>NC_136880.1:33203519-33681494 GCF_949152265.1 Phoxinus phoxinus | reverse complement strand
AGTGCCACTGTGTTCTGTGTCAGCACTGCATGAAAAGTATCCACAGATTATTAGTATTTCAACATACAGTGTCTTGTCTTCTGTCCTGTTAGTTCAAGACCACAATGTAAAGAGATGGAGTCTGGCTCTTCTTTCATGATATCTCTCAGGGTGCTTGGGCATTGTTGCAGGCATATATTCATTATTAATGTGAGAAACACGCAATGGCAGTGGAGGCAGGATGGTTGAAAAATGTATTCAGTAGTTATCTTAGCTGTTTGCTACACCTGACGTAGCATTACGACCAATGAGGAGAGGCTCCCATTTTTATATTCACTTAAAATGTGTTTATTTGGTACATATACGGGTGCATACTGTGTGTTAGCATGTGTTGTGCAAGTGATTTATATTTTAGTTTCAAGCCCTCAGAATTGTCACGCTATTCACAAGGCTAAACACTGAGCCTCTGTGTTTGTAAAGGCTTGAATCTCTCCTTCAACCATCATCAGCATGTGTTTTGGAAACACTTTTTTTCTAATCCACTCCTGCCAGGCAGACACGTCATGTAGACACGCCAGGTAGACTGTGTGTGTGTGTGTGTGTGTGTGTGTGCACCAGAGTTTTTTTGTGAAACGGCATTTTAAAGCCAGAGGCATGTTTTTGTAACCCTCTGAGCTTTATTTGATAGCACAACCTCAAGGTGCCTCAACTCACATCTTAGAACAAAGATTCAGAGAGTCATCCGTTAGATTTAGCTATGTTTCTCCATGAAAGAAATCCATGTTCAAACTTCCATACCTGCAGAGGATTGTTCCATTTTTAACTTAAAGTGATAGTTCACAAAACTTACTTATCATTTACCCACCCTCATGTTGTTCTAAACCTGTATGACACAAAATAAGATATTTTGCAGAACATTATCATCCAAATGAAATTAGACCTCATTGACGATTGAATGTACAAAATTCATTTTTACAAATATCTTCTTTTGTGTTTCACAGAAGAAAGTAAGTCATGTAAGATTTGAATTGACATGAAGGTGGGTAAATGTTGACAGAATATTTTTTATTTTTGGATACACTACATAAAATAAA
This sequence comes from Phoxinus phoxinus, assembly GCF_949152265.1. NCBI lineage: Eukaryota > Metazoa > Chordata > Actinopteri > Cypriniformes > Leuciscidae > Phoxinus > Phoxinus phoxinus. The sequence goes on along the minus strand of NC_136880.1, from coordinate 33,680,421 downwards.
GCATTAAGGCACATCAAGAGACTTTGTTTTACCATGGTATAATTGAGTAGCTTGTTTCATTATAGTAGCAACAGCTATATGGTAAAAGGCACCAATGTTAATAAATAATTCAAACGATTTATGATAATAATAATTACATGCACGAATAACAATTTGCAGTTATTATTTGCAAACAATTTTTAATCACTTAACAGACTCTTTGTCTGTAGACGTTTCACTCCATTAGTTGAATTGCCAATGTAAGAGGAATAAAGCATGATATCCCTTTATAAAACCTGTCATTGTACTTGATAAAGTAATATTTTAATAAGCAACCCAGTAACCCCATAAGCAGAATCCTACCAGTGTAATTTCAGCCCTGTTTATATGGATTAGTCTGCTTTAGCCTCGATGTCTCTCAACATAGTCTTCTCCTCCCTGGCGTGTTTCCGTATCAGGGGACAGAGAGCAGTGTGGGACGCTCTCAAAGCCCCCTCTCTGAAGTTGAAAGAGCCCTCATTCTCCCTTTCAGATGGAAAGAGCAACTCAGTAAGTGGCCCTAAGTCCGTTTGAAATCTTTTCAAAGCTTCTATTAAGCATGTCTTTATTTGCTGGAAAATTGTATGAAATGAGCGAAGCAACGTTTAATGCTTGAAAGAGAGAGAGAGAGAGAGAGAGAGAGAGAGAATTCTATGAATCTCGAGAGGTGTTTGGCAAAGCCAACTTTGGACCGGAAGCATTGGACTCATGCTTTCCAAATTGATGTTAAGATTTACGCTGAGGATTGTGAGTTTATATACACGTTTTAGGTGTATCGCACGTTCTAAGTCGCGTGCAGTGGGCTATGAACCTTTCCTTGGTATGAGAGAGAGAGAGAGAGAGAGAGAGAGAGAGAGAGAGAGAGAGAGAGAGAGAGAGAGAGAGAGAGAATCATGGGTAATGAATGCAGTAAAGAAGATGAGGTCAGAAAAATGTAAGCTGTGACATTTTTAAGATATGTGCTGCACAGTCTAAACCCCAGGCTTAATTTTAATATATATGCAAGCATGCTTCCAAAACTGAATTATTACACATCTCAGCGGACAATAGCAATAGTTTCATTACACACACTCAGAGCTGTCTGACTGAATCAGACTCCTCTGTGGTAAATAGGTCTATGAGATACTTATGAGTTTAAAGTGCATTGTTGGAGTGAGAGATGGAGATCAAATAAACACAAGAGAAAGATACAGATGTCCTCCTCAATACCTAGTGAGCTGCCTACTTAGACATCATTTTTTTAAATCACAAAAAGTGTTTCAAATCTATTGAGCTGCCTAATTTGACAACATATTTGAGCATTATAGGATCATAGTGTTTCATGACCTTAGTCTGCACCCTTAGCATTTTGGGCACTATAGGCAATTAGGCATGGCATCTCAAAACCTACACTCTTAGAAGAAAGGTTCCTACCTTAAAGGGTTCGGTCAGGCGCTTCATAGAACCTTTTAGGGGTCCCCATCATGGGATCATTTTATGGAATTTGTTTTAATTAATTTCCCCATATACAGAACCTTAAAGGGTTCTTTAAAATTGCAAAGTCCAAATTGCACATGCTTGACATTAATTGCATTATATTAGTCACTTTGGAATATAAATGTCAGAATGTTTCAGATAATATAAAAAAGTGACATACGGTACTTGCGCATTTTTGGATATCATCCATGTTGTGTCAACTTATTGAGCTGCCTAATTACACAACATATTTAAGCATTGCACATACTTTTACAAATCCTACACGAATCCAGAATTTTGGGACATCATAGTGTTCTCAAAACCTAGTAAACTGCCTACTTAGCATTTTTGGGGGCATAATTAACTTCCTAATTGAACTGTGTTTTAGATGTCTCAGAAATCAGTAAGCTGTCTACTTAGACAGCATTTGGGGCATCATGGGCACATTATTTAAAAACCTATTAAGCTGCTTAAGTAAAAAGTACTTTGGTGTCTATTTTGCCGAGAAATCTAGGTAGGCAGCTCTCTAGATTATGAGACACCATAGCTGAGGCTGATAACAGCTCTTTGGAATGTAATACAAACAGATAATATGAAATTAAATAGTGACTGTGTTATGGAGTATGATCAGATATTTAAATTGTATTATTAACTTTAACTTTTTAACGTTAACTTCCCTCAAATAGGGCACTTGGCCAGCTACAGAGAAACTGGCAGCCGCAGTCAACAGACAAGTGACCAATCCTGAGTGGCGACGTCACTACGCGCATTATACCATTCTAGCCAACTGTGCTGAGAACGGTTTGTGATCATGCCATGCCGAACCAAGCTCCAGCGTGAATACAACTGGAACCATTCCTTAGCATTCTTAGAACCGTTTGGCTCCACGGTGGAAAAGCGGCTCATGTCTGTGATGCCCGAAAACTGCATAGAAGGCAACTCACTAGCTTAGTGCGAATAGCCTATCTGTGTTTGAGAGGAACTCTGTGAGAATACCTGAGTATCTTCGAAGGAACTCTGAAAACATTGAATGTGTGAAAACAGAAACCCAGAGAGTGTGAAAGTGTGGGAAATAAAGTTATTTGTGCAGGAATATGGGTGTGTGTACAAATTGTGAGCAGGCGTGTGCAGGTTTTTGTGTGAGAGAGAGCGAGAAGACTGCAAGTAAGATGCTTCTCTGCCTCGTTGGAGCCCACGTCTGTCTGTTCTGCTGCGTGTGTGTGTGAGTGACAGCACCCCGAGAAGTTATCTGCACGGCAGTGAAATAGTGTTTATCACTGCCGCTATGATTCATCGCACTGCAAATAAAAAAATCAGCAGGCAGGCCCTGATCAAGCCTCACCACCGCTCACTAGTGCACATGTGTCAGGATGGGCTCATTCTGTTTTGCTCTGTCATGTTGTTTTTAAACAGGAACCCTTTCTGTGTGCATGTATACCTCAAAATAATACCAGCCTAATTATTCACGGCTTTGTTTAAATCACTTTAGACTAGTTTAGACCAACTCCTAGACTATTCGCTTATCAAAATATTTATTTTGCACATTCTCAAAAGACACACATCCCAGCGCTCCCTCCACAGTGGCATGTGGACGCCTGGCATTCCACTCGAGCTTCTCCAGTTGTGACGGGACAGGGGCTGTGACACTGTTTGCGATATTACATGCTGCATCATTCAATGCTATGTCTGCGTTTCTTGCAATTATGAGGTCAGCCAGCCTCATTATTCCTCATTATGCAATCCATAATGAGGAAGATGAACAGAGAACCTTTTGACTGCATGTAAACTTCCACTAAATTGCCAGTGTCCAACAAAGAAATGAGCGGGAAATTGACATGTGCCGCCCTAATGTGAATGTGGAACACAGAGTAGATATAATTGAGAGATGGCGGAGACCCTCTATCTGTCTGTGCTTTCTCTCTCTTTCGCTCGCTCTCTGACTGGCAGAACGCTGCTGTGACTGTGCCCTGTTTTGTCAGGGATTAAAACACCAATTAGATCTAGCTATGATTCATCACACAATAGTGTCTGATCCATATTCCCACTCCAATAGCTCTGTCTTTTAGTCTCAGCATCAGAGAGGACGAGAAGAGGGCAGGTATACAGAGAATCTAGAACGAGTGCTACATGGATAATTACTGTGGGTCTGAGATCGAGATGAACAAGGAAAGAGACAAAGGCTGACTGTCATGTAAACACAATGCCTGAGACGTACACGGTGTCCTAGTGTCCCCTCGTATCTGCTTACCCATGAATAAATGGGCAACAAAGTGGGTTCCAGCCACTCTTATTCTTTGTGTAAGTGTGTGTACTTGTCTGATAAGTGTGTGTTATAGTGCTGGACAATTTTGTATATAAAATAAAAACGGATATTATTATATTATTTTTATTAACATAATAATAATAAATTGTATTATTATATTATATTATATTGGTGAAAAAGTGAATTAAGATCTCCTTTTTGTCAGTTCTTCTACTATATATGATATAATAATAATACAATACAAATTGTTGTTATTAACAACAATATCATTTTACGAATACGTTTGTTTTATGCATTTTCTTTTTATTCAGTTACCTTTTGAGGTTTAAACATTGCAAAGTTATTTCAATGAATTCTGCTGCCCTTATGTCTGTACGACACCACTGTGTCTCACTGTCTGTGTAAGACGGGTTGGAGACGGGGTGGAGAGGGCTGATACATGGGTCAGTAGGTTAGCGTTGCATGGTGTCACTAGCCGGTGGCAAACTTGCCTAATAAGTTGACAGGGTCGTCTGCAATTTATCAGCTAGATTACCGTTCTCTCAGCCTCTCGTGTGTGTGTGTGTGTGTGTGTGTGTGTGTGTGTGTGTGTGTGTGTGTGTGTGTGTGTGTGTGTGTGTGTGTGTGTGTGTGTGTGTGTGTGTGTGTGTGTGTGTGTGTGTGTGTGTGTGTGTGTGTGTGTGTGTGTGTGTGTGTGTGTGTGTGTGTGTGTGTGTGTGTGTGTGTGTGTGTGTGTGTGTGTGTCAGTAGTGCTGTTTAGGCCACATCTGTTCCTTAAAACCTAAGCTATGTTTGCTAAGCTGCATTATATTCTTCCCTTTGATGTTGGAGTCTCTTAAGACACCACTAAACATTTTTACAGAGGAAGGGTGTAATACCCTGCTAAAAAAATAAAACCGCTTAATCCAGAATTTTCATGCTGGTCCAGACTGGTTTTGTCAGTGCTGGTCTAGCTGGTGGACCAGCAAAGTCAAGATGTTCACCAGAAAATAATATAATAATCATCAATATTTGCCCAGAAATCATTAATGAATTCACAGGCATGTTTGACGTGCCATATTCAACAGTCTATGACTCAGGACACAACATTATGTCTAATCTTGAATATTATTTAGGATGGTTAGTATGAATACTGGTATGAAGCCCAGACTGTTTGCATGTGTGTTTATTCTCCTCTTCTGTCTCTATTCGGCAGATGACAGCAGCTGCCTCGGATTTTGTGTGTTAATCCAGAAGCTTGTGGGAAATTAGCATTTGGATAAGGGAGTTAAAGCAATGCTGTCATCCCTTTTAATTGGTCCATCAGCATCTGTCAGTCAGCAGGAGAGGTTGGGCCACTTGCTGTGTCACATATAAACTGAGCTAACGGATGCAGTGTGGATCCTACATTATAAACGCCTGTAAAATGTAAAAAGACAAAAACAAGTGCCAAAAATTCCCCAGATATTTATGATGTGGGGGCATCCTGTATACATTTGTCTTTTTAACTCTTATCCACCATATAATTTCTCCCCTTTTATCTATTATCTAACATTTCATAATAACCTTTTTTAGGCTTATCTTGGTTCAAAGCCTCTGTAGACACAGTATAGTGAACTGTAGCTCACAGATATGCTATCTATTCCCTTACAAGTAATATGTTGCCATAGTACTATCAGATAACATTGTGCAATGATATACACCATGGTACTGAATGGTTATTATGTTCACTATCTCATTCCGTTCCCTGGAATTTACATGGTACTCCAGTGTACTTCAAGAAATATCAATACCAGCAGGAATAGCAGCCAGCATTAATACTATTCTACATTTAATGTTTAAACAAAAATAATTGCATTTCTTTAAGTCATGAAAAGTATGTGATAGCATTTGTATCCTTTATATTTAATATGACAAATGTTGATATGGGGAATTTCTTTCACTTAATTGATTTAAGTATTTTACATAAATGAACGACACACTGTGTTTATATATGATTAGAAAAATATGCCCATATAGGAAAAAATACGAAAAAGGTTATGTAACGTAAATAACTGTCAGTATCATTTAGTTAGTATCAGTTAATTAGTTAGTTAGTTCCAAGACTTCAAGACTCTAAGAAGGTGAACTAATGTCAATATATGTTTGTTTGTTAGTTAGTAAATTAGTTAGTGACATGTTTATTGGAATATAAATATGTAAACAAATTTCAGTATCTATTAGTTAGTTATTCTTACAATGTAAATTAATGTCACTATTTAGTTGCTTGGTTCCAAGACAAGAATGTACATGAATGTCAGTATGTGTTTGTTAGTTAGTTAGTTAGTTGGTTGGTTGGTTGGTTGGTTGGTTGGTTGGTTGGTTGGTTGGTTGGTTGGTTGGTTGGTTGGTTGGTTGGTTGGTTGGTTGGTTGGTTGGTTAGTTAGTTACAATAGGAAAAATTTTCATTTATGGACATTGCTGTAAACATCTATCCACAATTCCATCTGGTTCTGGGAGTGGATGAAGAGCACCTGGCATAGGGAGGAAACAAACAGATGGATAAAGAGGTAGAGAGAGGACAGAGAAGTGGTCTTTTCTCTTTTCAGGACAAACAGCTTGGCTCCGTGTTAATTGAGAGCCAGTCATTAGAGGATTAGTTTGCCAGATCAAGTTTCAGCTAACGCCATAAGGCCGCAGCCTCACCCACAGCTGTTACATTCATCCTTACAGTACAACAATCACACACACACACACACACACACACACACACACACACACACACACACACACACGCACACTGTGAAGTCAAGGGGAGGTTAAGCACATGCACAGAATGGCTCCGTAATGCAATGAGAGAAGACGTTTGGAAACTGTTGAGTGTTTTTTTTTTCACAGTCCAAGCTGGCAAGCTGCCCAACGTAGGTACTTGATGTGTTTTTTTTTTTCTGCCCTGGAAATATATTCGGATATGACAGAAATGAAAATGTGTTATTAAAGCATATCATTACTCAGCTATCCCTGCATGTTAGGGCTCACAAGGTTGGCTCAGACTCGTAATATGTCGAAATGAGACTTACCTTCACGATTGCTGACCATGCAGTTGTGGGACTTTGCGCCTGTGTGCACACAGAAAAACTCCACCATTGGCTTACTAAGCATCTTGGGTAATCTCCTTGAAGGCTTATTTTGTTGAAAAACAAAGGGTAGACGGAAGCTGTTTGTTTAGCGTATACTTGCTGGGTCTTTTATCAAGCTGAATAGTTTGACGGCTGCACAGTTACGTCAAAAGTTATTCATGCACACTTCTGGATCAAACCCCAAAAATGACAGAGTAACTATATTACACCTACAAAAGGTCACAATAACCTTATCAATCACATGCTATATTGTTGTTTATATAGACTTCTAGTTTTATAAACTCTGGCTTTTGATATTGTAACCTCAGCATAGACGATGTAACCAAGTAATGCCGAAATCAGCGCCGCCCGCTAGTGGAACGGATCTACGTTTGACTCTTTGGCCCTGTCCCAAATGACGCACTTCATGTGGACTTTCGGTCTCGTGGACTTAAATTGCGCGTGCTCGCTGAGTCTACGAGTCCGTAGACCGTCCCATTCATCATTTTAACGCTCTGAAGTGTGCTCAGCAGCGCCCCCTTTGTACCCTTGAAGCGGTCTTCCGCGAAGCCCGCATAGATGCAGGCTTCACGCACTTTAACTACCCAGGAGTCCTTGCGAATTTGCGAAAGGCCAATCAGACAACGAATGGGAGGAGCTTTCGCTCACGTTAACATGAGAAGAACATATTTAAGTGTAAATATCATTATGGTTTTTATGACCTATGTGTACATTTTACCAGTTATTACCTACAGTTTATACAAACATATTGTCATCAACCAGTGGTTGATGTCTCAAACATAAATATATATTTATATTTAATATAAACATAAATAGTGCACTGAATAATAGGCTACGATTGCATTATGATTCATTAAATAAATATAACCGAATGTCAGGGCTTTACTGAATCATATGTAAATGTAGAAATATAATATTTAAACAACAACCGGACCGTCTTCCTATTTCCGGCGTGGCGATCGAGTCTGTCCCAAAAATACCTCTCAATGCGCCCTCGTGGACTCGCGCCAAGGGCCCTTTAGGTCTGCACTACATGACGTCACCAAAGTGTGGACTCTGAGGAAGTCCACAAGTCCGGAGTGTGCCAATTGGGACAGGGCCTTTGATTCTTGCTTTTGTTACTCCCCCCCACAACTCCATTTTTCAGCACGTTTTGTCCTTTCTGCACCGCTCTGTGATATTTGCACACCTAATTGCCTGAAGGAGTTTCCGTGGAAACAGACATCATTCAGTCGCTGACAGAGACAAAGAGAGTGAGGAGAGTGAGGGAAGACAAAATAAAGAGAGACAGTATGTTCAGTGATTGAGCTGTGGAGGCAGTGGGCTCTGTTAATAAGCCCGCCTGCTGGTTCCTGACTGACTCCAGCTCATCAGATTTGGCTGTTTATCATCCTTACACTTATCCAACAGCAAATCTAACCACACAAATGAGAGAACGGGGTGACCACAGACAAGTAGACGTTTGGATTATGTTAAGCATTATCATCCAAAGAGCTTAAACGTGACTTACATTGTGTTCACTGTGTGTGTTTCCCTATATATGTTTGTGGCAACCTTTAGGAGCATGTTGTTTTTCAAGACCCTGATTTTACACTGGACGTCGAGTGGTGGTATATATATATATATATATATATATATATATATATATATATATATATTCGAATGGCTATCCTCACCCATGTGCCAATGCAAGCCCTTTTTTAAAAAACTGCTGTCAGGATTTACTGAATTTACTGGTATTTGCGCCATTATTTACCGCCCAAAAAAAGCATGTTTTAAACCATACGCTAATTTGTGTTGCTCTTGGTAGATTGCATTGGTCATTATGGAAATGATCCGGCTGCGTATGTGTTCTTTAATTTGCACGTCGTCAGTAGATCACGGCCAGAACTTTTCACTCCCATCAGCACTTTTTTGGTATTGTGCTTTCCTGATACTCTGCCCTGTTTAGTAAATCTGACCCTTAAACTGCAACAATGACTTCTCAATGAGTTTTTGATTCAGCTTTTTTTTTCTAATTAAAATTTAAAAAAAAAAAAATCCTTTAATTAAACATAAAAAATGTCCATGTTTTGTAAGATATGTACATATTTGGATGTATATTTATATATGCATATTTATTATTTATACAAGTAAATTTATCTTAAGATTGATGACTCGCACTCAGGGCTGTATGCAAAATTTCACAAATGCTTTCTAGAATTAGAGCGCACAGCACAGCCCCCCGCCTCTCCCCCATCCCCTCTTAGAATAGATATTATTTTACATTATTTCTTAAAAAAAAAAAAAAAATCAGTTTTAACTAGGAAGGAATGTTTTAAAGTCCAATTTTATTCAATCAGGTCACTTTAACAGTGTGCGCAAATCTCTCCCTCTCTCCCTCTCTCTCTCTCTCTCTCTCTCTCTCTCTCTCTCTCTCTCTCTCTCTCTCTCTCTCTCACACACACACTGCCTTTATTTTTGCTCTGATCTATTGATTCTCTCTCTGCCTCCTCAGTCCTCTTGTGCTATATGATCTAAAATCCATGGGAGCTTCTCTGTACAGCCATCATGCATTCCTCCATACCTCTTTGTATATCATGTACACTTTCTGTCTGGACCACTATCGTCAAATATGATTGACAATTAGCATACAGTACAGTTTGGATTGGCGTTCTGCAGCCTAGCATGGATAAGAGCAGGGAGAGCAGCGATAACCCCCCTCAGGGGGGTACTGAATACTGAAGGAGCGTATATGTGGATGCAGTGAAAGGCGTCGTATTCCTATAGGTAGATGTGGATCAGCTGAGAGTCAGCTGATGCAAGGTTGACTAACGTGACCTGCCAGAACTGACGCTATTGATTTCTGTTTGCTTTGCATATGTACAAGCCATAGTGACTGCAATTTATCTGTATATTGTCAATTACACAGAAACCCTCAGTCCTTCCTGAACTGAACCTGTTGGTTCGCTGGACCACAGTGTGATAAATGCTGCCAACTGGAAAGTGCTCTTGAGCAGAGCTGGTGCCATGGTGGGGTATGGCAAAGGTTCAAATGCTGAGAGATGGTTTATTCTAATGATTCTTCATTATCTATCTTCACCTACTCATGCAATGTCAATATGTATCTACAGAGCTCTTATAAAGTTTGACTGCCTTTCTGAAAAAGACCAGGCTTAGCTGGTTTGCTGATCTTAGCTGATCTCTCACTCTTGCCAGACTGAACATTTTGATAGATTTAAAGGGGTTGAGGCACCTTTCAGCTGATCAAGCTGGGAGACCTAGCAGCGAATTTGTAGCAGCGTCACATGATCCTTCAGAAATCATTATAATGTACTGATTTAGAGCTCAAGAAACATTTCTTATAATTATTCATTTTGAAAACAGTCATGCTGTTTAACATTTTTGTGTAATAAAATGAATAAACGTTCAGAATTCTTTGATAGTGTCACGAATTCAGAGAATGCGGACCCAAATGCAGAGTTGGCAGGCGATGTGATGAGCTTGAATATTTATTAAACAAAAATCCATACAACAAAAGGTGTCCAAAAACAGCAGGCAAGGTTATCCAAAAAACAAAGTAACAAAGGAACCACGGGAATAAGCAACACGGCGACAAAAACAGGCAGACTAATACACAGCACTCCGACATATATAATATAATGACCTGACAAAAGACAAGGGACTAAATACACAGGGTAATGAGAAAACACGGAACAGGTGACACTAGGGCTGGGGAACAGGTGAAACACATTAGACAATCACAAGGGCGGGAAAACTCAAAGACAAGAAGTAAAACAAGACTACCAAAATACAACAGGAAACAGAAACCAACAATCCTGACAGATAGAAGGTAAAAAATGACAACATTATTTGAAGTAGAAACCTTATAGGCTATAAACTTATAAAATACTGACACTTTTGATCAATTTATTGCATCCTTGCTGAATATAAGTACTAATTTACATAAAATACACTAGCCTAATAATAATAATACTAAATTGTGTTTTATTTCAAATCTTAAAATTCAAAAGGTTTTGTGTAAGGTTTAGAAAATAATTTGCTTAGTATAAAAACAATAAAAGTCAATGGAAAGTCCTCACTATGATAGAAAGTGTGAGTGTGTGTGATTCTGGCTCCGTTACATGTGGTAACTGGTTCTGGTGGTTGGTGGTGCGGGTGGAAAAGGGGTCAGTAGATCACCCGCTTTAATGGGCAGAGTGTCTGTAAGAGAGCCCTGAAATGAAGACAGTCCGTCCAGAGAGACACTTCTCTGATAGCACGTCTCTCTACTGTCCTCAAACAGCATTACATTTGCACACATAAATTAGCAACTATCAGCATATGTAAATGTGGGTGATTGGCTGAATCTGTGGCGGTGTGGTACTTGTCTGTCTCCGTGTGTTCGAGAGACAGGCGATGACTGTTAGCTCGATGATGTCTCTCTCATCATTCCACTCAGGCTTGTTTACCCAACCGCAACAAGATGATGTTTGACACCGTGTGACGCCGAGAGAGAATTTCACTTTGAAAGTAGGGCCTCTAATGTTCCGCTCGCTCTCCGGCTTTGATCTGTTAAATGAAATGCCTCATCCTGAGTAGCACATTAAAGGAACTCACCTCCTCAGATTGAGATGACGTGCAAATCTCATATCAATTAAAGCGACTGCTCGGGGCTCAGCGCTGGGATGACAGGGCCATCAGTCACTCATGCACGAGGGGTGGGACAACTTATGGATGTGAGGATATGAAGGGGGTAAACGTGAGAGATGTGAGCGCATACACGGAGAGAGGAATATTGACTAGATAAGAGACACGATGTGTTAAAATGAATCAATGGAATGAATGAATCACGATGTCCACGTCCTCACGACACGTGTTAGCAGTTGCGCTCATGAGGACACCGGATCTCTGTCTTTCATATCTTTCTTATCTCTATCCTTCTTTATACTGCCTTGTAGAATCCAAGCGAAAAGCCAAAATATATGAATAGATAAGTAAAAGGAAATGAAAGTGTTTTGTGCCACGATATAACAAGCAAATACTACAAAACACTTAGGAAGACACTTTGTTTAACATATTCACATTTATTCACAATCGTCTTAAAATTTAAGTGGAAGAAGGGATTTTGCTCCTCTGTATTCTAAGATTGCCCCTCATCGCATTATGTAAGATGTTGTAAAATATCGTCTTTGAGTTTGCCCTGCCGTACGAGTTTCCTTATTGATATTGTATAACCCTTAACTTAAAATCTTAAAAAAGTTAATATTTACAATAATATTTTTAATTTAACCACACTGACTCGCATTAAGTTTTAAATAATAATTTTTAAGTGAAAATGTGGGTAGTTGACATGAAGTAATTTTGGTATAATGAATAATGATGGTGTTGATCATTATTATATAACTTTTATGAACATTCTCCTAACACTATACACTATACAATAAGGTCTTGTTTTTTTAGCATTAGTAAATGAATGAACTAAATGTAACTAAAATAGGCAATATATTCTTACATCATTTATTAATCTTTGATCATATATGTTCATAAAAATGTTCATGTTAGTTCAACAGCACAATTTTTGTATCTTAAAAAGTTTTTTAGTAAGTGTTGAGATTCACGTTAAGATTAATACAAGCTGTAAAAGTATTGTTCATTGTTAGTTCATGTTAACTAATGTAGTTAACTAATGTTAATGCATATGAAACCTTATTGTAAAGTGTTACCGATATATTAAATGAAATATTTGTACTTTTAGTACTTATACTTACACCACAGGACCACTTAAAATGAACTTCAAAAAAGGTCAAATGAAATAAAATGGTGAAAAACTTGATGAAATAGTAACATAAAATGGAATGAGAAGAAAATTAAAAGAAATGGTAGCAGTCGCACAACTGAAGACATAGATTTATATATATATAATATAATATATATATATATATATATATATATATATATATATATATATATATATATATATATATATATATATATATTCATGAAGCACATCTAGAGTTCACTCTGAGTTAATTGCGAAACAATAGTAATGCCGTGTAACATTGTTTGGCAGCAGTTAGCCATGGCAAACTAATTTCAGTAGAGTATCGTTCACATGCAGACCACCTTGTCGGCTGTGATTTGGAACTACATCCAGCCCTCGATTGTTTTTCCCCCCTCTATCTTGCATCTCTAGTATCCTCTCTTTCATATCCCTCTCCCTTCTGCTCCATTCCTCCTCCAGCCTGCAGTACATGTGTAGGGAGAAGTGCCATCCCCCGTTCTCCATCAGTATGTCTTCCGCACGGTCCAGCAGACCAGAGACCTGCTGTCTGTCCTGGGGGTTCCTGTTGTTAAGAACGTGGTACCTATACCTGCACCTCTCCAGCAGCCATTGGAGATCCTTCCCGGACGTCTGGATGTAGTCCTGCATGCTGCAGTCTCGCAGACGGTCGCCCAGCGTGAACACAACCATGGTGTGGCGCCACGCGCCCTCTGTGAGGATCTCCATGCGTTTCTGTATGACTGCTTTCTCGGAGTGGCTGAAGTTCAGTAAGGGAACGACGAGGAGCAGAACGTGGGGTCCGGCCTCACACAGCGATAAGGCATTAAACAGCTCCAGTTTCTCCTGTTTAGGGACGAGCTTCTCGTTTGTGCCCCATCCGCTGGCATCCACGACCATCAGGTGTCGGCCTTCAGATTCTCTGTGTGCTACTGCGCTGGCCGCTCCGCCCCATGTATCGAATGCATCCTTACCCAGGAGTGTGTTGCCCACGGAACTCCTTCCGGTCCGCTTCTGCCCCACGATTAGCAGCCTCAGAGAGGGGGCACCATGACTAGGGCCTGTTAGAAGACATTTGTTGGAGGGCAAATTAGATTTCAGAAAAACAGAATAGCAAGCTTGACAAATCCTGTGTAAACTATTTTAACTTTATTTTCCGTTTTTAACTGCATTTTCAGTTTATACTGGTTTGCAGCTACTAAATCAAAATATTTAACTCAAATTAAGTAGTATGTGTGCCATTAGAGGTTTGCACAGCCAGTCTATACGAGTACCAGTTTATACCAGTAAAAATACAGGTGAAACTCGAAAAATTTGAATATCGTGCAAAAGTTAATTTATTTCAGTAATTAAACTTAAAGGGTGAAACTAATATATTATATAGACTCATTACATGCAAAGTGAGATATTTCAAGCCTTTATTTGTTATAATTTTGATGAGTATGGCTTACAGCTATGAAAACCTTTTCACAATATTCTAATTTTGAATTTGGGTGTAAGCTGTAAGCCATAATCATCAAAATTATAACAAATAAAGGCTTGAAACATCTCACTTTGCATGAGATTAATATGTGATATTTTAGTTTCACCTTTTAAGTTGAATTTCTGAAATAAATGAACTTTTGCACAATATTTATTTTTTGCACAAGTTTTACCGGTGTATATATATATATATACAGTATATATATTTATTTATTTTTGCTTTACATTACGTATAGACCTCTAATGGCACAAATACTACTTAACTTGAGTTAAATATTTTTATTATTATATAAAATTATAAAATAGAAAAACAAATTACCGTATATTTAGAAAAATTGTCCAGACCCAACAGTCTTACCATTATTGTTCACATTAGCGTTGTCCATTATTCCTGTTTTCCAGTGTTTTTCAGTACACGTGTAATGCTGTCCAAGCCCATCTGACTGACAGATAGTCGCAAACCGTATGTGCGGGTTATCACTGATCTGGTCATTTACATGAGAAGGGAGCGACCATAATTCTCCTCCCACTTCTGGTTTTATGATTACAGATCATCTTTTTTTAGTTCCTCTCACCCTTGGCAGTAGAGTTTATTGTTTCCACTCTAAGCTATAAATGTAAAGACATGATATAAACAAAAGAAATGTTGAACTAACCATTATTATTACAGTGTCATACAAAGCAGGAAAAACTGAGCGCTGTTTTTAACAAGTGACTGAAAGTGAAGTGGTTGTTTTGGTTATAAAGTCACATGGCTGATATCAAGGCCACGAGTAAGTAATGTGCCAAAACGTGACTGAAAGACTGAAACTACTTCTCTCTCCAGTCAAACAAAATCAGCACTGTGCCTTATTTTTTTATTCTGCTGGTGTGTCATGATGAATAAGACTTTTTTTGTGCAAATTGCTGTGGCATTCAACTGATTGGGACAATTTATGTAAGAATGGATTTGTGAAGGATTTACGCAGGAATTCATTCTGCTCATGTTTCTTTAACAAGGTCCAGTGTGTGAAATCTCACAGAGAGAATATTTTACCTTCACTTCCAGCACATTCAGTAAAAGTAATAACAAATGCAATACATTCGATGTAAATATTAATGTGAAAAACATGACAGGTTGCCATTGTACTCTGTCATAATAGAGCAGACTGTTGTTTTAATCGCTCTGTGTGGCTTTTATTCTTAATTATTAATAGATCGCTATGACAGTCCCATATTTTTCCAAATAGTCTTTTGATTGTTAATTAATGATGTTATATGATACGCAATTTTAGGTGAGTTTTTATGAATATATAAGGATAAGCATACATTTTAGGTGTTGTAGCTGCTGATCACCATTTTATTTTTATGTTTTTTCAATATTTTAATCACCTTTGTTTTGCGGTTCCTTTAAATAGTCCGGCATCCTGTGGTGTGACAACTGAATTTTTAAAAGTGCAATATTCCATGTCTCTAAAATAATATAATGTCCTAAAACTACACGAGCAATGATTGAAAATTAAAAAATGTGGTTTAAGAGTTTTAGATCAAGTAAAAGTAATACAATATTCATGAGAAATGTACCCTCCAAAAAAAATCTAAATTAAAAATGTAATTGAAAAAGTAATTGACAAATCCATATAAATGTAAATAAATACCTAATTTAAATGCAATGCTTAGATCAAATACTTGCTGATTATAATCGCAATACGCAAGTATGTAAACACTTTATTCGCATCTATTCCACTCTGACAAAAGTGCGCATGTGCTTGTGACTTACACTGATGATGTCATCATGCACATATTCGCAAAAATAGCGGTAAAGAAGGCATCACATTTTTGGGATGGTGAAAAAAAAATCATGTTAAAAACGTTGCACGAGTAATGGTCAAATAAATCAAAATTAATAAAGACATTTAGGGGAGTAACCGGAAAAATCCAATACGTCCATAGAAATGTTTTATGCATTTGACGTAACTAAATAAAAACAGTGGTCAGTAAAACATTGTATGTGAGATTATTATTTGTGCTGTTCGTTGGGGTATATGAATAATAAAATAACCACAGTTCTTTCAAATGATCAGAATAATGAGAATATCATGTAAACGGCAGTGAAGAGGTTTGCTCATGTCATGTAATCATCTTACTGTTATTAAGTCCTTACTCTGATTATTGAAAACAATCACGTTATTTGTGCACATGTAGACACGCACTTTTACATCTGTTTGTCTGCATGTTATTGTGCTTTACTGTTGAAGTCATTGGCATAAAGGAACTAGAAGTAACAACATATCTGTGTGCAATAACTGTTACCAAGAACCGTAAGTGTAATGAACTTATAGTTGTGTTTTACAACTGTGTTGTGTTTTCAGGATTAATTGAACACATATTTCCGCTCTATGAGAATGTTTACTCACTAGTAGCTGGTAAATGATTAGCTAACGGTCACGCTGTCTGGATGTAAGAAAACGTGGCTTTGTTTGATATTTAAAATGAGTTTTATGGTGTTTTGTTCCTCTACTCACTTCCCTGTTTCTTTATAGTCACTCGCCTCACTTATTTAAATCGACCCTAGAGGAGGATCTGCACACCACGTGAAAGACAAAGACTGAAGTGAACTGTAAAGAGGCCTGGCGGAGGAGCGATGGCATCTGAGTTTGAATGACTCACATTTTTAGGAGGGAAAAATCTTTTTGGTTTGAGCTGAGGAGAGAACAGATGAAAAGAGGATATGAGAGGAATAAGGAAGGAATATCTGTGGGCTGTAGCTTTGAGCCAAGACACATGGCATTTATTTCCCAGCATGCAGTGTTCTCACTTTGCACTCTCTTTGGAGAGTTTTTCTTTCTACGGTATGATACACTTTAAAGGAGTGCCGCTTTTTTTTTCCAGTGCTGAAGTGTTGCTCTATACCCTACAGCTGTGTGTGTGAAAGTGAGACATTTAACCTTTAAGTATTATTTGAAAGTCTTCATTTCAGAGGGAAGAATTCATTTTGCACCCGCCATTAACAGGGCATATTTTTTGACATGCTATTTGCATTGTTTTAGCACAGATGACTACATTTTATGCAAATTGGATAAAGGTACAAACACTTCCCAAAAATTTGAACTGAAAGCAATTTGCATGCGGCAGTTCTCGCAATAAATCAGATTAGTTTGTAAATAAGACACTTAAATAAAATGTACTGCAATTTAGTAAATTCGTCCCAGACTGTTCCTCTCCTGAGCCTATGGTGACTGGAGGACTTGACTTGTTGATCTGTCCCCGTCATGTAATCTTGCCTACATCTGGCTATACGTTTTTTATTTCTCAGTATGTCCTTATATTTATTTATTATTGGGTATATGCTGGTGCAGAGTGTCTTCAGTTTCAAGTCTTTGTGTTATTCCTACATGGGGACCCAAATATAAAGCAGCATATTATCCTCTTCGAAAACAATATGGCTCACACAGTCACATACTCCCTCAGAAACACATACTCGCGTATAAACACGCACTGTCCTGTTTTGTGTCAGAACTCTGTGTTTCAGCGCAGTTTCCTGGATACTTCCCCAGACTGTTAACATCTGGTTTTTAAATCCGTCTGAGGTGATCAGATCATGAGGGTCCACAGGGTCCAAAATGTTCGCATTTGTAATGTAAACTCTAATGGGTTCTGATGCATCCCGGACAGCAGTAAAGGACCACCTGCCACCGTGCCAAAACAAGCACTTTAGACTTTGCTTGCTCTCTATGGCTTTAACAATAAGTACACGTTTTGCACTGTATATTTAACATGCCGTGACACACTGACTTAGTAAGTCATAGATGCAGTCACAACATCTGATGACAAAGTGCATACCAGGTTTTAGCGGCTCAATTGACCACTAATAATCAAATCAGACATAAATGTTAATACAACATGGCCTTCACTAATGGTACTCCCTCCTGCGGGCATCATCACTTTCTATATATAGACTTGTATCCAATGTATACATTTGTCGTAAACTGTCAAACCAGGAGCATTACTATGGCAAGGTCACAGATAGCAGCTGCATCTACAGACCTCCACTAGTGTGGTTAGAAACACCTCCATTTCAAAGATGTAATGCGTAAGCCATTTGTCACGGTGAATGCCAAGGTTTGCTGCTTCATTTATTATGTCTAATATTGCACAGGCCTTCTCTGCCAGTGCCTGCGGGCTTTTGCTGATCGCTGCGTTATTTGGTCTAATGCATCTGTGTACTTTATGCACCAGACATAAGGTCTATGAGATATATAGGCTGCTGACTTTTAAGGGAACATCCTAAGCTTCATGGCACCTATTATAAGTGGGTGATTTGGAGTGCTTTAAATAGGGCGCAAATTTATGCCAGTGTTTTTTTTAAATATATTATTTCTATACTATTATAGTATATATATATATATATATATATATATTAATATGATATATGTATCATATGATTCTGATGTGCTTTTGTCATTTTTATAACTTTTTTCATATTTATTTAGCTTTTTATTTATTTCAATATTTTAATGGGCGTTTACATGACACGGGAAACTATTTTGGCATTTACACAACAACGGCATTTTGGGGCCCTGTAAACGCAAACTTTTGAAAACGAGTTTTAAAATTTTATTCGTCAGTTTTATTCGTCAAAAGAACGTTAGTTTCCTTCATAAAGGATATATACAGTGCTGTTTTATAATTTTGGCTTAATCTAATATTCTTAATTATCTTAAAAGACAGCATGATTAAGTTTTGGAGCAGAATATGAGTCATGAGTGTACATGTGGTTGTATAATGTGATGTTATGGTTGTTTTCTGCTTTTTATCTCAAGCATAAAGAAATAAAACTTTGGTCTTCATTGTAGTTTTATATAGTTTTATTGATAAATAAGACTTCAGACTATGGTGCTTACAAATGCACAGTAAGCAGTTCACTAGATTTTTGAGACAGACCAACAGTCAAAACGCAGACTCACTTTTAGAGTTGTGTCATTAGCTTATAATAAGCTTAAAAGGTGCTCACCAAGTTGGCTTTCTAGTGAGGTCAAAACATGCTTGCCACTTGAACTTTAAACTTTTGTGTGTGTGATATCTTGGTGTGACTCTCTTAATGGTGATCCTTAAAAAGTGTTTGAGCAGTGAAGATGTCAACAGCATGGCTCAGCAAATGAGGCATATGAGGGCTAGGGTGACCGTATTGCTCTCCCTACTGTCCATCTCAGCCGGAGCCATTACCACACTGAGGCTCACATGGGCCTTCATGTGTACCGACCATATAAAACATGCATTAGTCCTGCATAATGCATGATTCCACGAAACTCTGCCCATTCTCTCATGGTCCAAAGTCATTGCTATTGTGCGATGTTGCTTATGGGGTTCAGGAAAGCAAGCAAGTGAAGCGTTCAGTACAAAGTGGAAGAATCCACCCAGAACTTTAGTTATTTTGGTATTGATCTGAATTTAATGCTTTAAAGATTTTCTCCCTTGGTATCTGATGTACAATGTTTACCAAGGTTAATCATGCAGAAAGAAACACTCAAATGCAGCAATAAATGAACCGGAAACAGCTTTGGCCCATTGTGGTCTTTTAGCGGTGACAGTTCAGAGCACAACAGAAGGGATGGCCTTATGACTTTGCAAAAATTTAAAACGCTCATAATTTTTCAACACAATAGCTAATTAAAATTTACATTGTAACAATTCATATTAATATTTGTAATTGTTACTTTTATTATTATTTTGTTTACATTTTGACAGAGTAAGTGAAAAAAACTGGCAATTTTTTTGATCTTTCATTCATATTGGGCCTTGGGTAGTACAGAATGTTGAGGGGAGAGGGGATGGGAAGATGAGAAATGTTAAAGACTGAATATATATAGCTTTTTGGAGATACTCCAGACATATTTTGTCCCACAGTGAGATTGAGAGACACAGCACCCTTATAATCCTCTGAAGGTGACTCGTTTTGATCCACATACTCACACACAATCCTAAAGCAAACAAACACGAATCTCTCTGTTCCCCTCTCCTAGCTCGCACGCAGTGGGTGTTCCATGCTCACCTTTGTTCCTCAGAGGGAAAGGCTATTTTAAGTTCGCCCACCCCTCTCTGGAAGGAAGAAATAAAATTGTAATGCTAATAAGTGAGGTGCAGAATTAATATCTGAATCATTCAGAGTTTCCTAATTTAGAATAATGAAAGTGGGAAGCTTTGAATTTGCTTCTGGTTCTGTTCATTTATAGCCACAGGTCCACAGAGAGAGGACGCCCACTCTTCCCGCTGCGCCCCGTGATTCATTACCTGCGGCAGACATTAGCATGTAATGACTCATTTATGTCTTAAATTGACTATTGTCTAAGTGTCTAAAAGTCAATTCTCCTGCTGGGCCATATTAACGGTTTGCTGATCTGGAATATTTGAAGTTGTGAATTACGGCTGTCATGGGCATTGGTGCTAATCTGTCTCTGATTAGGCATCAGGTATATGCTTGATTTATTACTGTTCACTTTTACCCTACGGTAATGCTTTTTTTCAAAGTTATGCTTGGAAAAAGTGGAATAATCCAAGCAAAAATGAAAATTCGTTTTTTATTTAATCACCGTCACTTCTTTCGAAACATGAATGATGTTATATCTTCCAAGGAGCACAAAAGGAAAAATATTCTACATATTGCCCATTGCTCTTGCAATGCAAGTGAGTGGTGATCACAACTTATATTGAGTTCAGTGAATAGCTGCTTCTAAGTCTGTTTGTCACAGAAAGCTATCATATGACTTCAGATGGCTTGGAATATAGTGCACATGTAATTTTATGATGCCTTTATGGTGCGTGCTTGTTATTTTTGAAGCTTTACAACTTCTGGTCACCATCCACTTTCATTGTGGAAAATGGAAAAAGGCAACTCATAAAGGTCATGAAGGTTTGGAACGACATGAGGGTGAGTACATGATGACTGAATATCAATTTTTTGGGCAAGCTATCTTTTTAAATCAACTCAAAATGATCTTATATGCCTTACTTTTCCATTATCTACATACAGAGCCTTGTGGGTTAGTCATTGAAACTTCAGGATGCATTTGGATCTCCGTATCTGTGTCTCTGTTTCTCTGTTGCTCAGAGGCTACTGGGAAATATAAACTCGTGCTTCCAACTCTTGTCTAAGTGCTGTTGGGAATCTGTAGGCGGATGGTGTGTTTCTGGCTCCTACACGTATGCCTGTGTGTGCTTAAGTATCTCAGTTGATTTGTAATGTTTGTATTGTGTGTCTTTGATTAGAGTTCCAGTTTAAAACTTAACTGACTAAAATGCATATCGCACCTCATTTTGTAAAAAGGCCCTGTCAGTTCTCTAAGTCTGAATCCATTACCTCCTATCTGGATATTTTAATGGTCTCCCAAAGTGGAGAGCCCATTTCTAGCCTATGACGAATCTGTCCATTACAAAACTATCTATTTCTGCTAGAGAGTTTCCTTTTCCCTGTGCCCTGCCCTCTGCACCCCCCCTGTCATCGTGACAAAGCTGTTTACCTGGCCTTCCAAAACCTTGCTTGCGTCCACTCGGCCATTCACCAGCTTTAATCTCATCCAAACTCCCAACAGTGTTGAGCGGTGAATTCCTCCGGACAGATCCATGCAATGAGGCTAGGGATGGGCGTCTGGCATCTTCCACGATCAATATTCGTCTACAGTCCATTTAGCTGACTTTGTAAAACTTGGTGGTCATTATGCATGTACATGGAGATCCGCACTGCCTTAAATGGATCCGAGTAGTGTGTCTTGGATTTGATCGTCTAATGGCTCTGTGAAATATTGTGAATAGTAAAAACAAAACAAAACTTTTCAATAAAATAACCATTTTCATAATTGCCGCTCTTAACACTATAGGATGAAAAAATAAACCATGCATGTTCATTTAGTCAGGGGATGGTTCACCCAATAATAAAAATTCTGAGGAAATCTTCTTAGAAGAATTTATATATTAAGAAAGATATAAGTATCTTTCAACTGTTTATGTCCATACAATGAAAGCCAATGGGGTCCAAAAAAACAAAACAAAAATTTGGTGTTGCCATTTTCCAAAATATTTGTCCAAAAAGAAGAAAAAACTAATTTGAAATGACAGGGTGAGTAAATGATGACACATTTTAAATTTTTTAGGTATGCTATCCCTTTAATAAGAATTTACTTCTTAGAACAAGTGTTTTGCAGTTTTAAACAGGGAGCCAAACTTGGTCTCCAAGCGGCTGTTATTCTGAGGATTTCTAGCTTTGTAACATTTTGGCATTCTTATCTTCGGGAAGATTCTGATCTGTAGCTCTCAGAGGGAACGTCTGAAACATTTTCATTTATGTTCGCTGATGTAAATTCCCTACAGCACCATCACTGGATGCAGTCAACTGGTCGATTGGTTCAACTAATTGAATCATAATAGCTCAGGCGTCTGGTGGCTTCTGAGCAAACATTGGCCATCTCGCTTTTTGTCTTTCGACATGTTGGGCTTGAGGTATTTGTTCTTTTCGCTGCCCACCATGCCCATAGAGAGTGCACATCTTTTGAAGTGGCAGGGGTCAGGCATGCTGACCTCACTGTGTGTATCTGTGTACAGACCACCGCCTCGGGGAAGGAACTGTAGACATAGCCGGTCAGAGAGAATGAGATTGCGATTTAAAAGACTAGCCCACAGTAGTGTTGTCACGATACTAGAATTTCTAACTTCGATACGATACCTTGAAAAATATCGATATTCAATACCATTTTCGATACCACAGAGAAAAAAACTGCCACTATATTAAGGGGGTATTTTTTTTATTTAAAGCTAAATATAACAAGTCTAGAACATGACAATGAGGTTTTTTACATGAACAAAAATGTCCCGAGTTCTATCTGTTAATATTTTTTAATTGGACCAGGGCTAACATGACCCGTTGTATTTGTATAATCTACTGTTATCAAAGATTAAAATATAGCCTACTGTAACAAAAAAGCACTTAACAGTATCAAATTGGAGGATAGAGTGTCAGTAATGTATAATAATAAGATTAAACATTAAATTTTCAGTTAAAGGCATTTCATTATTGAATTCAGAGATGCCATTGTCTAGCTGTTTAGTTTAATTAATATCTGTGTAATCAAATTGATGATAATCGCTAATGAAGGCAAATTGCAGAATTAAATAATAATTTTCTGAATAAAGTTAAATAGGCACAAGTTAATTTACATTTGACCACAGTTAAAATATTTACTTGTCTAAGATTCCTCAGTCAGATTATGTTAACTTTAAGAATTACGGTGAAAAAACGAGACAACACAGACTCATATCAACAACAATACTAGGCCATCTTGGTTAATGTTGGTAATCTTGGTAAATGAGAAGAGTTACAGTGTTTCTTTTAGGATTTTTTTAGCAGTGGGGAAAGGTCTGTCCAAACAACAAACACCCCTGATGCTGAGCGTAGCCTATGCTTGCTAAATGGTACCCCTGGAGCCTGTTCCTTAAGTCTGTTTTCACCTATACAATAATTTAAAAAAATGAGTGATGTGAGGGATTATTGATTGTCAAACAATCTTTTGGGTGCCCGCAGCCCGCTCGCAGTGTGAAGCGCGTGTCTGCGCTATTCTCTGACATGCCCGCTCGCGGTGTGTAGCGCGTGTCCACGCTATTCTCTGACTCCGACATGCCCGCTCGCGGTGTGTTTTTACGCGCGTGTCCGCGCTATTCTCCGACATGCCCGCTCGCGGTGTTCTTTATCAATCAACCAAAGCCGGTCGCGGGGGCGCCGCCCTCGCCATCTTTCCATTCACTTCACTTTTGCTATAGCGAATGAGACGAGTGCGTCACGTGTGGTGTTTGTCAACGCGCCTTTGGAGAGAAGTGAAAGTGAAAGTGACCGCTCGGCTAGTATCGATACTTCGGGAAATTAGTATTGGTACCGTTCAGATATTTCAGTATCGATATTTATCGAAATATCGATATTTTTGACAACACTAGCCCACAGCATCTCATGAACTGCATCACCGCTGACCTTTCTGAGAGCACTTCCAGTGGAAAATTACAAAATGACCTCATCCAGCATGTTCAGTTCATATACAGTTATTATCTCAGAAATAACATGTTATTTACATTTTTAATCCAGTTTTTTTTTTTTTTTTTTAAATGGCGCTTAGAAAAGAAAGTGGTGTTAAAAATCATGTATTTTGCAGTATTTAAATGTATCCGTGCTACGCAGGACTGCTTAGTTATTGACATGTTAGAGCAATACAGAAATATGCATGAATGAGAAAATTAAGTACAGTACATGCTTCATGTGAAAAAGACTTAAGTGCAAAAGCGTGCTCGTGAATCTTAAGTGATCGTAAACAATTGAGGGGGGAGGGGGTGTCTGTGCATTGTCTTAAAGTGACAGCAGCCTAATATACATTGCCTACAGAACTTTTCCATGATATACAAGTACAGTACAAGTTCTATGGATGTATTCTGTTCACATTATATGCTACACTTTTATTGTTACATGACCTTACTATGTATAATTTTTCTGTTTAATTCAGTCAGTGGTGTCGTCCTGGTCTCAATTTTCAAGTCAAGAAGCTACTGCATACTTTATTTCTAGTGTAAAAGTGCTTCATATTAATGGTTCAGCACGTTTCACCAGATTTATTTTTTCCTCTCTCTGCTGTAAGACAGATAGCCTACAGCACAAAACCAAATACAGACACTACACATTCCCGGAAACATGCGGTTCCTGTTGTTTAGCTTCATGTTCTGAAGTATCACTAGCATTAGACTTAGTTGAATACTTGACCTAGCTAAGTATAGTAAAATCCCCGGTTTCATAACTGAATTATTAATGAACGTGAGTTTTATGAGTCACCACATTCAAGAGCAGTGAAGCCTCCATCATGACCGCAGCCACAAAATACAGCTTTTTAAATACAAGGTTGAAAGTACATCTACACCTAATTATCTGGGTGTTACGCCTGGTTTAGCTAACAGATCATTTACAGTTGAGCGTCATCATTACCAAAGCAGCCTTTTTTTGTTCAGGCTGCTTTCATAATACATCCCAGATCCCATGCTAATGAAGCATTGCTCAGGGTGGGATGATTGAGTCGATGCTTGAGCGGCCACAATGCAAAACCCACAGCAGAAAGTATTAATTCAAGTATTCAGCTGGCTGTTGTTTTGGGTGCTGTGTTGTAATGAGCTTGTGTACTCTCTCATTCTGTGGGAGGATCACAGGCTCCTCGACGTGACCGCCGCAAATCTTTCAATTAATCAGCCGTAGACATTAATCAGTTCACAATGATTTAATCGAATTACACCGCTGGGTTTGATCTCCACGTACACGTCCTCCTCTGGCGCAAAGCTTTCCAGAAGCTTCCACCCTCCCCTTCCCGCCCTGGCGCAGGTCGCGGAGAGTGTCAGACCCCCCTGTGTGAGGCGGCCTGCCACTGCGGCACCCCCGCTGACTACGGAGGGCGGATTAATTGGATTTTACAAGATGTGATGCTTTGATATTTACTGTACGAATCCCATTGCTTTTCTTGCAACCACAAGAAATTGCTTTTCGGAACAGCAATAATGATCAAGAAACTGTGTCGGACCGAAATAGATGCAGTTCCCTCTTTTCTTCAGCATCAGAGCTCATTTATTAGGAGCTTAATGGAGGAGTCAGAGACGTGAAAGAGCTTAGCAAGTGCTGGTGCTTGACGATTTGTTAAAGTTTGAAAAAGGGCTCACACATGTCCCATAATTGTGTTTCATTATTGCTAGGAAAGAAACGGAATGGTTCGCAAGGGCACAGTCACCGGAGAGCCGTCGCTCAGCAGTTGTTTTAGGCTCACAGATTGAATACTCAATGCGTGTTTTCTTATGGGCACGTCCTGCAGACTTTTATAAAAGAAACTCCATTAGGTTTATTTTTTGCATTAAAAAAAGCTTTTCTATCACTCAAATCAGCATTTATTCTGTTATGTATTTAAATAAAATGGCCTGATCCTTTTTTTTTCAGAGCATTTTTTTAATATATTAAATACAATTAAATGTAATTGTATTTAACAACAAAATCTATTACAATGATATAAAAAATCAAAGTCATGGACATCAGCTGTAATTCAAATGCATTTTTCCAATTCAACTTTTTACTTGAATTGTTATGCTGAAAATATTTGTAATTACCAATTCTGTTACTTATATGGACTTTTCACTTTTCACATTTCCGGGGTCCTCAGAAGCAGAATTTGTCGTTGGCAAATAAAATGTTTGTATTTGCATTTTCTCTAAAGCAAAATAAGGGATCTGCAATAGCATAAATTTCCAAGTCTTTCCAAAAGAGGGGGAAAAATTGGGATATTGATGACAGCAGTCAGCAGAGAGAGCGATGTCACATTTTTCATCACTCCCTCAGCCGGTGTATTAGAAACACCCTTGCAGCAGTGTTATTTCGTTTTTAAGTATAGCGTTATAAACGTGTATTCATTTTTTTTTTTCATGCAAATATTGCAAACTTTACTATATCTGCAATGTTGATAACTGTGAAAACGCATCTTCAAAGTCTGTGAAAAGGAAGCATTCTAGCTTGTTTATAATATTAATGTTTTTAGGCCTACATTTTGACCATATACTGTAGTTATATAGGTGTGTGTGTGTATGCGTACGTGCGTGTGTGCGTGCGAGTGTGTGTTGGTGTCATGTGGAGATCAAAACGACTGCATCTGTGGAAGAAAACCAAAATCTCCCAGCATGTATCAGCCATTTTATTAGGTTGTTCTGAGAGTCTGATAACACGCACAATGGAATCACATTGACATATCTGAGACATGTAATTGCATTTATTGTGTATAACTCACATCAATGTGATTTGTTGTCGTATGCGGCAAGTAGGCAGTGCCTTAATGTGATTGAGTAGCGACGGGGAGGCTGTTGTGTATTTCACTGACATCATTACAGTCTTCAGACTAACCTTGAGCTTGCTGGCCTTTGCATCTTCGGACGTGGGCTGGAAATGAAAATTATTCCATTTTACTGCAGAACGGCACTATGTCCATGCTTTGATCCATCTGTCACTTATGACCCTGACTGTCAGTCACCTCTCTCATCCCCTCCCGCACCCGCCCACGGGTACCGCAGGATCCCGTCTACACTTGCCATCTGGCTCTTTATGAGACGTGCTGGACTTACTGTTGATGTGACTCTTAATGAATATGTTTAAGGAATCGTTTTACTGCTATCAGAAGGTTATGTTGTCATTCAGCTTGGGTTGTTTTTTAGATCATTAATTTGCTAAGATTTTAGAGAATTCAATAATAGTACATAACTGTGGTGGCAACACTGTTGAAGATGTGTATTTACATCGCTCTCTCAAAAACTTGATTCTCATTTGTAACAAACGCAGCATTCTGCAGTGAAATATATGTGTAACAGTTATTATTATTATACAGTTTAACAGTCATTATACAACATCAATACTACTACTAATAATAATAATAGTGATAATAATCCTAATATATTTTTATTATGAAAAATTTTTTTATAGAAAAAAAAACATTTTATCATTTTTAATGTCAAATGTCAATGTATTACACATTAGCAAATTATAATGTACAGTGTAAGAAAAAGTAACATTTATTTTGATATTTGTGAAAGATTACATGTGCCATCTTAAAATATTAACTTTAAGTGAGTGCTATGTTGGCAGTGTTTACGGGGTTTTTTTGGGACAGCTGGATCTGAAACTTTTTTGCAATTCTGTTTAGTGACTCTGGAGCCACAGAAAATGTGCATCAAAACAAATTCACGTTAACTGAGTGCAACACGACATTTCGATTTGACAAGCAACTACTTAAGCATGAAAAAACCATTGCTTTGTGCCATTAAATCATTTCACTGTGCGTGAAGGGCTCCATTGGGATCCATTGTTTCATTTTAACTTCTTGTTGTGGTGAAAATTTGCATTAAGTGAGGGCATTACAATACTTATGCCTTCAGTTCAGCTGCCAGGATGGAGGAAGACATAACTCACGACATGTTCTGTGTGGGACTCCATCACAGCTATAAATATTCAGTGTGGGGGCTTGCATTGTGCCAGTGCAGCTGCATAACTATTCCTAACTATTGTTAGTCTCACACACTTACTACTAACCATTAGCCTGTCACGATCTCTTATTCTGATTGGCCAACAGAAGGAACGGGCTGACTCTTGCAGCCTTCCTTGTGATCTGATTAGTCGTATCAGCCCAGGTCCTGATAAAGACCTGATGATCAACAGTGGAGATGTGGCATCTTGTCCAGATGGAGCCGGGGCTGTTTTTGTTAGTCGGGATGAAATCTTGGCTGGAGCAGCGTCTGACTCAAAGCAGATGGGTGGCGGCAGACTCCTCTGTGAGGTAGCAGCTCTCTTGATGAGATACTGAGCTCTGGTGGCATGATCCATCCATTATTGAACTGCTCTGTCAGCTTATGTAGAAGAGCTAGATGCCCAGAGATGCAGACAAACACTTGATTACGCATTGGGGCTTTTAAAGAAACAGCTTACCATAAAATGAAAATCCGCTTATCAGTTACTCACCTTCATGTGTTTCCAAACCTGTATGACTTTCATTTTTCTGTGAAACACAAAAGGAGAAATTTTGAAGAATTGTACTAGTCACTCTTTATTGTTTACAAAGGCTTTCAACTTTCAAAAAGGATGTGAAATAATCATAAGTATATCCAACTTGACTTGTGCCCTATTTTAAGTGTTCTGAAAGCACACAATACATTTGTGTCAGACATTTTGACTTAAGAAAAGTTATAATTTATTGAAAATATTCAGTGTATCTGGTATGGAAACATGACAGTATAATCAATCGTTTGAATCAGATATTTTCAATGAATCAGTTGATCTGGTTCACAGAATCCGTGCATGATTTTTTTTCATGAATTGGTCCAATTCGTTATCAAATCTTTATTTCGAGTTGGATCTTTTCAATGAATCAACTGATCTGGTTCACGGATTTGGTCTCAGTAATTTGTTCATGAATTGGTCCAATTTGTGAACAATTAATTATTTTGAGTTGGATTTTTTCAAAGAATCAATTGATCTGGTTAATGGAATCCATGTGAATGATTTTTTTTCCCATAAATTGGTCCAATTTGTGAACAAATCATTCTTTTGAGTTGGATATTTTCAATGAATCAACTGATCTGATTCACTGAAGAGGACTAAATAAGTTGTTTATGTATTTGTCCAATTTCTGAACAAATCATTATTTTAATTTGAATCTTTTCAATGAATCAATTGATCCGTTTCACAAATTCAGTCTGAATTATTTGTTCATGAATTGGTCCAATTCGTCAACGAATTATTCCTTTGAGTTGGATCTGTTCAGTGAATCAATTTATCTTGTTCATGGAATATGTCTGAGTATTTGTTCACGGATTAGTCCTATTCTCAAATGTAACTCATTGACTCAAAGCAGTTCTCGGGTTAACAGCTCCAACTTCTATGGAGTTGTATGGACCACTTTTACGATACTTTGATGGTGATTTTGGTGAAGCTTGAACTATCCATTCAAAGACTTGCTCTTGTTTTGGCCTTGAATCTGTGTGCATTTGAAAGTTCCCTTTTTGAATAGAATTCTAACAGATGCTTTTCTCCTTCGTTTCTCTGCAGCGGAGCCTCTCCCTCTGATGGACCTGTGTCGACGTGCGGCACGACTGGCTCTGGGACGAGAACGTCTACAGGAGATCGAGACGTTGCCTTTGCCCCAATCTCTGAAGAATTACCTCCAGTACCAATGAGAGCACAGGCTCTCACGTAGAAACACACACGGACACAGAGAGGAAGCCTGAGGCGGGAATATAGCGCCACCATCAGGCCGCAGAGGGAAATGTTTACATTGTGGCTCACTGGTGGAATCTTAAGTTCGTTTTTTTTTTTTTTTTTCATATTTGTTTTTGTTCAGTTTTCATTTTCCTCTTTATGAGTTGTTTAAATTATTGATGGCTTTGGAAGAAGCAGCTCAACAGACCCGCAGCGCCTCCAGGTGTACGTCTCGCCCTGGAGAATACGACAGGAAGCGGCGTTTCGGAAAGCACATTAACCTTGGGATGCCTTTGAAAGCCCACAGTAATAATCGTTCCTCTTTCCCTGGGTGTAAAGCCTGCAGAGCACAGTCAACGGACACAGGAGGCCGAGGCGGCTGAAGGTCGGGTCAAACTCCGCCAAACGGGAGCCTAGAGGAAGAAACAAGCCCTGGAAGGTGGTAAGCAGGTGCCAGTACTTGCGCACAAGACCACCAGGGGACAGTAATATGACTGACAGCAGCCATTTCCCCCCCTTTTTTCCTTGGATGGATGTGTATTCCTGAGGACACACTCATGCGTACGCACATATACGACCAACAATCATATACGGATTTCACATCTTCTTTTTTTTCTCTGTGGGCTTGAGTCACTTTTCTATCTGATTTTATTGTCAGTGTGAGAATTTCAGTTGATGATGATGATGATTTTATCAAGATGTTTGGCTATCTTTACATTTATTTATCAGGTTCTAGTTCCTTTTTAATTGAAATGAGGATGTGCGAGCACATAGATATTGAACACTATCATACACTCGTCACATATGGCTTTCTATTTTAAACTGGGATGCTGCTTTTATTATTATTATTAATATTATTATCATGATTATTATTCTGTCTGAATGCTCAGACAGAAGTCTGTTTTTTCAGAGGCACACAGTGGAATGTAAAGATCTTGCTAGCGTTAGCATATTTGAAATGTGAATAAAAGCCAAGTGAATGAGAAGGATGTCATTGATAGTTTTTTTTCCTGGGACAGAACATGTCCAGATGAGTGTTTCAACCTTCTTATTGAATACAAATATGTGTGTTTTTCAGCACAGAAGGGCCTATTTACATAATACCACTTCTTTTCCTAACGTTCCACTGAGAGTTACCTCGTTTCCCACTCTCTCTCTCTCTCTCTCTCCTGTCTGACTCCCACTCTATCACAGTCTGAGGCTGATCTAAAGTATTATCTAACCTAAAGCTGTGAAGAATTGGATCACTCTTCTCATGCTCAGGTTCATGAGAGTTTTTTAACCAGTCACTAACCGCAGGTGCTTCGGTAATCCAAACCTCTCGTGTTCTTAATCACTCAGTTATTCACCTAAAGAAAAATACCTTAACATTTTTTAATTTAATAAAATTACAGGAAATGCTGACTAATCAATTTATTGACATATCAGTTTTTGCAAAATAAGGATCGTTTAAAGATGCTGTTGGACAATGATTGAATAGACAAAAAGTGGCTGTAGGGCTCAGTATTTTTTTTTTATAGTCATATAACTAATATACACTACTGTTCAAAAGTTTGGGGTCAGTCTTCTTCTTTTTTCAAGAAATTAATTAAAACGGCTATTTTAAACGGTAATAATATTTCAAACAATATTACTGTTTTTACTGTATTTTTGCATAAGAGACTTCTTTTAAAAACATTTTAAAAATATTACCGACCCCAAAGTTTTGAAGTAGTATTGTTCAATATAATGATATCATTTTATATATTTTAAATGGGTGTTAAATGTTTTAAATGGGTAACCTTACAAAATACCTCAGTTATCCAGCTTGCATCAAATCTTAAGTGCAAATGTTGAAAAGAAAAGTCTCTGCACATCTGCAAGGTCAACAAACTTTAAGTGGATTTTTTAGGTAATGGAAAATACTGATCTTTTTTACTGATCTTTGCTTCAAATAGTGTGATAGGGCTGTTTGGATAATATTGCCCTGTTTTAGTGTATCTGGTGTATATATTAGGACTGTCCTATTGGAAATCAATGTAAGACGGCAAGGCACTGTCCTTCCACGCACTTTTTTTTTCTTGGCTTCTCTCTTTCACGTTAGGAATCAGCTCAAATGTAATTGAATATCACAGATCCGAGAGCAGGTACAAAGACAGGACCCTGATCAAAGCATCGAGAACAAGGCGCTGTGGTTCAAGCCAGGACATTGATCCTCCCTATCCTCTGTTTCCCCCCAATCTGGTCTTAAATCTCAACAAACATGTTTAACCAAAGGGAACAGACTGTTCCGTGTCTTCCAGCCTTGAGAGAATGGCCGAAGTGTCTGTGCTTGTGTGCAAATGCTTACGAAACACCTTGGGAATCACTGATTGTTTATGTTGTAAGTCCTTCGTTATTAGCAGGCGATTGTTGAGCTCTTGGAAATTAGTATTGTACTGACTTCCTCCCAGTGTGATTCTCCATTTGCTGTGTAGACATGGGCCAGTGGCTATTTCCTTAACTTGCCGGGGTGTAAATAGGAGGGCGAGAGCTCATCCACCACTGAGAGGCCTTGGGAGACGGGTGTAAAAAAGCGAGACTTCCTTGATTTGCTTCCTTCCCTGTGGGTGTGTGGCTGTTGTGTGTGTGAGAGAGAGAATGAGGGTATAAATAGGGAGCCGGTGGCAGTGATGGTCTGGGGAAAAGATCTTTGTGTCCTAAACGACCTCAGCTTCCACATGCAGGTGCATCCTGGCCTGCCCTGGTCACAACATCACCGAGGGTACAAGAAGAAAACAGTGCCGGTAAATCTGTTCTGCTGAGAAAACACTGGAGATGGCAGCTTTTGTTGCAGTGTTCTCGCTGCAGATTTCCCGTTCATGTGCCAGAACTCAGAGTTCTGTTTAAAAAAGGAAGTCCAGGAGAACAGATTGTTTCTTTGAGGGACAGCCCTGGTTGGAAAGTAAATATTGTAAAACCTTCAATTGATTAATTCATTCATTGATCGTGGTAATTTGCAATCAAGCAAATGAGAATGAAAGTTTTAAATTATGCTACATTCCTTTTTTTTGTATTTATATAATGCTCTCTTGCTTAGGTTTATGTCACATGCTCATCTTACCCCACACTCGCCAATTTGGGGAAAAAAATGCTTCATGAGGTCAGTCACTTTAATTTTTTTGTTATGAAAGCACCATTTAAACAGTGACATTTGAATTTACATCTTTACATTTACATTTTTGGATTTTTTTCCAGTAAATTCACCACATACTTGCTGCTTTATTTTGTCTGTTAATTTAAAGGAGCATTTCACCCGTGTGAACATTAATCTTTATTGAAAGTGGGCCATATATGCAGTCGAAATGTTAAATAAATTTCGAATTTGGTGCCTTCTTGACCGAGGAAAGACAGAAAGTAACTTTAGGGCGCGTTTGTATGAAACTCCCACAATGCACCACATTGCAAAGCTCCGCAAGCCACTCCCACTAATCCAGAACGGTGCGTATGAGGTATCCGCCTATCAGATAAATCACTCTTCCGTCTACAAAGCTAGCTAACCACCAGAGCTTGAAATTAATTTCACACAAACATTAAAGTTAGTTGGCGAACTCATTAGTGAATTACTCCTCGTTTGTATTTCTTTCGAAATGGTGAATTATTGCATGGTAACATACGGAAGCCCTGAACCGCAAAGTAAAAAAAAGAAATCTGTACCAAAAAAAAAAGATTCTGTGGGGAAAAAAAAAATTCTGGCATTTCAAGATTAAAGTCGAAACCTTTCGAGATCAAAGTCGAAACATTTCGAGATCAAAGTCGAAACATGGGGCGACAGTGGCTCAGTGGTTCATGTAGATTGTCT
This sequence comes from Phoxinus phoxinus, assembly GCF_949152265.1. NCBI lineage: Eukaryota > Metazoa > Chordata > Actinopteri > Cypriniformes > Leuciscidae > Phoxinus > Phoxinus phoxinus. Next base: position 33,646,755 of record NC_136880.1, on the reverse strand, counting down.
ACAAACCGGAAGGTTGGTGGTTCAATCCCCGGTTCCACCTGACCAAGTGTCGAGGTGTCCTTGAGCAAGACACCTAACCCCAGCTGCTCCCGACAAGCTGGATCGCCTTGCATGGCTGACACCGCCGTTGGTGTATGAGTGAGTGAATGGGTGAATGTGAGGCAATATTGTAAAGCGCTTTGGTGGCCATTGGGTCTGTGAAAGTGCTATATAAATGCAGTCCATTTACCAACATTTCGAGATCAAAGTCGAAACATTTCGAGATCAAAGTCGAAACATTTTGAGATCAAAGTCGAAACATTTCGAGAAAAAAGTCGAAACATTTCGAGAAAAAAGTCGAAACATTTCGAGAAAAAAGTCGAAACATTTCGAGAAAAAAGTCGAAACATTTCGAGAAAAAAGTCGAAACATTTCAGGGCTTCCGTAATACCGGGATGTTCAGTCAGAACCTATTTTTTTACAGTGTATGGTCAGAACATATGCGGTGCGGAACTAGGATGGTTCACAACATAAACGTCCGTGTCCTCGTCTGATTCAGAGATTTCGTCCAGGAGAAATTGGCATCGTTGAAATTCTTTGCAGCAAACGGACTCTATCTTTGTGTCCGTATGCGCACAGGCACCACCAGTCCGCCCCAGCTCGAGCCAGTCCGGGCTTCTAATCCGCGACAGGCAGGTCTTCTGCCGAAGTTGCCGGCGCCTCCTGTTCCTCCATCAGCCTTAGCTGCTCTTCGCTATATTGCGGCTCATAAAAGTAGCCACTAACTTTCGAAATCCTCTTCTTTCATATCATATTGAGTAAGTTACCTTCTGCCTCCGCCATTGTCGTAACTTCACATCTGGCTCCACAGTGCCTGTTAGCTTAGCTTCCAAACAAGATGGAGGATATTGCTTTTAGTTTCAGAAAGTGAAGTTCCACTCACAGTAATAATGTGTAATAGGTCTGTAGCGTGAGTGGGTCCGACCCCCTGGATAAATGAGGAACGAGTGTTTGTAGTCTCAACCACTCTACAAAGATATGGGACTTCCTGCTTAGATTGACAAAAACAATTTTTAAAACGTACCTGACCCTAGACTTGTAAACATATTCATGGTACAGATGCAGTTAAGAACGTGTCTTCAAGTAGTGTTAGCCATAGACCTTATTTTACTCATAAGTGCAAAACCATTGCTCTAAAAACCCATTCGAAATTCCCGTAGTGAATTTTGGTCTTCCAGGTTGGCCTACAAACGGACTTTTAATGACTGAACAGCTCTGTACGGTTATGCTAACATTGCAAATTGTGTTCGTCAGGGTGATTACAGCGCCAGCTTCCAATAGGCTGAGGGGTTTTGAGGTATTTGGACTCAGCATGGCCCAATATTGAACAGGTGATTGTAAGGATTTGATTGAAAATGAGCCTGTGTGGTTTTCTCTCCAGCTTAACAGAAACCCACACAGGGAGTGTACAGAGAGATGAAACAGATTAGCGCGAGTCAACATGTTCTCTTCCTCCTTCACTCCCCTTCATTTTCTCTCCTCTCACGCTCGGTTTTCCGAGCCAGCCTGTATAAATAGCATGCGATCCATCTATTATGTCTGTGCGTCTCCACTCTCCCTGGATCCTGTTTAGCTTCTCAGCTCTCCTTGAGAGCCCTGTTGCAAAAGCAGCGTTAAAGAGTTTCTGGAAGCGGACCATTTTCCCATAGCATAGTCTGATTTCATTTTGTGCTTCCAGGAACATTCTAGAAGACTCTGTGCAAGCCTAAAAAACATCACAAAGTTGGGTCAACCTGAGCCATGTAGGTTGTTTAGGGCCATGATAGCCAAGACTGGAAAGTTTAATATGAATATAAAATAGTATAATATATTTAAAATATATATTTTAATTTTATTATTATTATAATTATTTTTCATAATTAATGGCTTAAACAGTAACAAATTAATGTAGCCTACTTTTTAGGGAAAAAACAAGATATTATATGTGGATGTTTTGTCAATGCTGTGTGTGTGTATATATATATATTTTTTTTTAAATAATTTTTTACTTACATAAGGTAGTAGATTAAATTGTGTATGCTTTCTTAGTAAGATTTAACAAGAAACAAAGCTCTGATTCATTCATTAGTGACCAGCCACTAAGAACCCTGCCACCTTCCAACAAATGAATAAATGAGCAAATAAAAGTAATTAAAAGAAAAACAAAAGGAAATAGTTAACATCATGGCCATGGCATGGTCGCCAACATAAAAATTTGAGTGACAGGAGTGGCTTTCTGACATACAATATAGCACATGGACAATTGGGGAGGGTTGGAGATGAAATCCCATCCATCTATACCTCATTTCACTTTATGAAATCTGATACATTAAAAGCTTCTGGACACTATATAAATAAATAAGGCATAATCTTCCATGCCACCTCACCAAGTGGGTCCATATTAAACATTACATGTTAGCATGGATTTGGTTTAATGATGTTTGCCATTTTCTAATGAGTGCTAATATTACACTTGCCCATGTGTCACCATGTATTATTACAGCACCAGATTGGACCTCAGAGTTAAAGAATTGGAAAATTATTCATATTAAGCATGTGCAGCAGATTCAATTTGTCGTCTTCTCCGAGATTCAAGCGAATTAGGGATGTGCTTTGATATGATTTGCTTGGTGTTCAATTTCTTTTTCCCACAAACCCTTCCCCTAATGAGTCCATGCAGATGCAGGAAAAAGTGAAGCCCTCTTAATTTGAAAAGTGCAAAGCAGGCCCTTGGGTTCATCTGTGTCTGTGCTGGTGCTGCTCAAATTAGGTTAATTAGCTCTCGCAGCCAGGAGAAATTCTTAATGAGGTCTAACATACCAAACATTCTGAGTGCACACGAAAAGCAATCACAAACTGTTTTAAGCCCAACGTATACTTTATATAGTTTTTGTCCCACAAGGTGGCAACACTGGCCAATGTGAATAAAAACAACAACAACAACAAAATACAGAAGACCGCAACAACAACATATAGAGTGCGCCCGCATTGACAAGCACTTGTGTGAGGGGGTAATGTGATTGCCACAACTTTAGTTTAAAAAAATACGAAGACATTTTTATCGGTCATAACTTCTAGAAGAAAATAGCACAAACACTGGTCAATAATGAAACTTTCTAGAGCACATGTGTTGACCATCTTCATTCACACATGCTATGAAATGGATTATACTTTGAAAGGCTATAGATGTTAGACTGTACCCATACACTAGCGTACACACGTGTGTGTGTGTGTGTGTGTGTGTGTGTGTGTGTGTGTGTGTGTGTGTGTGTGTGTGTGTGTGTGTGTGTGTGTGTGTGTGTGTGTGTGTGTGTGTGTGTGTGTGTGTGTGTGTGTGTGTGTGTGTGTGTGTGTGTGTGTGTGTGTGTGTGTGTGTGTGTGTGTAAATATAAATATAAATATATGTGTGTGTGTATAATATAAATATATGTGTGTGTGCACGCAACACAAGTCCCTTTTAGGGGCTCCGTAGACCATATGCAGTATTATAATACAGATAATGTATATCTTAACACTTTAATGAAAACATTATTTTGTAGAGCAAGGCATTGAAAATCGGGTGTTGCTTCGTTGTATGAAGAGGTGGACGCTGACGCTGGAATGGTGGTAAAAGTTGATATTGTAATAAATTGTGAGCTGTAAACGACTGGCAGTACCCTGGAGGCTGAGACAATGTGACAGATTGGACTTTGGTCAGGAGTGTAGCAGGACTGGCATGTTGCAAAAACGTGACATCACATTATGAAATAAATGTTTTTTCTCCAAAACACGTTGGCCAGAATTATTGGCACCCTTTTATTAAATACTTTTTGCAATCTCAGATAACAGAGTCTTCTCCTATAATGCCTGATGAGTTTGGAGAACAACTGACAAGAGATCAGAGACCATTCCTCCATACAGAATCTCTCCAGGTCCTTCAGATTCCCATCTCTAGTTGCCGCTTCTTCTCTTCTGTTCACTCGACTCATCATCAGGTCAGGGAACTGGGACGGTCATGGCAGAAGCTTCATTTTGTGCTCCGTAACAAATTTTTTTATTGATTTTGATGTTTGTTTTGGATCGTTGTCCTGATGTAAGATCTAACCACGACCCATTATAATATTTCTAGCAGAAGTTTAGATTTTTTATCTGTTGATATTTGATAGAATCCACGATGCCATGTATCTGAACAAGAAGTCCAGGACCTCCAGCAGAAAAATATGCCCACAACATTAAATAATACACATGGGGTCCTTTTTATCCTTGTGTGCACCAAACCCATCTAGCCGTTTGCTGCCAAAAATTGTTTTTTGTTTGTTTCATCTGACCACAGAACCCTGTGCTGTTTGAAGTCAGTCGTGTCTGACAACTGAATTTGCTGGAGTTTGTTTTTGTATGAGCGAGGAGCATTTTTCTTGAAACCCTCCCAAACAACATGGGATGTACGGGTTGTTTAATTTTTTTTATTTTTAATAGGCTTTCTGACCCCAAGTCTCAACTAATCTCTGCAATTCTCCATCTGTGATCCTTGAAGAGTCTTTGGCCACTCAAACTCTCCTCCTCACCATGCATTAAGACAATGATATAGACACAAATCTTCTTCCTGGAAGATTCCTAACATCTTTAGTTGATTGAACTTCTTAATTATTGCCCTGATGGTCAAAATGGGGATTTTCAATTCTTTAGTTATTTTCTTACAGCCACTTTCTATTTTGGGATGCTCAACAATCTTTTGATGCACATCAGAACTATATTCTTTGGTTTTACTCATTGTGATGGAAGATTACGGGAATTTGGCCTTTGTGTTTCCTCATATTTAAACTCCTGTGAAACAAGAAGTCATAGCTAGACAATTTCATGTTCCTAGTCACCCTGGTGTGCTAAAAAAGGTAAATATTAATGGGAATAAACTTCAGAGATATTTTACTCGTAAATAAATTCTAGGGGTACCAATAATTGTTTCCAATGTGTTTTGGAGAAAAACATTTATTTCATAATGTGATTTCCCCCCACTTTTAATTATTTTACTTCAATGGGGTAACCTCAATGGGATATTGAGGGATACTTCAATGGGATACTTCAATGGGATAACCTCAATGAAAGGTTAGATTTGTTGGCAATTTTTGGAATGTAAGATTAAAAGGATAAACGATGCAGATTTATTTTTTACAGACAGTTTTGATCATATTTACCAGGGGTGCCATTAAAGACCATGACTGTATGTTACCACTTTCTTCTTCATCATGGATTAATATGCAAGAGCTATACTTTACCATTACATCATGTTATCATTAGCATGCATTACTAATACACACCGTTTGTAGCACAAATTGCCTTTCTTCCAATATGATCAATATGATCCAGTTTTGACTCATGTCACGTGGTCCGTGGATTGCTGCAGAACTTCGATGTGCTGAGCTGTTTGCGTTGTCACTCAATTTTCTCTCAGTCCCAATAATGTCCTGTACTGTAAAGCAGATGTTTATGTGGTATATCCGTGGCATGATAAAAAAAAAACGATATATATATATTATGTTATAAAGCTTTCAACAAAAAAATTAAATAAGATTTTTTTTTGCAATGCACTTAATTCTGCACTGTGAAATTAATCTGCACTGCAATTTCCAGCCAAAATAACTATATGATGATATAGTAGACTCTCAGCATGATATAAAATATAAATATAAAATGTTTCATATTTTAATAGCCTATACTTACCTGACGTCTTACTACATCTAACGTGCTACACAGCACGTTAATCACTATAATATTTAAGCTCTGTGGGACTAAAGGGTTGCTGCTTTGTGCAGTATTTTAAAGTGGTTTAAAAGTTTCTTGTTAAGGCTATTTGGAGTCCTCTAGAGGCATACAAGAGTCAGCACATCCTCTTTTAACTGCTTGTTTACAACTAAGTTGAAGGCTGCCCTCTTCCAGCTGAATTTCGTCATTACAAGTGATGTCATATATAATTCAATCATATGATACATAGGATAATTATATTTCCTGTATATATACCGGATATATAATTATATCTGATATACCTTCTCTGCCAGTGCAGTATGTTTGTGTGTGTGTGTGTGTGTGTGTGTGTGTGTGTGTGTGTGTGTGTGTGTGTGTGTGTGTGTGTGTGTGTGTGTGTGTGTCGTCAGCCTGATTTTGAACGTGAGCTTGGATTTATCTGATACTGTCTGCCTCTCTGATCTATCTGTTCATCTGACCGTGACTCTTGCCTCGTGACTGGATATTATTTGCTGATGAACTAATCTGAATTTCTATTCCAGCCTGTTTGACTTTCCCTCTGCCTATTGCCCATAGTTGGTTCGGAGCATAACCTTTACTCCATCTGATTATATTGTGAATTGAAAATTAATCCACCCGTTCTAAAGTATCAAGTCAGTATCAGCTGGCTTTCCATTTTTTTCTTGTAACAGTTGCACTACTCAGATATCTAATAAACCAAGTGAATACTGGTTTACAAAGACGCACCTGCAAGGAAAATCCAACCACTGGTATGTTCTCTTATATGATATGGCTTCTGTATCAATATCTGTTTATATGACACTAAAAATATGTTGGCTAAATGAACTGCAGTTGTCTGAGCATGTTAGCAATTATGATACAATGCTGGTGTGATTTGTGTGAAATAATGAAGATGCTTACCAAGGCTGCCTTTATTAGATCAAAAATAATGTAAAAAAAATAGTTATTTAAAAATTATTACAATTTAAAAATCAATGTTATCTGTTTTAATGCATTTTAAAATGTAATTTATTCATGTGATGTCAAAGCTGAATTTCCAGCAGCAATTACTCCAGTCTTAAGTTTCAAACCATTCAAGTTAGGCCTATAGGTTAATGACAAATTGATAGTGCACAGTCCAGGAGTTCAATGTCACACTCATTTAGTCCACAGCTATTCAGTTTATGTGACTGTGACAGGTAACAATGCCCTGTATCATTATGTATCTGCTTCTTTTTTTAGCTGTGCGAGTATGTCTGAGGTCCAGAAGGAAGTTCTCACAGGGATTCAGTCTGAGCTGGCAAAGCTGAAATCCACTGTGAGTTCTCTGAAGAACAGACTGCAGGTCACAGAGGAACAACTGCAACAGCTCAGGAAAAACTGTAACATTTTCCAGCCTGTTCTTATTTCGGTCAGCCTATACTTGAAAAAAATCACTAAACAGTTCATATTTTTAAATACAAGTAAAAATAAGAGGAAACTCTCATTTAGATAGCCTCAGCCTGGCCATGAAATGCCCACAGAACATGGATCCATAAAGGGTGATCCAAATTTTTTTTTTTATAGCGGTGCGGATTCTCCATATATGATTTAAAAATAAAATAAAAACTATTCCAAATCAACCATCTCTAAGATGAATCACAACTGTACTAAATAAAAATTTTCAGTCCATTAGTACTATTGTTAACACATTAAGAAGCATTCAGTCCCGCAGTAGATATAGTGAAACATTTACTGTCATTGACAAAAGTTCAAAGTGTATTCAGAAACCATGCTTTAGTATAAAATTACCTACAGAGCAATGTTATATTATATATTATTATACTTTATTACACTATACAGTTTGTGTGCTTTTTTTTTTTTTTTTACCAAACATAATCTGATTCACAGAATATAAAGTGGCATTTGGTGCCACACTTGGATCAACGGGTGACTTTGGACCCTTCAACACTCTTTTACGTTTACGATAATGTCTATGTGAATGTAGGAGGAGCTTACAACCCAACCAGTGGTATGTATTCTTATAAACTATATCAAGGTTTTATAATCACACTGAAAACTACATTTAGTCAAAATGAGCAGTGTAATTGTTTAAAAGATCACTGTTTATTGAACTAGTACAGGTATCTTCACAGCACCTGTAAAAGGAGCCTATTTCTTCAGTTTTTCTGGACATAACCGCTCATCTAAAGGTCTGAATTTAGGACTCTTTAAAAATGGAGAACAGATGGTAATTGTTTTCAATCATCCTCTAGGTGACCGCTATGAATCCACCGCTAATTCAATCTCTTTGATTTTAGAGAAAGGAGATTCTGTCTGTGTGAGTCTGACCATGTTATATTTCAAATCTGAAGATGATAAGAAATAAATTTTCTTATTAGGGGTCAAGCACCGAATGGTGCGACGGCACCTATTTGATCCGTTAGTCGTTGTCTTCTTCTTCTTAGTCTTCTTCTTCTTCGTCTTCTTCTTCTAAGTCTTCTTCTTCTAAGTCTTCTTCTTCTTAGCCTTCTTCTTCTTCTTCTTCGTCTTCTTCTTCTTAGTCTTCTTCTTCGTCTTCTTCTTCTTAGTCTTCTTCTTCTTAGTCTTCTTCTTCTTCGTCTTCTTCTTCTTAGTCTTCTTCTTCTTAGTCTTCTTCTTCTTAGTCTTCTTCTTCTTAGTCTTCTTCTTCTTCGTCTTCTTCTTCTTCGTCTTCTTCTTCTTAGTCTTCTTCTTCTTAGTCTTCTTCTTCTTCGTCTTCTTCTTAGTCTTCTTCTTCGTCTTCTTCTTCTTAGTCTTCTTCTTCTTCTTCGTCTTCTTCTTAGTCTTCTTCTTCGTCTTCTTCTTCTTAGTCTTCTTCTTCTTCTTCTTCTTAGTCTTCTTCTTCTTCTTCTTAGTCTTCTTCTTCTTAGTCTTCTTCTTCTTCTTCTTCTTAGTCTTCTTCTTCTTCTTCTTCTTAGTCTTCTTCTTCTTCTTCTTCTTAGTCTTCTTCTTCTTCTTCGTCTTCTTCTTCTTAGTCTTCTTCTTCGTCTTCTTCTTCTTAGTCTTCTTCTTCTTAGTCTTCTTCTTCTTAGTCTTCTTCTTCTTCATCTTCTTCTTCTTAGTCTTCTTCTTCTTCTTCTTAGTCTTCTTCTTCTTCATCTTCTTCTTCTTAGTCTTCTTCTTCTTCGTCTTCTTCTTCTTAGTCTTCTTCTTCTTAGTCTTCTTCTTCTTAGTCTTCTTCTTCTTAGTCTTCTTCTTCTTAGTCTTCTTCTTCTTCGTCTTCTTCTTCTTCGTCTTCTTCTTCTTAGTCTTCTTCTTCTTAGTCTTCTTAGTCTTAGTCTTCTTCTTCTTAGTCTTCTTCTTCTTCTTCTTCTTCTTCTTAGTCTTCTTCTTCTTAGTCTTCTTCTTCTTAGTCTTCTTCTTCTTAGTCTTCTTCTTCTTAGTCTTCTTCTTCTTAGTCTTCTTCTTCTTAGTCTTCTTCTTCTTCGTCTTCTTCTTCTTCGTCTTCTTCTTCGTCTTCTTCTTCTTCGTCTTCTTCTTCTTAGTCTTCTTCTTCTTAGTCTTCTTCTTCTTAGTCTTCTTCTTCTTCGTCTTCTTCTTCTTAGTCTTCTTCTTCTTCTTCGTCTTCTTCTTAGTCTTCTTCTTCGTCTTCTTCTTAGTCTTCTTCTTCTTCTTCTTCTTAGTCTTCTTCTTCTTCTTCTTAGTCTTCTTCTTCTTCTTCGTCTTCTTCTTCTTAGTCTTCTTCTTCTTAGTCTTCTTCTTCTTCGTCTTCTTCTTCTTAGTCTTCTTCTTCTTCGTCTTCTTCTTCTTAGTCTTCTTCTTCTTAGTCTTCTTCTTCTTAGTCTTCTTCTTCTTCTTCTTCTTCTTAGTCTTCTTCTTCTTCTTCTTCTTCTTCTTCTTCTTCTTAGTCTTCTTCTTCTTCTTCTTCTTCTTAGTCTTCTTCTTCTTCTTCTTAGGCTTCTTCTTCTTCTTCGTCTTCTTCTTCTTAGTCTTCTTCTTCTTCTTCTTCTTCTTAGTCTTCTTCTTCTTCTTCTTAGGCTTCTTCTTCTTCTTCGTCTTCTTCTTCTTAGTCTTCTTCTTCTTCTTCTTAGTCTTCTTCTTCTTCTTCTTCTTCTTCTTCTTCTTCTTCTTAGTCTTCTTCTTCTTCTTCTTCTTCTTAGTCTTCTTCTTCTTCTTCTTAGGCTTCTTCTTCTTCTTCGTCTTCTTCTTCTTAGTCTTCTTCTTAGTCTTCTTCTTCTTCTTCGTCTTCTTCTTAGTCTTCTTCTTCTTCTTCGTCTTCTTTATTCTTAGTCTTCTTCTTCGTCTTCTTCTTCGTCGTCGCCGTCTTCTTTGTCGTTGTCTTCTTCATCTTCTTTGTCTTCTTCTTTCGTCTTCTTCTTCTTTCGTCTTCTTCTTCTTCGTCGTCTTCTTGTTCGTCTTCTTCTTCTTCTTTCGTCTTCGTCTTCTTCGTCGTCTTCTTCTTGTTCGTCTTCTTCTTCGTCTTTGTCTTCTTCTTCTTCGTCTTCTTCTTCGTCTTCTTCTTCTTGTTCGTCTTCTTCTTCGTCTTCTTCGTCTTCTTCTTCGTCTTCTTCTTCGTCTTTGTCTTCTTCGTCGTCTTCTTCTTCGTCGTCTTCTTGTTTGTCTTCTTCTTCGTCTTTGTCTTCTTCGTCGTCGTCTTCTTCTTCGTCGTCTTCTTCTTGTTCGTCTTCTTCTTCGTCTTCTTCTTCTTCGTCTTCTTCTTCGTCGTCTTCTTCTTTCGTCTTCTTCGTCTTCTTCGTCGTCTTCTTCGTCTTCTTCTTCTTCGTCGTCTTCTTCTTTCGTCTTCGTCTTCGTCTTCTTCTTCTTTTTCGTCTTCTTCTTCGTCGTCTTCTTCGTCTTCTTCTTCGTCTTCTTCTTCTTCGTCGTCTTCTTCGTCGTCTTCTTCGTCTTCTTCTTCTTTCGTCTGCTTCGTCATCTTCTTCGTCTTCTTCGTCGTCTTCTTCGTCATCTTCTTCGTCTTCTTCGTCTTCTTCTTCGTCGTCTTCTTCTTTCGTCTTCGTCTTCTTCTTCTTTCTTTCTTTCTTTCTTTCTTTCTTTCTTTCTTTCTTTCTTTCTGCATGTGTCTTGAATTGCATATTGCATATATCTTGTGAAAGTGTCATATAAACATATAAACATATATATTTGCTGATAAATGGATATTTGCTGATAAATGGATCATGTGGTACACGTGATTATCAGCAAAAAAAAAAAAAAATTCTTTCCTCTTTAAATGTGTCATGAGTTAAACATCAATCCAGCCGGGATATACAAAGAGCTGCAGGTATTTCTTTCTTTCTTTCTTTCTTTCTTTCTTTCTTTCTTTCTTTCTTTCTTTCTTTCTTTCTTTCTTTCTTTCTTTCTTTCTTTCTTTCTTTCTTTCTTTCTTTCTTTCTTTCTTTCTTTCTTTCTTTCTTTCTTTTGTCGGGTGCCCGCTATGATTACAGTAACTTATAACAGAAACAATAACAGAAACATCCCCTCCTAACTTTACTTTTATGAGTGTCTGCAGAGCGGGTAGGAGAGGTAAAAAGATGTCTTTTTTTAAAGATGTCTATCAATGTAAGCAAATATCATTTGGTAATTACCCGTCTTTCGAATATCTGGGTATTGTGTTAAAAGGTGATCCACGCATTTTACTTATCATTGTGTACAGGCCTCCAAAATACTCTTCAGCCTTTGCTGAGGACTTTACAGAACTGTTATCAACCATTTCCTCAGAGTTTGACTGTTTTGCTATTGCTGGAGATTTTAACATTCACATGGATAATGCAGAAAACAATATGGCAAAAGAAATCAAAACTGTTTTAAAAACTTTTGATCTAACTCAGCATGTACATGGACCCACACACAATGGACACACTCTAGATTTACTTATCAGTAAGGGTCTAAACATTTCATCAATTGTTATCAAGGATGTAGCACTGTCTGATCATTTCTGTATTTTCTTTGATATATTGATCTCTCCTGCCATTGAAGCTAGATCTGTGTCTGTCAAGAAGAGATGCTTAAATGAGAACACTAGTGTATTTATGAAGGCTATATCTTTAACACCAAGCATATCTGCTGACTCTGTTGATTTTCTCCTTGATTCTTTTAACTCAAAAGTTTTTTTTGGCTGTTACGGCAAACCAACATATTTTTGAGGATGGCCTGATCAAGAGTATATCGTGAAGATATAAAGAGATAGCAAAATCTATTGGCAAGGGAATGCAAAAGAAACCTATATTGCGAGGAATGAACTAAGAAGGGCCTTCTCTCCATTCTGCCTTTTGTCTGATAACCGTGTTTACATTTAGGCTATTTCAATAGATTGTTTCAGTCAGTTAAGCCAAATAATTGGGTAACAAATAGCATGTATATAGACTTAATTTTAGATTCTAACAAATACAGTGTGGGTAAACTCTTAATTTGAAAAATAATGAATGCATTTCCTGCCAATCAGATTTAGCACCACCCACAGGGGAAAATCGGAATATCAAGTGTTTTTTCTGATGTCCGTGCAAGAACGGGTAAACCAAAAATCAAGTCATCATTTTTTTTTTTCGTTTTTCTAAAAAAACGGAAAAACGGAAAAAGGAGCTGTTTTCACGTTTTTTCGTTTTTATTTGTGAAAGCAAAAACAAATGAACGTCACCCGGACCCACATCCTTGAGTTGCACTTGGGTCAGATCAGACCACGTCCTGAGAATAGTAGAGTATGTCTGATTTCAAAGAAATTGATGGCAAAATTTTGGAAGAAACGTACAGCACCTTAACCCTGCGCCCTTGACGCTCTTCCCACATCTTTCTTCAAAAGTGTGTTAAACAGCTTAGAAGCAGATCTCCTAGAAGTGGTAAATGCCTCACTTCTCTCGGGTAGTTTTCCAAACTCCCTGAAAACTGCAGTTGTCAAACCCCTTCTGAAAAAGAGCAATCTGGATAAGACTATATTAAGCAACTATAGACCGATCTCAAATCTTCCTTTCATTGGCAAGATCATTGAAAAAGTTGTTTTCAATCAGCTGAACAAATTCTTAAGCTCAAATGGATACTTTGACAATTTTCAATCTGGTTTCCGATCATATCACAGCACAGAGACAGCGCTCATAAAGATAATAAACGATATTCGCTTAAATACAGATACAGGCAAAATATCAGTGCTGGTACTACTCGACCTCAGTGCTGCTTTTGACACTGTCGATCACAACATACTTCTGGAAAACTGGGTGGGGCTTTCTGGGATAGTCCTAAAATGGTTCAGGTCATACTTAGAAGCGAGAGGTTATTATGTGAGTATAGGAGACCATAAGTCTGAGTGGACATCCATGACATGCGGAGTCCCTCAAGGCTCAATACTTGCGCCACTCCTATTCAACCTGTACATGCTCCCAATGAGCCAAATAATGAGAAAGAACCAAATTGCTTACCACAGCTATGCAGACGACACACAGATCTACTTACTGGAGCCCTATATCGCCTAACGATTACAGCCCCATTGACTCCCTGTTCCAATGCATTGATGAAGTAAACAGTTGGATGTGCCAAAACTTTCTTCAGTTAAACAAAGACAAAACTGAAGTCATTGCGTTTGGAAACAAAGATGCGAAGTTCTCAAGGTGAATGCATACCTTCACTCTAGAGGTCAAACAACAACAAAATCAAGTCAGGAATCTTGGTGTGTCTCTAGAGTCAGACCTTAGCTTCAGTAGTCATATCAAAACAATAACTAAATCAGCATACTATCATCTGAAAAATATTGCAAGAATTAGATTATATGTTTCCAGTCAAGACTTGTGCTGGGTGAAACTTGTGCTGGGTGGATTATTGTAATGGACTCCTGGCCTTCCCAAAAATACCATAAGACAGTTGCAGCTCGTACAGAACACTGCCGCCAGGATTCTGAGCAGAACCAGAAAATATGAACATATCACACCAGTCCTCAGGTCTTTACACTGGCTCCCAGTTATATTTAGGATTGATTTTAAAGTATTATTATATATAAATCATTTTAATGGACCTCAATACATTGCAGATATGCTCACTGAATATAAACCCAACAGGTCACTCAGATCATTAGGATCATATCAGCTAGAAATACCAAGGGTTCACTCTAAGCACGGCGAGTCCGCTTTTAGCTATTATGCAGCCGCAGCTGGAACCAGCTTCCAGAAGAGATCAGGTGTGCTGCTCCTGTAGTCACAATCAAATCCAGACTCAAAACACATCTGTTTACCTTTGCATTTAATGAATGAGTACTGTGCCACTGTTCGTCCGACTGTTTGTACTGTATTTAATTTTTTATTCTAAACTGTTTTAATTATTCTTATTTCTTTTGATTATTTTAATTTATTCTATGTAAAGCACTTTGAATTACCATTGTGCATGAAACGTGCTTCTTTCTTTCTTTCTTTCTTTCTTTCTTTCTTTCTTTCTTTCTTTCTTTCTTTCTTTCTTTCTTTCTTTCTTTCTTTCTTTCTTTCTTTCTTTCTTTCTTTCTTTCTTTCTTTCGTGTGATTCTTTCTTTCTTTCGTCTGATTCTTTCTTTCTTTCGTGTGATTCTTTCTTTCTTTCGTGTGATTCTAGGCCTCTCCATTAAAAGTCCATAAAAACAATACATAAAAACATTGGCATAAAGGGAAGTTCCAACTAGACATGTGGTGTTGTTGATTTACTGCACGTGACTGAAAAATCAACCAAAATAGCTATTCATATTTTCTTTCCTCATTCATTTGCATGAGTCATGATTTAAACATCAATGCACGTGTTTTATATCAAGCAAGCAGAAACAATTAGGCAATGGCTTTAAATAATAAACCTCTACTTTATAGTGTTTATAATACTGCAATCAATCTGACCTTTGTTCTGTTGCTGTTTCTCCACACGTGTGTCATGTTTTACACAATAACAACTTGATAAAAATATATATTCTTAAAGTCTTTTTTAAAATCAAAGATCAATATTGCATGTGTCTTGAATTGCAAATTGCATATATCTTGTGTAAGTGTCATATAAACTGATCGGCAGGGCATATGTATATCAACTATGTTTTGCTAATAAATGGATCATTTTGTACACGTGATTATCTGCAATAAAAAAAATATATTATTTTCTTTCCTCATTAAATGTGTCATGAGTTAAACATCAACCCAGCAGGGATATATATAAAGAGCTGCAGGTATTTCTGCAACTAAAACACCTGTGTCTTGTTCAGGGCTGTATAGGGGACGAGAACCCCAATAATATTCATTTCTTCACTGACAGTTGCAGTCTTCCACTTGTATTATCTTAAAGTAAAGATGTCCTGCGCTATTCTGTATCCGCTGCTGCTTCTGGTGTTCATCTGTCACTGCATGTCTGAGGTCCAGCAGGAAGAGAAGGGATTGCAGGCTGACAAGACTGAGCGTTTAAATGTGGAGGAAAGCGATGCTGGTTTGACTTCTGGTGAGTTTCAGCAACACTTTCTCACAGGGATCCAGTCTGAGCTGGCAGAGCTAAGATCTACTGTGAGGTTTCTGAAGAACAGACTGGAGGTCACTGAGGAACATCTTCGGAAAAAAGGTAACCCTCCCATCTGTTATTTCACTTGCGTCATTTTTGCAGATGGAAAATCAGTGCAAAACATAATCTTGATATATTGGCATAGCCATTGGCCACAGCAATTACATTTAAAACAGAAAATATCCTTAACCTAAACTAATCTTGACAAACTATATATCATTTGAAAGCTTACAATCTCTAGTTGACATATTTGGTGACTCGTTTTCTAAATAAATTACAGAGGAGCCGTAATTTATCAATTTGCAACAAGAATATTTTCATATTCCTAAGGCATGTTCAGACCTTTATTTTGAAATAGTGATGAACATGAAAAATCATGAAAGAATGGTCGAAACCTGTTTTCATGCCAAGAGTTCAAAATATAGCATCCATTCAATTCTTTTAGAAAACATTGTCTGAAAATGTTTTAAATATAAAGAAAAAAAGAATAGATTCACCATTTGTGATGTGGCAGCGAGCTATAATGCACATTTGTGTTCTTTTTGTGTTTCTTAGAGGTTGAGTTCATTTCAAAATCTGCCAAACTTTTGCCAAACAATCCTATACTTCTGAATAGGATGTCTACTTCATAAATTGTATGAAAATTGTAAAAAATAATGGTTCAGATCACTCAAATAACATATTGAAATGGAGGCGCCCTTATATGGGCAGTAATGTCAACTAGTGAAAAAGTTTTGTACTGCGCCCAAACAAAATCTTACGGAAAGCTTATTTTTAGAGATATCACCCTAAAATTTGAAACCCACACTTGTTCAGATTTTTGGCTTTGATTTATTTTGCATTTTTAGAGTCCACCATGTTTTGAAAATATATATTTTATATGAAAATTAAATTTTTAACATTGTACATTTTCATAAACTCAAACTTTTATAACTTTTTTTTCTGTTTAACTTTCTTAATTTATTTCACTTAAAAAATCGTCCGAATGTCTTCTTTAAAACAACACCAATCTTACATCTATATTCGAAAGCATTCTTGAATTACAACCATTTAAGTTCTGAATGTGCATTTTCATGTCTATTTAAAAAAAAAGGGGGGGGGGGGGGGTGACAGTTAACAGGTTTAAGTATGGATTAAAAAAGTAAGTTGTATGAATATCTTTGTTGCTCAATAAGCTTGTCAGATCAGTCCAAAGTAATAACATATTACAAATGAATCATTAATAGCCAGCATTCGGAATAAACATCTTCACACAGACAGACCATACACTCTAAAAAATGCTGGGTTGTTTTAACCCAATTTTGGGTCAAATATGGACAAACCCAGCCATTGGGTTAAATTTTTAAATTGCATTTTTGATCCAACGTTTGGGTTTGTCCATATTTGCCCCTAAAATAAACCAACATTTTTTTGAGTGTATACTGTACATAACCAATAGAAAGATAGGAAATATAGTTTGTGATCGGTTATACAGAGGTTTGCATGATTGTTTTTGAACAAAATGTGACCTTTGATTCACGATTCAGATTATAAAGTGGCATTTGCTGCCACACTTGGACCCATTGGTAACCTTGGACCGTTCAACACTGAGATCACTCTGACTTACACAGATGTCTTTGTGAACGAGGGAAGAGCTTACAACCCATCCACTGGTATGTGTTCTTTACTGAATCTGTATATTTGTGTTATAGAGCTCTGAAAGCTACATATCAGATAAACAGTGTAATTATTTGTTCTTATAAAATCCTTGATCATTTAATTGTTGCATGTTCCATTGCAGGTATCTTCACAGCACCTGTTAATGGAGTCTATTTCTTCACTTTGTCTGGACATAACCGCTCATCTAAACCTATGGGCCTAAGACTCTTAAAAAATGGACAACATGTAATAAATATTTACAATCATCCTCTAGGTGATCGCTATGACACGGGAACTAATTCAATCTCTTTAACTCTAAAAAAAGGAGATCATGTCTATGTGCGTCTCCGGCAAAATACATGGGTCTTTGATAATGAAAATGACCACACTTCATTTGTTGGCCATTTACTTTTTCCTCTTTGATGGTCTTAAGCTCAAAATACTTGTCCACTGCTAAAAAAAAAGACTTTAAAAAATAGTCCTTAAGAGTAAAATAACTGCATTACAGAACATGTTCTTGTGAGGCTAAAGCCTTAATGTTTGTTGATTCATATTTCAGGTTATTTTACCAACGTTGATAGCTTTAATAAAATGGATTGCTTGTAAATATATATATATAAAAATGTTTTAAGAAACTTAATGTGTGCTTTTAGCTTTAATTGACTCTGGCCTGTACTGACAATAGTTAAGTATACTGTCAGTGTCCTTCATATTTTTACTTTATGAAATATGAATATTATAAAAACATGATTAGCACAGCCCTGTGTGTACATTTTACAACCCGGTTTCATTTTGGTGTACTGTACAATATCCAATTTGTGTGTAAATATGTGCATAACTTTGTTAAATATCCCTACTATAAACTTTTTACACACAGAATTCAACTGTTTATTCTCTTCCTTTAAAAAAAAGAAACCAACACATTAGGTTCTCAATTATTCAGTGTGGAATCATTTGTATGTGAAAAAGCTCTGTGGAGAGAGGGTTTTAGAGAAAGTTAATCAGCAACTTTACAAGTCATTAGATGTTGCCTTCAAACTGAATATGCCATTTCTTCTTCTGTAAGTCTTTCTTTCTTCACCTGTGATGCAAACACTTCGCGCAATGAGTGTGTGATCATTGCACTCCAGGAATGTAAAGCTTAAAAGAAGTGTATATTGTGTAATGATGTTGGATATACTGTATAGTTTGAAGTTCTCTAACACGGCTCAACCAGGCCTCATCCCCTTTTTCACGTGTCCCGCAGGCGGGGGTCATTTAAATGAGTGACATTGTGACTTCACAAGATAGCCGTTTGTAGTTCTTAAAAAAAAGATCTCCCTTTGGAGTGGACTTTGAGCTTTGTAACCTTGCAGATTTATTCATGCTAAAACGGTGACATTTTCCCTTTTTCAACTTTAGTTAGTGTGTAAAGCATAATAGGACCCCTTTTAAATCAGTGTTTTGGTAATTAATTCTACAATGTTGCGCACAGTCACTTCTCATGTGAGCTCAAAAAAGGAGATGCGAGTGTATGATATTAAATGACATCACCACAGTTCTTTTCTGACTTGTCAAACATTTACAACACTCCCACACTGTAAAAAAAAATGACCACAACTTTTTATCTTTTGTCAAATCAACTTTAATTAATGGGGTTCAGATAATTAATTAAGTTTCTATTTATTAAACCAATTTCCTTCATTGCGTTAACTCAATTTGTTTTATTTCAATGAACTACAAATATTTAAGGCAACCAGGTAACTTACTTTTTTAAGTTAAACCAACAATAATTTTGTACAGTGGTCTCCTTATATGCATTACACGGTTTTAACACACACCTTGCAGCCAATCCGAATCACGGTATTGTATATGTACTGTATGTGTGTATATCACTTCATTTATCATTTTCCAACAGAAACTGCTCAAATAGATTTAACTATATGGTTTCGTCCTCATATATAGCTAAGCATGTACACAAATTAGCATTTGAACCAGAAATAAACACTTTCACTCATTCTAAAGAAAGTCTTTATTGGTCAATGTACAGAAAGTGCTGCAGTGACCATCAAAGTTAAACAAAACATATACAAAAGAAGTCTTACATGATTTTACAGGGTCGATCTTTTTAAAAGTTTCTTTTTTTGTTCCTGTTCTATAACACATGGTAAAAAGGACTAGCGCAATATAGGAATGAAAGGTGTGTAAGGTGGACGGATGGGGGAACGGGATGTCTCACAAGGCTGACATCACAAGCACGTTTTGGCAGATGGGATGAGAAATCCTAACCACTGCAACAGACATTACATGAAACCCAATGCACAAATTCAGAAACACACGTTCAGGGGGAAAAACAGAAGTGTCATCTATAGTTGCTCAAGTATTACTTCAACAAAACCCTTCTGTGACACTGCTAATGCTTTTACTCTGTCAAACGCCTCACTTATCAAGACTTTGCTTTTGTTTGTACTTTTCATTGCATTCCTTTTTTATTTCTTTTCCTGGAAGATTTAATTGAACTGTACACTGCAGGGAGGTTAGTAAAGATCTTCAGAATATACCAAAATAGCCCCAGGCTAAAATCATTGAACAATTTTCTTCTATTTCTTTCCTTTAATAGTTTAAAAGTGCCTTTGTCTACAGAGGCTCAGACAAATCTATTTGAGGTGGAGTGAGGGAGAACCAATCCTCGGTTGGGGTGAGGAGGACACCATGAACGATAAAAGAGATCAACACAGACAGAGAAAGGAGGAGGAGGAACCTTCTTCTTCAGCAAGCAAGTGTGGACACAAACAGGCCGTGTGAGGGATGCAGGAGGACGTGAGGAGTCTGAGTCTCCATTCAACTACTCTACAGTTCTCTATTTACAGAAGACAGGCATATAAAAAAATTAACAGACACGCTTCCTCCTATTTTCCCACCGAGATCCCCCCCCCCCCCCAAACAAAGAAAAGAAAAATAAGAAGTTTAAATTTTCCCTTTTTTCCATCTCATCACTGTTGAAGCTCATTTCCACCACCAAATTAAAAAAATTAATTGTAACTTTTATTTCACAATTCTTACTTTTTTCCTCACAACTGCGAGTGTACATCCCACGATTAGTTTGTTTCTCTCGCAATTTCATACTCACAATTGCAAATTCTAAAATCTGAATTGCAAAATGTCAACTCGAAATTCTGAGAAGCAGTCGAAATGACTTTTTTTCATGCAATTTTGAGTTTATATTTCACAATTCTGACATGTTTTCCTCAATTGCAAATGTATTTCTCAGAATTGTAAGTATATAGCCCGCAATTCAGATTTTTTCCCCTCAGAATTCTGAGTTTATATTTTGCACTTCAGACTTAAGAATTTGCAATGGACTTTATGCACAGCTGCACTACTTCCTGAACTTTAGCCAGCTTAGCCTGAAACAAAGGAGCTGGCTAAAGTTCAGGAAGTAGTGCAGCTGTGCATAAAGTCCATTGTGAGATGTTTGTGATGAAATGTTTTTTTTTTCTAAGATTATTTCTAAGAAATAAATGTGCAATTGCGAAAAAAATGTCAGAAAATAAAGTCTCAATTCTGATAAATAAAGAATTGCGAGTTTCTATCTCGACTTTTTTCTTGCAATTACGAGTTTACTTCTCAGAATTGTAAGTTTATATATATATATATATATATATATATATATATATATATATATTTTACAATTGAGAAAAAAATCATATTTGTTAGATGTAAACTGTGTGATAAAAAGTCACAAAAAAGTACCTTTTTTATATATACGTTTTTGCCGTGGCGGAAACGAGCTTCCATAAATTACTATATAACTTTTGTTTAAAGAGAAGCGTCTCAATCAAAATCTCTCTGAGGATCTAAAATAAACCTATTTGCTTAATTTCAAATGAAGAAAATATCATTATTATATACTTTCATTGAAAAAACAACTTTTGGGTATTTACTATTGCACATCAATGCAATATTAAATGTTACTCTGAAGACAACAAATGGTGAAGGCATAGCCGTACTGTCAAATATTACAGTTTAGTATTTCAAAAAGGGATAACGCATCATGATGTTAGACTACAATCTGATTAATCTACACAAAACACACACAAAAATGTAAAAACAAAAACAAAAAAACATCCCAGAGATGTTGATTCACAATTTATTCCATTGTGTTCATTTATCTTTCATTTCCGTGGATCTACTGAGACACTGCAGCTTATACACTACAGAAGTACATACAGGCTTTGCAGCGTTTGGACTGAAGGGTGCGCGTCCCAATATTGACCAGCAGATGGCGGTACAGGATGCTTTTTGTGGCTGTTGGAAAGAGTCAAAATCAGGTTGATGTGTGACAGCTTTTCAGGCAATAAATTCTGGCTTCTGTAAGTGTGAGAGGGCATTAAATGCGGGCGTTTTATGTATATATGTGTACGTGTGTGTGCACAAGTCTGTGTGTGAATCTTGCTTGTGTGAAGGTGTATGTAGGCCTGTGTGTGTGTGTGTGTGTGTGTGTGTGTGTGTGTGTGTGTGTGTGTGTGTGTGTGTGTGTGTGTGTGTGTGTGTGTGTGTGTGTGTGTGTGTGTGTGTGTGTGAGAGAGACTGTGTTTGTTTGTGTTTTAATAGGGTAACGTAGATGGGTCCCACTCCAGCTTTCCTTTCACTTTTCCCTTCTGGATGCTAGTCTCTTCCTCTTCATCACTGTCCTCGGATTCAGCACTAGAGAGATCTCCTGACAGTTCATCATCCTCTTCGTCTTCATCCTCCTCTTCCTCTGGCTCCTCCTCCCTCACCTCCTCAGCAATCTGAGTCCCATCAATGCTCTAGAATCAACAGAATGATGATAATAATATATAGACCATCTTTAGGATAAAAACAGTAAAACTCCACATGCTACAGAGCCGTGTTGTTATTATTATATACAAATATTGGTTACACTTTATTTTAAGGTGACTTAGTTACATTTTACTTACTCGGATAAGTTCTGAGTAATATGAATGAACTAAATACTATAGAGTTATGTTTATAGGCATTTGGTTTAGGGCTGGTTACTTGTAACTACGCATAATTTATTGTTATTAATATAGTAAGTAGTACACGTAGTAATGTGTAACTACAATACCTTAAAATGAAGTGTTACCAAAATATTTTAGCAATTTTAATAAAGCTAAAATAAAATATAAATGTTAGATGAAAAACTAAACCAAGAAAAGTAAATTACATAAATGAAAATTGGAAAGGTTGCCTTGGTTAACTAACTGAAATCAAATAAGTTTAAATTAAAGTACTAAAATTACAAAAATAAAAATAATTTTAAACCATTTTAAAAATAAATTAAAACTAAATAGGAGTATAAATAAAAGTATAAGCTCTAACAAAATTACTTAAACAAAATAAAAATAAAATTGAAAACAAAAAAATAAAAGCTAATTCAAAATATGAAGTACTATAATAGTATATGAATAAATTGTACCTGCTTGCCTAAATGTAGAAAAGTGTGATTCATTCAAGTGAATTGGTTCATCATAAACTGTCCTCTCTCTCATATGTCAATTTAGAAAGTTTGATTAATTCCAATGAATTCATCCAAATTCATAAATGGCTCATCAACTTGATCGTATGCAAAACGGTACCTACTTTATGAGTTGGTGATTTCGTATGAACGTAATGTATGATTTGATTCATACTAAAACATGCAATTTAGAGAAAAACTACAGTATACCTCGGTTTTTACATGTACATTAAGGTACACGTACAGGCAATGTGACATATATGTTGTCATAAGCAGAACTGTTTGCATACATGGATCTGATTAAATGATAGGCCTACCATTGGAAGGTTTTTTCATTTATTTAAAAAACATATTGCCTGCTTGAGTAACTTCAAGAGAGTTCAAGCTACCATTTGTTTGTAACTTGTAATGTACCCAATTACATTATCATTAGTTTTGCATTAGCTTGACTGTAGTTGAACTACTTCAAACTACGATAAGTTTAACAACCATCAGTTTCAAAGTTGCTTCCCCAACATTTGTCTTTACCAATGAGGCACATACTGACCTCCATGGGATTAACAGTGATGTTAAGATTGGAGTCATCCCAGTCCATCTCCGGGTCTTTTCTTCCCTCTTCGTCCTCTTTTGACCCGTCCTGGTGGGTGGTGTGGATGCGGTAGATGCCAAAGACTACAATGACCACCAGGGCAGCGATGCACATTACAATAACCACGGTGGCCGCAGGAGGGGTACCTAATGACACACAGGTAAAGACATCTATGAACTCTATTATGTTGCTACAAACCATTCAAATTTTAAAACTGCGTACATTGTCTGGTGTGATAATTAGGATAAATATGATTTAAAAAATATGTATTTATTGAACATTGTCATATTGCACTTGCCAGCCTTTCATACTGTCCAACCAAGAAACATCCTTTCCATGATAGAGGCATCTATTTTCCAGTCTTTTTCACCATCAACACCTAGAGACGCCCATTCTAAGGTTCACTAGCTCCTGTCATACCTAGATTCACCTCTGACCTGCCGTCAAACCCACACCTGCGCCCCATCTGCCGTCTGAAAGTCTTAGAGGCTTATTGCTCGAGTCTCTCTATTCTGCAATTATGTTTATTCACTCACAATTGTTATGACTCACTCAGCCATACAAAAATCAATACAATCCAGTCTTTTAGTGCTTTTCTAATGGAGGTCGGTACCAGGTAGCCGAGGTGAAGCTTATTTAGCCGTGTTGACAGAGGAAGACAGTTTGGCACAGTTCACTTAAAGAACAGTGTCGCTAACTAAGACCTTGCAGTCAGCAAGAGAAGGATTGGGAGCATGAGGTCACAGTGCCACCTGCTGTTTTTCCATGTCTCTCCTAAAGCAGCATGTCTCGTATCCTGTCATCTCTCTCTCTCTCTTCAGTCCAGAGAGCAGAGTGCTCCATCTCGCTGCAGTCAGCTGTGCTCTGTGCGCCCTTGGGGAGATCACTGGTGTCCCTGGTGTGTGCGTGAGCTGGTAGAGCAAGTGTGATTTTCCAAACTCCTTCAAACCAACAATACGGTCTCAAGAGCCTGTCATCCGCTTAGACCAGCTTGCAGGGGTTTGTATGCATGTATGTGTGAGCATATCTGCTTTTTAAGAAGCTGAATTCTCCCATGAATAGTTTTTGTGACACATTTACTCTCCTCCTTAAAGCCACTTGTTTACAATTTAATGAGATGGTTTAACAAAGCAACAACACATTTTTTAATTAGTCACAAGGTAAACTAACTTATTTTTCAGCTATTATTTACACAATAATATCACCAAGGGTAAAATGACTGCATGATTAGGTTTAGACAAACATCATTAAGAGGCAACAGGGCTGACTTTACCTGAGATGTGATCAGAGTCGGCCGTATGAACCACCAGTGGATGATGCACAGGTCTCATGTACTGTGATTGGACGGCCATGTGATTGGCATGCTCCACAGCCTCTGAGCTGTGCACTACTCCAATCTGAGGGGCGGGGCAAACAGAAAATAGTTTAGAAGAGACAAAAGCTTGCTTGTTCTGTTTTTAATCCATAACTTCTTGGCCAGGTCAAGTTATTTTAGCAAATGAAGCTTTGTTATATACATCATAAAAAATAAAGGGTAACACTTTATTTCTATAGTCCACTTCAGACATTCTATTAAACTATAAGTAACTTTGCAACTACATGTCAACTAACTGTCATATTAGTAGACTGTATGCTTAATATCCAAATACTTTATTTTGTTGGTCCCCCAACAGACATTCTACTGACTATAAGTAACCTGGCATCTACAAATCAACTTATTCTACTAACCTGAACCCTAACCCTAACCTACAGTAACAGTCTACTACAGTCTACTAATACTCTAATGAGAGTTAGTTGACATGTAGTTGCAAAGTTACTTATAGTTAGTAGTATGTCTAAAGTGCACTATCGAAATAAAGTTGAACCAAATAAATAAACAAAATCTGGGATTTTACTGAGAGCATTTTATAATGAAATTAGGTTCATAACAATCATACTGAAGTCTCAATCACATTATGTCTCCTATACCAGAACAAACATCATAAAGTCAAAATAGCTAGATAATGTGTTTCCTCGCAAAAAATAAACATAAAAATAAAATACATTTCAGATTTATACTAAAAGTAAAACAAAGAACAAAAACAAAAAAACTGGTTGGTCATTTTACAACTCAGTCAGACGGTCTCTTTTTTGTCTTGGTGGATAGCTGTTAGTCAGAAATCAAGAGTTAAAAGTCAAGAGTCTGGCTCTGCAAGAGCAGTTTTTGGGTAACTTTTAAGCACCAAAAGTCAAAAAGTGCAAAAAGCTGAAAGAAAAGCAGTAATTGAAAGAGGGGATAAAGTAAATGGATGATACAAATAATAAAAAAGCCATGCCCAGTATGAAGGCAGTCTCTGACCTCGAAGTTGAACTCATTGCTTGTGTAGCGTCCATTCAGTTCAGAGCAACTGAGCCGGAACCTTCTCTCAGACAGACCGCCAGGCTTCCAGTTACGGTACCTCACCTGCCTGATGGCCTGTTCATAATGCGCCATGGAGTCAACACCTGAGACAAGAAAGACCAGTGTCAGGAACTCGGTCTACTCAGACAAAAGAGCTCCAGAGCCCTGAGAGACCCTCAACGTGGAGCCCCTGAACAAGTAGGTCTTAGTCCTTCTCTAATAAATGTACCCGACACTCAAACCACTTCACGAAATGTCAAGGTGATTTGAATTTGCTTGCAAAAAGCCAAATGGTACAGTATGATAGAGGCAGAGATCTGTTCAAGAGTCTGAGCAGGATCTGGGTTAAAGGATTTTGAGCAAAATCGAGAGTGACTTTTAAAGATCAAAACTTTTTTGAAAAGCATAAAAGCATTTAAATTTGACCTACCAGATATCCAAAAAGTGCACAACCTTTCTTTAAAATTGATATCAGCTGGAAAAATACATAATTTTTCTCATATTAATTCATTTTAAAGGGGTTCACCCAAAACTGGGTGTGTCATCATCATTTTCTGTATATTCTGTTCACTACTTTGCATTCTAGGTTCTCAAAATGAAAAAAAAATATATATATATATACAGTATATATGCACTACCGTTAAAATATTTGGGATCAGTAATTTTTTTTTAAATAAACTAATATTCTTTTATTCAGCAATGATACTTTAAATGTATCAAAAGTTACAGTAAATAAATTATAATGTTACGAAAGATTAATATTTAAAATAAACGCTGTTCTTTTGTACTGTCGATTCATCAAAGATTCCTGAAAAAGTGTATCACGGTGTCAACAAAAATATTAAGCAGCACAACAGTTTACAAAGTTGATAATAATAGGAAATGATTTTGAGCACCAAATCGGCATATTAGATTGATTTCTGAAGGATCATGTGACACCGAAGACTAGTCAATGGCTGTAATGGCTGTTGAAAATTCAGCGTTGCCATCACAGGAACAAATTACATTTTAAAATATATTGAATTTTTTTTATTTATTATTGTAGCCATAAGAGATAAAAAAACATTTAAAAATAGTACAGATCCCAAACCTTTGAAAAGTAATATATTCCAAATCTTTTGAAACCCAATGGGCTTTGTGCAATGTAAAAACAGAATGACATTTTCTTCCCTTAAAAAAGTGATTCACTTAAAATTCCCCTCTGCTGTAGCCTTCATACCTTATTGAATTATTCCAACATATATGTCACATTGATGTAACCTGCCATTTTGCATTTAAAGGCGACATATAAATGGATAACCATTGTTTGGCTTAGGAAGACTTTGAATATAGCACACAAGTCAAATGGAGCTCTTTTATGATGCTTTCATGGTTTTGGTTTTGTCATTTTGGAGCTTGATCTCCATTCACTGTCATTATATGCAAAAGAGTGGCCAGAATGCGCTTCAACATATATCTCCAGTTTTTGTACCAGAGGAAAGAAACAGGTTTGGATGACATGAGCGTGAGTAAATAATGACAGATTTCCCAATTTTGGGCTTTTTCCTTGAACACATTTATAGCTTACATTTTTCTAGTTGCTTCATTTTAGCATGAGTTCTCTATGTAGAATGGATTTAAATCTAGATCTGTATGCATGTATCTGTAGATGTTTAACTATTTGTGCTGTACAATCTGTTGAACATCTACAGATACATATATACTGATTTAGATTTAATTACGTTCTAACTCATGCTAAATGAAGCAACTGGAAGATGCAATAAATAAGCAATAAATGAAGTCACTGTAATGCAAAGTAAAAAAAAAAAGATTATGAGAAATATTCTGGCAGCAGATGGCTGTATATTAGATTCGAGACATGTAGTCGACCATACCATAGATGGAGATGCCAGAGGTAGAATTGGTGGCGTCCAGATGTTTGCCCATGAGAGAGCTGTGGTGGATCTCCAGACTCTCCTGCTCCGGGTCCAGCTCCTCTCCGATCACCAGCACATCACAATAATCCAGGTTATGCATCAACTCCAGAATGCCAGGCCTCCGAGCTACACAAACACACACACTGTTACACAGGCACAGATATGCAGCGGCAAATATATGACCTTGCGCTGTGTCCACAAACAACCATTGATTGTGTATGAATTTAATTTCGATGATTTATTGTTTCACTACCCCTGGCACTACATTCGATAAAAGAAGCCGGACACTTTTGTTTGAACTTTAAATGAAAAAAGACACTAATAAAAAAACAATTGACTTAAGGTCAGTGTAATAACCAGAAGGCAGCGTTTATAATCTTGATAATAATAGACTAAACCATTCTACATCCGTGGGAAGAAACTTCAGTAAACATACTAAAACATTTGTACGGTTACATTGCAGGCAAAACGTGCAACTGTGGCACCTGTGAAATGGATGAATGCAAACGAGTGAGATTATGTTAATATATGAGCTGTGAAAGTGAGTCATCTATCACCTATGCTGAGGGTGGTGTCGGTCTTGGTGACGGTACTAATGATGTGTATGTCCTTGAAAAGGGCCACCCCGACAGGGGCTCGGAGCTGAGCCGCGGGCCAAACCAGCCGCTCCACTCCAGCAATGGTGATCCGAGGTTCGCTGGGCGGCATTACCATCACCATCGCCTTGATGTCTGGAATGGAGATGCACGTATCTTCACCGAAACACCTACAAGTTTCAAAATGGAGAGGAGGGAAACAAGAGACTTAATAGGCCACAGAGTAACATGAAAATAAGTATTCTAAAAACAGAGTTTTAGATCTGATGGGATTAGCCATGTTCAAAACAATGCACAGCAGATTTAGCATCGCTTCCTTTTAAAGCAATGAGACCATAACTAGTAAAATGTTTGGATACGCCTAATAGTCATGGTCTTTTGCATCATTAGAAACATTCATTCAGGTGTGTCCAAACTTTTGACTCATAGTATATGCATGAAAGACAAAAAAATTTATTTATAAAAAAATCTGAATATGATAATGATAAAAACAAAGTAGTAATCCTGCAGTAACGTCCTTTTTCAAAACAAAATATGAAATTCATATTACAAACCAACATTTTCAGTAATACACAACAAATTAAAATAAAAACATTTTAAATTAAAGTAATGAATGAATGAAGTGCATACAGGTCATTTGAGTAATCAAATAAAAATGAAAAATTGTATGCATTTAAACACACTTAATTAAACAGTGGAATTGTCTAAACACACTTGCTTCCCAAAATAAAGTCTGTAAAGCCTATTAACATGCACTGGCGCACACAAACTCTTTTTCAAGCGAGTGTTTGGACAGTTGATGACTGCAGTGTCTAACTGTTGTTTTAGACTGTCACCATCAACTTCAGCACAGTCGTACCTCACAGGTGAGATCCACCACAGGACCAATTAATGATGCCGCAATATAGTTCGTTTTAAAGCAGCGAGTCGACAAAAATATTTGCGAGAACGCAGGCAGTGGTGCCACCTCCTCCTGATGCCAGCTGAAGAAGTTGATATGGCAGTCAGAAGCAGTGTCGATTAAGACAGAGGCGCTGAAGCGTGGACTGAAACAGACTCGCACGCCGACCTGCCGGGGAAATTGGAGTCCCTCCAGCTTCATTACAGCTAGTATGCGAGGAGAAAGGGGGAAATAAAGTGTCTTAGGATTAACAGGCCTTCCTTTCTCACGATGCACCCAGTAATTACTCTTTTTCAAGGGTGAGCCCTAAATAGCACTCGTTGGTTTACTAATTCATTTATATATTCGCCCGCTAATTAAGAACTATGTTTGTTCGAGACAACAACCCGCTTTCTGCCACTGCGTCGCGGGTGGAGTGATGCTTAGCCGTGCTCGAGCGATGGTGCGCTATCTCCCCGAGGTAATTCCTCTGTACGGATCGCCTAAACGCTCTCCCTCAGACGGCCACGGAGGATAGCCTTGAATGAGAAGGAAGGGGAGCGCAAAATTGTGTGGAACCAACAAAACAATTACATCTAATGACTGCAGTAAAAATGACGGTGGAAAGTTTGTGATGTGTAAAAGTGGCTCCCTTCGGTAGACGCACTAAAGTAAAATAGTCGAGCGCATGCTCACTCATTAAAAAGGCTTTGTGAAAAAGGGCAACAATCTTGCTTTATTTACAGGGCTGATTTAAGGATATTGGGAGCTGGTCTAAGCCGGACTCTGGCTATTACAAGAGCTACGGCTCACTCCACTATCGACCAGAGAAGTCTGTTCTCATTTAGGCAATCCTCTTCACCAATGCACACCAGACAAGTGCAGAAGCCTCTGTCTTCTTTTCATTCTCTCCTGCTCTCACTTTCTCCACGGTAAAGCTTCATTTGGGCACATATCAGCCGGGTGCAATTGGATCCAATAGGTTTCATTAGACTGTGTCAGATGACACGATTCCTTCCACTCTTGACAATTAAAAGAGTATCTCTAAAGGGGAAAAGACACCCATGAAAACACTGTGAATGTAACTGGAGGGGTTTCAAAAGTTTGGGGCTTGCAAGTTTTTTTTTCCAATTGTTTTAGAAAGAAGTCTGTCGTGCTCACCAAGGCTGCATTTATTAAAGCAACTATTCAAGCAGCAAAACAATTTACAACTGATAATAATAATAAATGTTCCATGAGTATTAAATCAGCATTTTAGAATGATTTCTGAAAGGAATGCGTGACACTGTAAAAGGTGCTGAAAATTCAGCTCTGCAATCCTAGGAATAAATTACATTTTAATATATTCGTGGAAACTGATACATTTCTTTTCAGGATGCTCTGATGAACTTAATTTTCAAAAGAACAATTTTTAAAATTTTGAACACACACAAACACACACACACACACACACACACACACACACACACACACACACACACACACACACACACACACACACACACACACACACACACACACACACACACACACACACACACACACACACACACACACACACACACACACACACACACACACACACACACACACACACACACACACACACACACTTTTCTTTCATCAGTTTATTTAAAAAGGACCATCTGAACATACTGACTCAATAAAATGATCCCAAAATGTCTAATTATCAGTTTAGTTCAGTCTTCTGGAAGCTGTGTCTGAAATACAACAACAGTTTTTAAAGATTTAAAAGCTACTCATTTCAACAGCTAAGCTATTGTCATACAACTAAAAAAATGTAATCAAGTTACTGCTAACCATATGCAAATATGCAGCTTTAATCACAATTATTTATTAGAGGAGGGTGAAATCTATAAAACAAATCAATTCTTTCTTTATTGGAGCGATAGTAAAATGCGGGACGTGAAAGACAGTCTGGGTAATGATCAATAAACAAGAACCATCAAACCATCATTTTCCCCACTTATTGACCTGAAGTGCTTGATAGCAAAGCCTCTGAGAATTTTATTGTGCGGGAGGATGGTGGCAATAAGACGGGAGAGATATAGTGAGAGAAAAGAGATAAAGAGAAAAAAAGAACGCGAGATCACAGTTAAGAAGACAGGAAGTAACTCCTGTAAAGTCTTTGTAAATTATTACAGTGCTGTAGATTAACAGCAGGAAGTCCATTTTCTGCTCTGCAATTATAGTACTCAGTTTTTCTACAATATACTACACTACCCTGTGTTAAAGACAGTGAGAGCTCACCCAAAAACAAAAGTTCTATTGTTACTTACTCACCCTCATGTCGTCACAAACCTGTATGGCTTTTTTCTTGCGTGGAACACAAAACAAGATATTTACACCCGATTTCCAAGCTGCTCTTTTCAATACTTCCAAAATGAAAGTGGATCCACCGTGGTCACCTTTCCTAGCTTGAATGTTGTGCTAGATAACTATTTTTCCACTCAAGAAAGAAAGTCATACGGTATAGAACAACGATGGCATTTGTGTGTGTGTGTGTGTGTGTGTGTGTGTGTGTGTGTGTGTGTACTGTTCCTTTAAGTCATGTATTGCAGTGTTGTGCAGAGCTGTGTTGTCACTCTCTGACCTGTGCCGTGTCATGCTCGTTGACGGCATCTGTAATTGTGTTGTGCTGTACTGCAGACGATGGCTCTCTGACACAACAGAATCTCTTTTATCACGGCCTTTCATGTGCTCATCAGCTCATCGCCACTAGCAGGCCTGTCCATTATCCAGAGACGCACAACCACTGCCAGAACACTACATGAACACTCCCTGCT
Organism: Phoxinus phoxinus; assembly: GCF_949152265.1. Taxonomy (NCBI): domain Eukaryota; kingdom Metazoa; phylum Chordata; class Actinopteri; order Cypriniformes; family Leuciscidae; genus Phoxinus; species Phoxinus phoxinus. The sequence continues at coordinate 33,615,296 of NC_136880.1, read as the reverse complement.
GAAAATAACAGCACACGCTGCTTTGATATCATCTCTGTAGCTCAAACAGTACATGGCATTTGCAACACCAAGGTCATGGGTTCAATTGCTAGGGAATGCATGAACTGATAAAATGATAATGTAAAATGTTCTCCCAAATGCATAATGGTTGTAATCTGGTTTAAGATGTGCAAGCTGATGGTGTTCAGCTGGTTTAGGCACTGATAATCATGATTATTAACCACAATTGTTCTGAACTGAGAAATTTCTTTTTTACATTTAATCAGAATTATTGGACTTTCACATAAGCACAAATCAAGAGAACCTCAACTCATATGCAAGGTTGATTTTACATCATCTGGTTTCCTGATTTATTATATTAATTACATACATTAACACACGCTTCCCTCAAAAGCTAGAACAGTGAAATGGACTCTATGCATGATTGCTTCCGCATTTAGTCTCAGGACAGGACAAAGCAATATCAATTCGATGTCACACTAAAGCTTCTGGAACTTATTACTAAAATATTATTGTTTAATATAATATACTAACATATTCTGTTTAATATTATAATAATAACACTTTAATTTGATGGCCCCCTTTAGACATTCTGTTGACATACGAGTAATGTTGCACCAACATGTCAACTAATTCTCTTTATAGTATCAGTAGACTATTAGAAGAGTGTCTGCTTAATATCTGCTAACATTTTATTTTGATAGTATTTTAACAGACATTCTAATGACTATAAGTAACTTTGCAAATACACGTCAACTTATTCTACCATCCCTAATGGTATACTAATATTCTACTGAGAGTTATTTGACATGTATGTGCAACTTACAATCAACAGAATGTGTTAAAGGGAACCATCAAAATAATGTGCAACCTAATAATATATAATAAACGATATTATGGTATAATAATAAACAATACACTCTATTATAATATAATTTAATAATTTGTGATCGACAGTAATCAGAAATATGACAGGGTTTGCTACTACTACAGATTTATATGAGAATACTATACCTGAAGCTTACCAGCTCTTTTTAGTAAAAAATACATAGGCAGTCGCCTAGAATATAGTCCTTTTTTTTTTATTGTAGCAGAGAGATTGCATGAATCGCAAACAATAAAGTTGAGATTCTTGTTTAAATATATTACAATTCCTCACTGAAAAGGTCTGCTTGCAGATATTGACGCATGCAAGAAAACAGACTGGCTGTATTACACTTTCATATGAGCAGAAGCCCAACATGTGTTGTGTTTTCAGATCTTTTTTTTTTTTCAGTGAAGAGAAAGCACATATGCGTTTAAGAGAAAAGTTCTGATTGGGATATTTAAACTCTTGACATCTGGCAACCCAAAGCATGAACGCTTGTTACAATTGAAAGACATCAGAAAAGTAAAAAAAGAAAAGATATTTAAAAAAAAGAAAGATATATTTTATATAGCTTTATATATATATATATATATATATATATTTTTTTTTTTTTTTTTTTTTTTTTTTTATATATATATATATATATATATATTTTTTTTTTTTTTTCAGGATAAATAACCTGCGGGGCAATATTGCAGACATTTATGCTTAATCAAGATATGGAAAAATCGTTATCACAGTTACAACACTATTAAAAGATTAGTTCACTTTCAAATAAAAATGTCCTGATAATTTTCTCACCTCCATGTCATCCAAGATGTCCATGTCTTTCTTTAGTCGAAAAGAAAGGTTTTTGAGGAAAACATTCCAGGAGTTTCTCAATATAATGGACTTATATGGCAACCAACGGTTTGAAGGTTTAAATGTCAGTTTCAGTGTAGCTTCAAAGTCTCAACACGATCCCAGTCGAGAAATAAGGGTCTTATCCAGCGAAACAATTGGTCATTATAAAAAATATATATATATTTTCTTTTTAACCACAAATGCCCGTCATGTACCATCTCGGAGATGGGCCACGCATTGCGTCATCACGTTGGAAAGGTCACGCATCACAAGTTATTTGTCTGTGTACTCCGGTTCAAAAAGGTAGGGAAGGGCGAAACACTCCATCTTTTCTCCTCCAACTTCAAGTATATGATTGTTGTTGTTTTTTAGAAAATGACTGATCGTTTCGCTAGATGAGACTCTTATTTCTCGACTGGGATCATGTAGAAACTTTGAAGCTGCATCGAGACTGACATTTGGACCTTCTTTGAACATTTGAATGATTGGTTGCCATTGAAGTCCATTATATGGAGAAAAATCCTGGAATATTTTCCTCAAAAACCTTTATTTCTTTTCGACTGAAGAAAGAAAGACATGGACATCTTGGATGATATGGGGGTGAGTAAATAATCAGGACATTTTTATTTGAAAGTGAACTAATCCTTTTATCGTGCAGCCCTAGTTTAAGCTGTACTTTTTTTTTTAGCAGGGCAACAATTTTGACACTTTTCTTTTCTCAAAGTTGTCTGGGTAAGTTTCTGCTGGATATGTGGGAATGAGTTAATGGTAGATCCAGATTTAATCGAGGCACTCGAGAGTCATGCAGTGCAAGACAGATGTTTTCAGTAGCCAAGACAACCCTGCAGACTCATCCCTTAGCTCTGTAGCATTGATCAGAGAGACAACCTTCTGTTCATCCTTCTCTCCTGCCTTGCTTTTAATAACACCACTTTCTTTTGAGATTAAACAAAATTAAATGAGCATCACACTTTTTATAGCACTCAACTCTTAAAAAGAACCCCTAGGATGCAAGCTATACTTAAAAGTATTCATTCGCTTTAATATTTACTCCCACACCTGCAGCATAATCAATCTATTAAACACTTTATGAGCTGATGTTGTAATGTGTTTGACCTTTAGAGCGGTACTCACTGGACTGTGGTGGTTATGTGGAGTTTGCGCAGACCGGGAGTGGGAAACTGCCGAGAGTTGATGTAGGAAACTTTTGTCATGGCTGTGTTGATGCTCTCCAAGTCATCTGCCTCCATGACCAGCACTGACTGAGCCGGGTTGAAGTGGAACTGAGAGGGATCAAGAGAGTGTGAGAATTTTCATAATCAAGAGAGAGAGGAAAAAAAACTTAAAGCAAAGGAGCGAATGAACAAGTCAACACATTTACATATAGATGAATAAATGAGGGCTGGGAATGACTGATGTCAAAGGATTCTCAAATATATTCAGATGATATTATAGAGATGGACAAAGAATGGAATGCCTATAATCTTTCCATGCAAGGCTTTGCATATATGTAGCGTGTGTGTGTGTGAGCATGTACCTTTATGCCTTTGCCCAGACTTTCAAGCGAGCTGATGTCCAGGCCCTCCTTGCAAGCCTGTAGGCAGGAGATCACCTTTTGAGTTGCGATCTTCCCAGGTCGGATAGTCAAGCCTGAGAGGCTTCCCCGGAAATACTGTGTGAACCGTGGAGTGGTCACCTCTCCTCCTGTAAACAAACACACTCAAATTTAGGCACATACATAGTCATGGTAGCTGGCAACAAAATATAGTGTGCAAAAGCAAAAGACATCAGAAGCTGAGTGACACTCTGTTTGCATGCGTGTCAAAATGTCAAAAACACCTTATCACAATACTGACTCCAGAGCTACGAAGACAAGCCTGTCTCCTGAAATGCAACCATCTGCTCGATTTTAAAAACAAGTGTTTTTTGTATTCTTTGCTGTAAATGGTAACCCACAATCCTGTGTGAATGTGATTCAGCAGTTTATCAAAAGAACAAAATTAGATCTGATGGACCAGTTGCATGAAGTCAGTTCATTTATAAATGCTATATAAACGTGTGTATATATACACACACACACACACACACACACACACACACACACACACACACACACACACACACACGTTTACATATATATATATATACACACACACGCAAAAAAGATGTATAATATATATATATTTATATATATATATATATATATATATATATATGAGGAGCTCTTTTCCAAAACGCTATAAATCCATTTCAATAGTTTTCAGGAAAATGACATTTTTTACCTAGACCCATACATTTTGTGAATATTCAATTTATCCTGTTTAAATGGTTGTGTGCCTCAGTCTGAACATGTTGAACAATGATTATTAAATCAAACAACAATATTGTTGATGATAAATTCAAAGTTAATTTATTTATTTTTCAAAACGCTATAAATCCATCAATTGTTTCCAAAAAATGTATGGTTTGTCTTTAATACTTTAATTTAATTTAAATTAAACAAGTGCAAATGCATGAAATAAATAAAAGGCCACTATAATAAATAGTTAAATAAAATAAATAGTACAAATAAAATAAATAATTCCAATGACACATTTTAATATTGTCCAGCACATAACACTCATATACCAGTCCTTAAATACAACAATGTTAAACATTTATTTAAATCATTTAGTAATTTAGGCTAATTGTAATTTGGTGCCGAACCTGACAAAAGTAATGATAGCCTAGTAATGATAACAATATATTCAATAAGTTATTTAGTAATACAGAGTCAGTTTTAGTAAAGTGTCAAACCTGTAACAAATAGGACCAATTTGTCCACTACATATGCATGAAAAAACGAATTATTAAATAATGATAACGATATTCAATAGGCAAGTCATTCAGTAATAAATAAATAAAATAAAAATCAAGATAATAAATAAATATCAGATCGTCCGGTGACAGCCTCTCGGCCTGACAGAAACCTGTGGGAGCAGCTTTGTTGACACTGTTGGTATTAACGCGCCTCCCGCGAATCTTCTTTTGTTGTTGTTTTTTGTGATTATCTTTGTCCAGTCTGCGATTTGTAATCTTTAAAGCACTCATTTTGAGGAATTAATGAAATAAACGTCTGTTCAGATCGCCGCCTATTTTGATTGCTTAGAACGCGCCCGAATTCTGATTGGTCGAGAGGATGTATCGCGTTTAGGCTAAAAATAGGTTTGGCGCTTATCGCGTTTTGGAAAGAAACTGCATCTTGCAGTACATTTTAAACCAGGAAACATCGCGATTTTGGCGTGACACGTTGATGGAGCAGTGAATAGGTTCAGTGCACAGCAAAATGACATGATAAACTCATTTTTTTTTTAAATGGCGTTTATCGCGTTTTGGAAAAGAGCTCTTCATATATATATATATATATATATACCGGTAGTATATATAGTATATTATACATCTTGACCCGGATACAATTTGATTTTTCCCAAAAACATTGTCATATTGAATTAAACATTTCTGAATTTGCTCACACCGAGTATAACAACTTCCCAGAATCGTTTGGATAATTTTTGTACTTTTTTGGGGATTTTATTTCTCCCAAGTTGGTTACAATCAATCAGTTTAAAAAATAACTACAAAACCTGTCCTAACATAAAGAAAACAAGTTGACAAAAAGATTAAATTCAATATCTGGTGATAATCATAAGATAACCGGGAACCGGGAACACCACAAGCGTGACTTTGTTCCTGGTTAAACATTAAAAGCACACTATTGATGATAAACACCTTTTCTCTTTTTTCTTTTTTTTCTTTTTACATATTTTGTTGAATATTGACAAAATTATCCACAAATAATGCTTTTTTCACTCAAAAACGGAGGTGCATTAAGCTCATATCAATGAGGAATTTGATTAGTCAGTTCCAAAAAGAAATACAAAATCTGTCCTAATTGAAAGAAAGCAAGTTGACAAAAAGATTGAATCCAATATTGGTGATAATATAGCATAACAGGCAATTTTTAAAAGGCATGTCATTTTTGACCGGGAAATCAAAGGTGTTACAGGGTTTTCAACACCGCATAAGGGATCAATTAATTTTACAGTTCTTGCAAGCTAGTGCTATATTGTAATGATAGTCCTCAAATATTGTATTTGCTCAGCAAGTGATTCAGCTCAAAACACTTAAATTACGATAATTTCAGCCTTATGTGTTGTTGGTTGTTAAACACTTCACATTAATAAAATTCAGCATGAAATAAATAAAAAAATTACTGTTTTCTAAATGCATGATATTGATCTTAAAGTTAAAATTTGTACCTACATTTTTAATGTTATAACATTTCATAACTCACTCTTCTAGTGAAACAACAGACGTATCTCTGGTGCAATATATATACATATATATATATATATATATACATAAAATAAATAACTAGTCACACTGACCGACTTAATAGGTTCCTCGATAAGATGAGAGGGCGTTTAACACATGCTGTTTTCCCTCCCATACATCCCTCACTGATGAGCTGGCAGATTTGGAGTCTAATAGCTCCAGATGCAGTGAATTCTGTCACTCGTAAAGCCTCACAATGAGGGTCTGCGCTTCCAATCCTTAATTGCTTCCGTTTTAAATTATTTAGTTGACAGATGTTATCAATTAAATGTTATTCCACAGATGAAACAGCAGAGGAACATTTGCATTCTCGCTCGTGCTCCCCCTAAAGGACAAAAGCGCTAATGAGACTGCAGTCATCGCGTGGCATATAAGAGCTGTCACCGTCACATCTGTATCGATCAGTAGATCATAACAGACAATAACAAGCAGAACGCATCCTAAGCACAGTGTAAAAGACACGGTCATGACCTTACATTTAGATAAGCACATCTGATCTCTTATAACCCAAAATAATCATAATTATGCTACTGAGACGGTGCAGCTCAGTGATGACCTTATTTATCTCACTTTATACACACTTATTATAGGGCAGCATTTCTTTTTAATTCTTGAAATTAACATGAATCATTTACTGAAATGGATGACTTTTTAATCAAACTTTTATGGTGCTTTTGAACACAACTTTTACACACACAAAAAAAGGATTTACATGTCTTTCTTAAAATTCTTGGGGGATTTTATTTTTTATGAAAGAAAGTGATATTTTTTTTTTCAGCAAGCATGCATTAAATTGATCAAAAATGAAAGCAAAGACATTTACCATGATACTTAAAGGAACCGTATGCAAGAAATGTATTTAAAAAATCATAAAATGGCCCTGATATGTTAGCCTGGTTCTACCAGACTCTCGTATATTTCATTTGTACAGAGAGTCTGGCCTCTCTCCATTGACAAACGTTAACTTCCTTTAAGGCGGGTACTCTGTTGAAGTTTAAAATTATTGGATCTGCCCAGAGTCACTCTGGATCTGCCATAACCAATCGCTAACGTTTGGTCGTGACGTATGATGACTCAAACTAGCGTACAACCTCAACGTCATCGTTCTCAGCCACTCCCTCTGTTCGCTGATTGGACCTGTAAAAAATTGACTGGAGAAAACCCAAGAATACACCACAATCCCAGACGTAGTTCTGAAGGAAAATCAAAATTGAGCGGAAGTACGTAGGAGGGCGGAGCCAGGCTACTGATATGTCAGTAGACATTAAGAAATCATGTTCATTTCAAATACTTATATCACTGACAACAGTAGTCCGGCCAGGATATTGTCATTTAAAAGTGAAGTTGCAGCCCTCAACTGATGTTGATGTTGTCATGTTGTGTTATGGCCTGATGCACCACCCTGCACCTATCTACCAATCATGAAGTCAGTAGTGTTTCGGCATCCGGGTTGCCAGCTCTGCTCTAGTCTTGCCATTGGAAGCTTCTTGTAGCAGCCTACGTTCCTGCTTGATCCTGCAGCCTATCTGGCAACCTCGAGTCAGGGGGGAGGGGATACACCGCTCTACAGTAATTTGAAAGTGATTGCAGTACCAGTTTTGGCCACAATCTTACATATGGTTCCCTTAAGATTTCATTTTCAAATAAATACTGCTCTTTCTAACGTTTTATCTATCAAAGAATCCTGGAAAAGACACCCTTACAGTTTTCACACTTCATTAGCAGCACAACCATTTTTAATTTAAATGATAAATGTTTCCTGAGCTCCAAATCAGCATTTTAAACATATTGTGTTGACTGAAGTAATGTCTGCTAAATATGCTGCTTTAAAAATAAAATTTTTATTATATTTTAAAATGCAAATGTAAATATAGTTTTGATCAATTCAAATGCAGAATTGGTAAACATAGGATGCTTCTTTTAAAAAATCGCACCGATCCCAAATTTTCAAACAGTAGTGTATAACTTCACTCCTATTGCTGAAAAAGTATGTTTAGAGCATTATTACATTAAACACATAAATTACACGAGACACCAGTCAATGTCCTAACGAAGAAAACGAAAGAAAATCCTATTTGAGGTCTCGCGAAGACAATTGCCACCAAACCCTATTTCTACCTCGAAGAAGACAAGGATCTCTATTTGGCCTGAACAAATACCATACTCGCTTTCCATTATGAGGTGGCTTGTCGTTACATTGTTGATTGCACCGAGTGAAAATGGACAGGGTGCGAGAAGCAATCTGGACCGCTAATTGCTTGAAAAGTTATCAGTTGCGGTTTAGTGGAGCTTAGACCAGCTTCATTGGGATGTAATAGCAAGTGAACTTGTCCTCCATTCAGGGTCTCTTAATCCTCACTATGGGTCTCTTGTAAAAAAGGAAGAAGAAAAAAAAAGATTCACAATTCAAAGCGAAAGAAGAAGAGAAAATAATCCGCAATCAGCACGGATGAAAAGAAATGTAAAATGGTGCTGAAAAGTCAGAACTTTAGGACCTCGCCGCCTAAACCAATGATTTAGCCGTGACTTCATTCCCTCCGAGCCTTGTTTAATTATTTAGCTCGTGAAAGCGATGTTAAGGACAGTCTTCTCCATTCAAATGCGATCATTAGCTCCATTTCAAAAGGCTGAAATTGACAGGCCGTGTTTCTTTTTTGATGTTTTCACGCCTGAGTCTCTTTGATTAAATGAGGAATCAGGGTAGCCTGGGGCCAAACACATCGCCTCTCTCTTTGTATTCGAACCACCACTGCCGTGCTCACACTGTCATATCAATAATGTAGATATCTCTTAGTCACACCCTCTCATTCTCACTCTCGATCTGATCACATCTCAAAAAACGGTAGATGGCGATTCATCGACTAACCCTAACCACAGTTATGCCACCATTTCATTTTATCGATACTCCTTTTCAAATGGTAATCAAAACAACGGCTCTTTCATGGTCTCACCTTGCCAGCAGGCACCCACGGTCAGCTGCACATCGATCTCAGAAGGGTGGATGGGCCAGTCGTCTGTCACGAGGTAGGGTTCGTACGTCACTCCGTCTACGAAGAGCGTCACTGAAGGAAACTCCACATTGATGACGTAGTAATGCCACTCTTTGTCACAGATCTGGAAACGAGAAATAGAACAAGTTTAGTATATTTGTTCGTGTAGTTAAAAGGGAAATTGGTTAAACCTGACCCGATAGGATTCACTTCTTAGAGACATCTTTTTTGTGTACGTACAAAATGGAAAAATAAAACGGGATTCTAAACGTGTCGTATAAAGTTACATTTTTATTAAAAGAACACGTCATCTTCTTGAAGGTCACCAGAAACATCATCTAAAATAATCTTAAAATTAATAAATATCTTATCTAATCTCTTATCAGCTACTTGATTGATCCATCATGACTTATCCATATAGTTAAAATAGACAGTAAAACTTTCCCAGAATCCAGTCTGGGTCACTCCAACTCCAAACTAGAAACAGGACACACTGTTCTATATGGAAGGAACATTTACAGTGAGTCCATCGGTTATGGGTTCTTATCTGAACGATATATGTGCTTCTATAGCTTAATCTATAGTTAATCAACATAACGTTTTCAGTTCAGGTTTACATGTCCTTAATGACACTGAAATTTAACTTAATTTGCCTTCATTAGCTATACTATTCATCATTTGTCATAATGTCCTATTAAATTAATTGGGTATAATTATGAGCAGACGCTAATTATAGGGACAATGATTTTAGAACGAGAAACATCAGATCACTTTACTTATCAATGCAAACCAATCAGAGCCATTTAAAGTTCCTCTACACTTTACAAATTAACAAATTAACTTTTTCTGTCGACATTTTATTCCATTTTGTTGAATAGGCCCTGTGAACATGTGAGCGGCCCCTACGAAATAAAAATGAGTGACACTTCGAAAAATCAATGAAATCTTAATTTCATTAAGATTAACTCTGCCACCTGTTCATACTTACAGGCAATGCATGGTGATTATCAGTGCACATAATTTCATGATAATTTTCTAGTATCGTGCAGTAAACATGCTTATGCATACTCCACACACTCGTGTGCTGTCACAGAGAACACCATATGGAACTGAAGATGCCTGGGTGGATGTTGCTGAGCTACTGCAGAGAGGAGTTAATGGAGAGATGAGCCAGGTCTCCAGAGAGAGGCTCTCTCTCTCTCTCTCTCTCTCTCTCTCTGTCTCTCTCTGCTGCCTCTGGGGACAGATCTCACTCCACATCTCTATTCCCCTCTTTCTCTTATCTCTCCTTTTCTAGAATAGATATTCTCTTTATCTCCATCTCACTAGACTCGTCAAAAAGCTCTCTATTTCTCCATTCTTTTGAAAGCAATCTTACTCTATCAGCCAAACCTTTTTCTGCCCTTTCCAATGTCACAAACATGCACACAACAGACACACACACATACTCAACACAAAGTGCCATATTTTCTCGTTTGGGCACTTGATTTGAAATCCAGGATCAGAAGAGGCAGTCTTGGGTTAAGAAACTAAAACGGTCAATTAAATTAAATGTCTTGGTCATTACTGGCTGTCATTGTCAGTTGGCTTAAAAAAATTGGTTGGGATTCAAACCCCTTGCACTTACAATTCAGGTTTATATCTGACCTATAGGTGTACTGAAAGTAATTAATATAATATAATATAATATAATATTAAACACAATATAATATTTAACCCTTGTTGTACGCATTAACACCCTTTTTTGCATTGCGATTGACTGTTTTAACTAAAGATTTAGGTTGTAATTGGGATGGAATACCTGTATTATAAAAAGAGAGCAGAAATTATAATTATGCGTAGCTAAGCTATTAAAGAAAAAGAAAAAAAGACTTCAAAAAGTCTCCAGAAATAAAACTGCAAAAAATAAGCTCATGCAATTTCGACGTCCAGTGTCAGTGAGGCATGAAAACAGCAGCATTAGCACTGGTTAATTAAACAGCTCATGCAACGTCTCTCAAAAACTGGTCTTATGCTCAGAGTATGAAAACGAATAGCCTGCAGTGTGTAAACATGTGGACAACACTCGAAGCTTGTTAATTGCAACGTAATTCTGTGCAAATAGGCACAGTTCATCAAATTCTGGAGACAGGCATTTCCACATCTATTAACCAGTTAATAGTGAATTTCCTTACTGTATCTAAACTAAGAATGTGCAAAATTACATAACAGACATCTGTCTGTCTGTCTGTCTGTCTCTAATAATTTGTTAGTAATTCCAGTCTTACTACATGTACGAACCTAGGGTTGTAACACATTTTTATAATGCCCACCTTTGGTCTTCATTGGCTGCCTGTGAACAACGTCTTTGACCCGCTCTCAAACACTATAGTTGTACAGTAACTGAGGCCTGCAAGAGCTTGGTTCGTGTTGTCGACATGTCGAGGCGATGTTTTGTGCTGCAAAAACAAATCCACTTTGCATGCACTTTCAAAGAACGAGGACTCAGGCTCGAATTGATATGGTAAAACCGACATTAAAAACACGGGTAACTTCCTGTGTAACTGCTGAAGAAGTCTTCTGAGTTGAAATACAGATACGGTAACGAGCGTTTAATTTCCGACACGCGCTAAGCGGTAGACCAATCACAAGACTGGGCTTTTTGACCAATCAGAACAGAGTAGGCTCTCGGAAAGGAGGGGTTTAAAGAGATTGAATCCTTTATCGAGCCATTTCAGACACTGTGAGAACACATGTGATACACATAATGAGAAAATTAAAGCGTTTTCTGACCTTGAATGCATGTAAACCTGTTGTAGAACTCCAAAACAAAAGTAGGAACCTTTAAAAAAGCATAATAGGGGCACTTTAACTTCAAATTCAATTAATAACATTTTATAGTAACATTGCTTTGGAGTGTTTGTACCCAACAAAAACACACTGTAGAAGAAAAAAACATTGTTTACAGTCTCTGCATGTGAAAAGTGATTGCATTCATTCATATTTTTTATTTGAGGGGTCTCTGACATGAGTTTTAAAGCACCGCTGTTAAAAAAAAAAGAAGAAAAAAAAAGGAATAACTAACAAATATGTTTAAACCTATTAACATCACTAACTTCGAAAACTTCAGATTTTCGACCAATATCTCATGTGTCACTTCTGTCTAAGTTGATGGAGAAGCTTGTTTTCTCCCAGCTTCAGTCTCACCTACAACTGCACGTCATTAGTGATAAATTTCAGTCCGGTTTCAGGTCCAGACATAGCACTGAATCAGCGTTACTGAGGGTCCATGATGACATTCTTGGAGCTCTGGATAGTAAAAGCTCTGTGGTTTTGGTACGACTGGACCTTACCGCTGCATTTGACACCGAGGATCATTCCATCCTCATCTCCCGTCTTCAACATTTTGTTGGTTTGCAGGGCGCAGTGCTCAATTGGTTCTCATCATATCTCACTAACAGAACTTTTTCAGTAATGCCCGACGACTTTTCCTCTTCATCTGCCCCTCTGTCATCCGGTGTGCCTCAAGGATCCATTCTCGGTCCTGTTCTGTTCTCTCTCTATATGCTGCCACTTGGACAACTCATCTCCAATCATAACGTTCATTTTCATTTCTATGCAGACGACCTCCAGATCTACCTTCCTGTGATTCTGGAATATTCTGGAGTATAAGGTCCTGCTGTTCGTGTTCAAGGCCATCAATGATCTGGCCCCGGTCTACCTCGCCGATTTAGTAACGGTCTATCATCCACCCAGAACTCTCCGCTCATCTGAACACACCTCTCTGGTCATTCCCAAATTTAAATATAAAAAGTTTGGAGGCCGGTCATTTGCTGTCCAGGGCCCTAATCTGTGGAACGCTTTACCAACACTCCTACGAAGCATCACCGTGTTGAGTGTTTTTAAATCGCAGTTGAAATCACATCTGTTCAGACAAGCTTTTAACACGTAACCTCCGACTCTAGCTGATATTTGTGTTTTCCCTTTTTTCTGTTGTCTATTGATGCTTTTACTGGAAAGCGCCTTGTGCACCTTTTGGCTGTTGTAAGGCGCTATAAAAATAAAAATTGATTGATTGATTGATTGACTAACTTGTTGGTTGTTGACCCGCTAGTTGACCACTTTACACATATCTATTTGAATCAGATTGATATTGCTTTCGACTGCCATTTACTACAGCGTTGATGGCATGTCAACCTCTGCAGACTCCATCCGGTCTCGTCCTCATTACATGTCCGTCGAGGAACAAACAGAACACCGCTATGTGTGAGACTGTACATGCTTGGCTGCTAATGAAAAACACACATGAAGCATTAATCTTGGCCTGACAGGAGATGATTTTGGCTGTTTCAGCACACAAAGGCACACGCCGCCAAGGATTAAAACATGCTTACATTTGGCCTCCTCCTCCACCCCCACCCCTCGCTCGCGCTTCACAATTTTTTTATTTTGCTGCAAAATTTTTTAATCTGTTACCTTGTCAACAAACCGCATCCACGACCTTCAGAGCAAACAAATAAATGAGTGTGTGACAATAAGCGAGAGCTGGAACACAAATCACACCTAGAACTTTACGTCTCTCTACATGCACAGGCATCATTGTGTCATGTTGGCTGCAGGAGAGAAATGCCTCTCTGGCTGCGGCGGTACAGGCCTGCTCCTCATTCAACATTAATGCATTGTGTTCGCAGGCTTGTGCTGTTGCCTCAGATAAGGTTTGCAATACACTGAGACGCTGGTCTCTAACAAAGGTTGATATTATATAATATCTCAGATATTCAAGAAATAAAAAGAATGAAAATTAATATATATATATATATATATATATTATAGGGGTTACCAAGATAAAGTTATACATATTCAGCTGGTCATGTGATCTCAACCCGCTCCATGTAAAAAAGAAATCAAATAATTATGCAAGCATTTTATGTTACATGGAGCCATCATCTCATTTTAAACATATTTTTAAAAATTACTTATAATTTTTTTGGGGGGGACAAAAAAGCAACAACATGAAAATTGTAATGTTTTTGATTTAGCAATAATAGAATGAAAGCATAAATACATATGTAGTATTGTCTCTGATTTAAACATCAGTAGCAAAAACATAGTTAATTAATTTAATAAATCAGTTCTTTGATTAAAAGACCCGTTTGTGCAGTCATATATATAAAAAAGTCTCCATGTGGCAATTTTTATATAATAAAATATATTCAAAAACATTTTTAAGTTTAAAGGGGTCATGACATGTTTTTTATTTTATTATTATGTTCCCTTAGGTGCAATTATAGTATTACTATAGTTTTTTTTACAAAAAACTTTTAAAATGTAGTGATTTATGACCTTTTCCCACTCTGTTTCTCATCCTCTGATTCAAACAGTCTGTTTTGGGGGTGTTTCCCCTTTAAGAGTTCAGTGTTAAAGGGATAGTTCACTTTAAAATTAAAATTCTGTCATCATTTACTCACCCTCAAGTTGTTTCAAACCTGTATTAATTTATTTCTTCTGCTGAACACAAAGAAAGATATTTTGAAGAATGTCAGTAACCAAACAGTAGTCTGTACCCATTGACTTCCATAGTATTTTTTTTTTCCTACTATGGAAGTCAATGGGTACAGACTACTGTTTGGTTACTGACATTCTTCAAAATATCTTTCTTTGTGTTCAGCAGAAGAAATAAATTAATACAGGTTTGAAACAACTTGAGGGTGAGTAAATGATGACAGATTTTTAATTTTAAAGTGAACTATCCCTTTAACGCCCACTGTTATGATTGGCTAACGTCAGTGCCTATGCATCAATTATTAACGTCCCCAGCCAGAACATTTGCGGATTCCGCGTATTTAAAAAGTAGTTTAAAGTTTTAAATACATTACTTACAGTTTGCGTCGTCGTTGTTGAGCCCAGAATAGTCGGCACGGACTTATCTTTGAGCGACAGTTTTCTGGCAAAGCCAGCATCATTTTGGGATTTGTTCTCAAAACAGTCATCCTTCAAATGTATAGAACAAACGCTTAAACTAACACTGCCGTGACTGAGACGTCCGCAAAAAAATAAAGTACATCCATTTTTCCCTGACGACTGGATCTTTCACAGTGTATTCAAAGATGTTGTTTGTCCACAGCCAGGAACAGCACATCTGCGTGGCATCGTAATTTCCCTGTACACAGACCCACTCGCTGTCCGTCGACTGAACACTTGTGAGGCGCGCAGCGTGCGGGCGCGACAACGATACGAAGTGAGCGTAGTTGTCTTGCGCTTAAAGCGTAGTTGTCTTGTGCTGGAGGCGGTCTATATGCAAATGCTGGTACGTCACTTCGTACCGTGACGTCACTTCTCACCATGGATCCAGAACGAGCTGTATTTAGAGCTTGATTAAATAAATGATTCGTTTATAATGGGGAGGACGTCTTAAGCTATGAAACTTGCAGGACGTTTTAATGGTACAAAGACCTCTTATATACCAAAAGATCAAGGCAAATTTGGTTTCTCATGTCATGACCCCTTTAATATTTTCATATTTGATACTGTTTTAAAGACCCACTCCGATGAAAATCATGTTTTTCTAGGTGTTAACATGTTCTTGTGGCATTTTTCTAGTATTAGAGAACATATCTTGAGAAAAATAAGCTCAAAGTTGTATTTCTGAGTATTTCTACATTCAAATGTCTGTGAATCAGTAGCAGACGCTAAAATGCCGTTTAAAATAGACTGGAGTTATGACGTAGTAACTCCACTGGGCGGGGCTACAAGCTCATACTCAAATTGGAACACATACTGTAACAAATAAGTCACCTTTCACCGTCTATCAATCGTCAAAACTAAAGTTTGGAGAGCACAGACTGATCCCGTCAGTAATTACATCATTACATAATGAGAGAGGGCAGCCAGCCTCCTCCAGCCAAGCAACAGGCGACATTCGTGCATGTGAAACTCCGCGCTCGTCCAAGTAGACTTGCACACGCCGGGTGGCGACGAGTTTCGCCGGTCGCAGTCGTTTGTCCCCTCGTGTGTCAAGCCCATCACTCGTGAGAGAGTCAGTCAGTTTTTTAGATAGAGCGGTGACATTAGTATCATAATAATCCCGAAATTCCGAGCAATCCACTGATACTAAATATGTCCTGATTGATCACTGTGGGAGGGATGAAATATTGAGACGAAGTCGATCTGTTTTTTACCGCGACGTCTCGGAGTGAAATAATGATCGGTGATAACTTTGATTAACTTCGGATAATAATAATTAACGTGTATATATACTGTAATGCTTCTCCGTGCCAACGGCTCCGCCCACAACGCAGAGGCGAATTGCTAATGAGCTACTGCCGCTCTGCTGAAGCGAAGTCCCAGAAAACGGCACAGGTTTTGAGATTTTGGCTAAAAATGGCATAATCATAATTTAAAGACTACTAGGAATGTTTAAAAATAGCTCAAAATATGATCGGAGTGGGACTTTAAGTCTTACATATTTTTCAAATAATTTAAAGGGGTGGTAAAATGCCATTTTCAAAAGATGTAAAATAAATCTCTGATGTCCCCAGAGTGTGTGTGTGAAGTTTTAGCACAAAATACCCCACAGATATATTTATATAGCATGTTAAAGTTGTCACTTTTTGAGGCTTTGCAAAAACGCACATTTTGTGCCTGGCCCTTGAAATGCAAATGAGCTGCTGCAGAGGGCGGGATTTCAAGAGCTCACAGCTGCGATTACGTCACGCAGACACACTAAAATTGACAGAAACTGTTCTCTGAATGGTTAGTTGATGAATTCAATTAGGATATTCTGTCATGGTAATCTATAAATCGCTCGTATAGGAACTGTTGTGAGATGCACACAGAGTGACTTTCTATTGCATGTGAAAAGATGGATGCTAAAGTTTGAGCTGACTCACAAATGTACTCTTATACAACAACTTTCCTCTTCTCAACATGGACTGCGTGTTCCCGGAGGCGGGGTTTATGTACATTTTAGGGTTGCAGATGTCATTAAACCCGGAGGAATGTCGTGTAGTCCCTACCAGCCGTTTGTTGTAGTACTTTTCCTTAAAAGCAAATATCTTCCTTTGCTTTGAACTTTGAGCATTGTAAATTTGCAGATGTTGTTTATGCTCAAACATAAACAACCATTGTCTGGGAAGCAGACACACTCTGTCAGTTCAAAGCTAGATTAAAGACACATCTCTTTGACCTAGCATTCACATAATGCATTATAGACTTCTATATCTCAATGTTAGGCTGCATAGATTAGGTCAGCCGGAACTGGGAACACTTCCCTTAAAGGGCATATTGCAGGTTAGAGTACCCAGTGCGCCAATGTATAGAACAATAATGTAGGAACTAGATTTAAATATAAACATATACTTATAAAACGCTATTTAGGCTTCTGGAGTCATTTTTGTGAGAAAATTTTACTTCCGCATTTGAAAACCGCCAAACCGGAAGTGACGTAGCATGGGGGAGAGCGGTCAAAGTAAACAATAGGAAAGCAATGGATCGCAATGACAGATCGGACGCTGTGGAAATTGTAGCCTAAATGTTTACTCGTATGACGGACCTCAGCCATATAATTATGTGCCTGATATGAAGCCAAGAGAGTAAACAGGCCAGGATTAGACAAAACAACGGTCAGAGGAGACACATTGAGCTGTGATGTGAGGAGAACAGGACAGGAGTCGGGTCTCGATGAGAGAACAGTGTTAGCTTATAGATGTATTCACGTTAGCCGACGATATGTATAACACTATGCTCAGATCACAATTTTGTAATTATTTGTCAGGCAATAGCAAAGCTAGTATTTAGACCCTTACCTGCATGTGTGTGTCAGCCATTAGGAGACAGTTTCCAGAGAAAGAGGGACATTATAAAGGCTTTGAATAGCCCCACTTGGTGATAATGAATAAAAAAATAATCACAATCACAACTTTCTTACTGTATAAAAACTTTATATGTAGAAACAGCCAACACAAACATTAAAATTCGGAGTACAGATTGAAAATGAACATAATTATATAATAATAATAAGTGTCGGCTGCAGACTTGCAAGACATTACAAGTTTATGGAGTATACGTTAATGAATTAAATTAAGACAAGGCACATTTTGTAAAACAAATGTACAATAATGCCTCGTTTCCACTGAGCAGTACGGTACGGTACGGGACAGTACGGTACGGTTCGGGTCTGTTAACCATGATCTGGCTAGCGTTTCCACTGCCAACAGTACCCTTACCTGATAGGCGTGGTGTTTCGATCTACGTCATTTTCGCGCGAAGAAGAACATAGTAAACTACAATGGATGACATACAGCAGATCTAGTTCTTGCTCCTCGACATGTATGATGTTTGTCACAAGAAGACAAGCGCCGACATTAGGCTTTTCTCAATATCAAGTACGCAAAGTTTGTACTTGCCATGTGCGACTCCTACATGCAAATGGTAGGCTACAGCGCGTTCTTAAAAGCGTCACTCAGCTCGCGCTGCTACTCCGGTTATCTCTGTCACTCGGTATGTACATTTTAAGCAACAATAAAACGAAATATGTTATAAAACACCACTCTGCCTCTTTTCGTTTTCATTTAAATAAATTAAACATATAGGGACACAAATGTGGTTCATGCGCAACGCATATTGATTATTCACTGCACGTTATACGTTATTCTATTTATAACAAAACGAAATTTAAAACACAACCCTAACGTTACCTCTTTTCGTTTAAAAAAATAAATAAAATAAACATATTCCAGGCAATATATGCATTTGTACAAATGTTGCAATAAACATCAGTGATAATCTTGTAATAAAAAATGACAATAAACCATATTTCTTTTTGTAAAATTTCAGTTTTATCAATAATAGCCTATATAAAACTTTAAGTAAAGTACAAGAAGCTATACAATAATAAATAAAGCAAACAATTCAGTCAAATATCCAAATGCAGCGCTCTAGTCTTTACAAGTAAACACAAATAACGTTAATATGAAACTAAACTTAGCCCTCAGCCAAAACGATTGACAGGGAACTCATTATATATTCACGAGACCAAAGATCGCCCGTTAGGTCTACACAAAACGAATTATATCTTATGTTTAACCACTACCGTCGGAGTCAGCGACGAACTAGCCGAGGAAAGGCTCATCCAGCCGGGAAACATGAGCGCCGAGCGCCCGCTGAACACATGGATCTCACAACCGGGGAAAAAAATAATCATCTTTATAAATAAACCACAGATTTGAGCTTTAAACAACTACATTTTCGCCTGAAAAACTCTTAAAATTACATTTCGTGATACAGTAACAGTAGTATTATATTAAACTATATTAAAAAATGGCGCTTCTTATGTTGTCATTCCTCTTGTAGCACGCGCAAGTGACGATTCTCTGTCAACCAATCAACGTCCTGCAGTGATCTAGCTCCACCTTTTAGTACCGTTCCACTGTGCTAGGTACCCCAATGGAAGGGTACCTAAAAAGTGGTACGGTACGGTTGTAGTACCCCAGAGTGCAGTCTGGACGATGGGGCGGGGCGACACTTTGGGGCGGGGTTACACGTGTCGCTCCGCCCACCCCCAATTTAATTGGCTTATTATACAGCAATCTTATTGGCCTGATTCAAGCCTGAGCATGCGCATTCTTTATGTACTATTTTTGTGAATGATTTGTCCATATTAAAGAAATATTAAATGCTAACTCTAATCGTATATTATCGGTTTACCATGGTAATTTTAGTTAAGATCTATTGGATAATGTTTTATTGTTAAGACACAGAATAGACAAAGTTATTGTTTAAAAACGAACGCTTGGTGACAGCACCGACAGCACCATTTCATATTTCCACCAGGTCGGTCGGTGGATCAGCTCAAACTCTGGATTTTACGCAAATTATGATAAATCGCTGTATTAAAGGAAAGACATCGGACAAACCCGAACGCAAGCAGCTGATTTTAGTGCTCTGATTTTTTAGCACGACCGTTTTTTGTTGATTTTTTCAACGAGATTTGTTCTCCAATGCTTGCATTTTTTGGCACAAAGTGCAAATAAAATGTTTAATGGCAAACACATATTTCCTTGTTGTTTACCTGTTAAAAATAGTTTCAAATATTAACACTGGCATAGGCTAGCCTATATCTGTAGCCTAACTATTTTAAAAAATCACCGCTGTAAATCTGTGCATATAGGCCTATCCTAACAGCCTACTTCAAATAGCTACTTATTTATATAGGCTACCTACTTACTTAAATTGAGCACATAAATAATCATATTTGCTATAGATCGACATAATAATATCTGTTTTAGTATTATTTTTTTTCCACTTTTCAGCACTGCAGGTTTTTAAATTCCCATTGTACGCAAAAAAACAAAACACACACACAAAAAAAAAAAAAAAACAATGGCCAGGGCTTGTATTATTTGGTAGCCTATTATTGTCTTATTTGTCACTTTCGGAACTGTGTCTTACTGAAATACAGTGAATTATCATTATGTAGTGTAAAACCCCGAGTTTATTTATAATGGAAAAATGAAGAAGCATAAATTAATGATGTAAAATGTCGCAGCACTGCATGACATTCGGAAAATATTACTATCAGCTTAATAGGCGATCTCTCCTTGCAATGCTAGTAATTTAATGCAGTCATGATCATTGCTCACTTAAAGTGCCATTGACTGCTGGGTAAATTAATAAATATAATTTAGCTAAATCTAAAACATCGTATGATTTATATCAGCAACATATTTATTTATATCGCCCAGCTCTAAAACGGCTCAATATGAATGCTTAGGCCTATATTACTGTTTGTAAAGCTGCTATAAAACGATGTGAATTGAGCGCTATACACATTTTTTTTACTTCACTTGATATAGACCTAGGTATCGTGGCCACGAATGAAGAATTCGTTCCCCATATTTAGCAGCACACGGCGGTCTGCCTTGAAGGGATTGTTATTGTTTGTTGTACAGTAACTTCATTTAACTTATTAAGTCGTATTAAGTTAATAAAAACATTATTTAATTGATCATTACTGAAATCGCCATGCGACAACGTAGTAGCCTACGGCCAAACTGCGCGAAACTGCGTAGATAGAAGATCATTCATAAACTCGTACATAAAGGAATGCGCATGCTCATGCCTCAAGTGTCTACTCCAATAAGATTGCTGTATTATAAACCAATGAAATTGTTGGTAGGCGGAGCGACACGTGTCGCCCCGCCCCAAAGTGTCGCCCCGCCCCATCGTCCAGACTGCACTCTGGGGTTACTCGTACGGTTCGGCTTTTTGGTACCATTCACAGCTTTTGACAGTGGAAACGCAAATAATTGCGTACCGTACCGAACTGTACCGTACCGTACCGCTCAGTGGAAACGGGCCATAAGTGATCTCTGACGGATCCGTGAGCGTCATGTTTCCCACCGGTGGCCGACCCACATGCTGACGGCGGACCGGGCGACCAGATGAAGGAGCCGGGACAGTGTGCACATATCGCCGTAACCAGGGATGTAGTGGAGGCTAAACGCACGTAAACGCCGTTTGGGCACCTCCAAAAATTCTGAAATAGCGTTTATCCACCTCCAAAGTGCGTTTATCCACCTCTAAACTGCGTTTATCCACCTCTAAACTGCGTTTATCCACCTCTAAATAGCATATAGTTCCTAAGCCATTTTAAATTAAGCAGGCTATGTCGTTTTAGTTTCATATTGTTCATTATTAGTTTCATTTGTTAAACCTAAGACGAAGTCTTTCATATTGCGCTGCATTACTGTCAGTAGCCGCGCGGGTTAAACCATAATAATACAGGACTAGCCTAAGATTATCACAAATAAACACAAGATTTTGACGCATATCCAAGCGTTTGTGGAGTGGAGTGTGAGCGCGCACTGCATGGCACGGACGCGCGGGAGCGAACACTTATCAACAGTGAAACAATTTAAAATACTCTATCATTTCTGGTCATACAGAAAATAATAATACATTATTCGCAACTACTTTTATTTGTGTAAACTCGCAATAACAAGAAACGTTGTGCTTTTGTCAAATAAAATAAAACAATCAGGCGCGCTTTCATGATCTCCGTGAACTGGAGCGCGAGAACTGAAACTAAATATAGCCTATATGTAGGCTAAAGCTTGAAATGTCCACTTTAAAACGAACAAATTCGAATCGAAAGCTAATACCTTCTGATTATGTAATCCGTATGAAAGGTGCATTTCTCTCTAAAAGCGCACCCGCTTAACAGCGGAGATGGAGATGTTTTTAACCGACACTGATTTAGAAAACAATAGTTTATTAATAAACAATTAAAATGCCTCGTTATTTTTTCAGACACATTTATTATCATTAGGCTAGCCTATAAATCACCTTTCTGTAGGCTGTGGTCCCAGGTGAAAAAGACGTAGTATTAAATGTATTAAAAATATATTTGAAATTCAAATAGTATGTTTATAATACATTTGTATTTCCAACATGCTTATTTAAAGTGCATTTAAAATACATTGAATTGCATTTTAATATATTTATAAAAAATATACTAGTAGTATATTGGTAATAAATATATATTTAAGTATACTTTTAATAAATATACTAATTAAAAGCATACTTTAAATACATTTCTAAACAGTATACTAATAGTGCATTGGTAATAAATATATATTTAAGTATACTTTTAATAAATATGCTAATTAAAAGCATACTTTAAATATATTTCTAAACAGTGTACTAATAGTGCATTGGTAATAAATATATATTTAAGTATACTTTTAATAAATATGCTAATTAAAAGCATACTTTAAATATATTTCTAAACAGTATACTAATAGTGCATTGGTAATAAATATATATTTAAGTATACTTTTAATAGATATGCTAATTACAAGCATACTTTAAATATATTTCTAAACAGTATATTAATAGTACATTGGTAATAAATATATATTTAAGTATACTTTTAATAAATATGCTCATTACAAGCATACTTTAAATATATTTATAAACAGTATATTAATAGTACATTGGTAATAAATATATATTTAAGTATACTTTTAATAAATATGCTAATTACAAGCATACTTTAAATATATTTATAAACAGTATACTAGTAGTACATTGGTAATAAATATATATTTAATTATACTTTTAATAAATATGCTAATTACAAGCATACTTTAAATATATTTCTTAAAAGTGTACTAGAAGTATTTGGTAATAAATATATATTTAATTATACTTTTAATAAATATGCTAATTACAAGCATACTTTAAATATATTTCTTAAAAGTGTACTAGAAGTATTTGGTAATAAATATATGCTTAGTTACACTTTTAAGAAACATGCTAAATGCAACCATACTTTTAGTGAAGTTTTAGTGTATTTAAAGAAAACATGCATATGTTGCTCTTACTTTTAAAGTAGCCTACATTTTATGTGTACTTTGTGTAAGAACAGCAAAATGATTAAGCTTTTAGTGTGTTTAAAATGTATGTACTTTATAAACACTTAGGCCTACTGCAATATAGTTTAATTATTTATGTTTTTATCATTTTAATATAAAAAAAAAAATACATTTACAATATACCAACTTATAATGTATTAGAAACATTTGTCAACTATTATTAGCATTGCAATAAGCTTAAAATTATTATTTTTTCACTTTTACTTGTTTGTTGTAAAAGGCTACTTAAGGCTGTTGTCTATTACATGATATTTTGTACTACTGAAATTCCCACAATAATTTCAGCATCATATTTTTTTAAATGCATCATAGATACATTTTCCAAAGAAATGTTAATTTCCAAAAAAGTGTTGTTCTTGTTTAAATTTGAACAATGCGCATAACACACGTGACTAGTCCTGATTGGTTCCAGAGACGTTGAACGGCTGTGATTGGTTCTTATGATAATGCGCTAGCATCTCACTCGGAGCTTCAGTTGCTGTGCATGCGGTCCTTGAATGTGATTAGGTTTAGACGTTTAAATTTAAACTGTTAAAATATTTATAGCGATCGTGTTTCTTTAGAGGACTTGGAGGAAACCACGCGATTAATATGGATTGGGTGATGTTTTTTGCGATTCACTTTTTGAAACGTGAACAGATCTGGTGAATCGTTCATCGGAGGGATATGAATCATGACAGTTTTTCTATCGAAGATTAACGAAAGTCTTAAATGGTTTGGAACTACTTGAGGGTGAGTGATCATGACACCATTTCGTATTTTTGGCACAAAGTGTAACATCACGTCTTTTTCAGTTCAGCTAACTTACATTCAATTTGCCCAATCAGAGCCAAGATTTTCAAGTCAAAGTCGAAGCAGACTCGAAGAGATGAAGATACTGCCTCAGAAGTTACTGGTAAGTTTTAGTTGCTGTTTGTATAAATAACTATCTCACTGTTTAGTTGTTTTCCTAGGTGGAAAGGTCTGCTATGCATTTGCTAATATGACTTGCACGTGGGATACTGACTTTAACCGCTGTAACATGATGCTGACACTGAATTCTAGCAACTTCTGCACTGTCAAAGTCTAAAGTCTTTGATAAATCTGTTTAAAATCTTAAATCTGAATCTGTTTAAAGTCTTAAAACAACTATAAAACATTGTCCAATGCATCTTCAAAAAAATTAATTAGTTATTATAATATGTACATCATTATATTAATTAGGGGCCAAGCACTGAAGGTGCGGGCACCTATTGTATCTGTTCCCGTTCTTATTCTTCTTCTTTTTTTTCTTTTTAGGGGCCAAGCACTGAAGGTGCGGGCACCTATTGTATCTGTTCCCGTACCAAAAATAATTCTTCTTCTTCTTCCGCTCTGGGAGTCTATGGCAGCCCATAGAACCGATCGCGGGAAAGTTGTAATGGTTTGACATTCGGATAGAGGACAGTCCCAACATTAAATACACCAATTTTGGTGTGTCTAAGTCATTCCCTCTAGCGCCACCAACTGTCCAAAGTTTCACTCATGTTTATTCTAATAACTTTTGAACCACAAGGGCTAGAAACAAAATTCTTTTTTCCTCTGATTCCTGACCTCGTGACGATTCGATTGCACCCAATGACGTCATTTTGCGCCATGAAAAGTTTTCCGCCATTTTGAATTTTCCGAAAAAGCTACTTTTTCGAACTCCTCCTAGGCCGTTGCTCCAATTTCCATGAAAATTGAATCAGATCATCTACAGACCATGCCGACAAAAAGTTATGGAATTCAAGTTGATTCGCTTAGCAATTTTCGAAAAAACCCACAAACAAATTTTACGTAGCGCTTGCGAAAACAGACGTAAGGCTGTATCTCCGCAACGCTTTGTTGGATTCAGACCAAATTTGCCACATGTCATCACAAGCATGACTTGAGGCTACATGCTGCGTTTCGGCGCAGCGCCACCTACTGGTCCGGAGATATGAAAAATGGCTATTTTTGCTTATAACTTCTGAACAGTTTGCCCAAAAATCATCAAATTGGTCTCGTTAGATTCAGGCCAACATGCTGAGTCGACTGATATCCAATTTTACCATGTCGGCCATTTTGGCTGTCGGCCATTTTGAATTTTGTGCTAAAATGCTGTATTTTAAGAACGCATGAATGGATTGTTACGAAACATGGTATGGGTCATCAGCACGATGCCCTGAAGGAGCGTGAGAAGTTTCGAAACAGCGCCACCTTGTGGTCAAAAGTTATAACAACATTTCCAAAAAGGCTAATAACCTTTGAAGACATCTGCCTATTGAAATGCCACTGGTCTCAATAGATTCGCTGGGTCACGCTGAGAACATAGATACCAAGTTTGCCATATTTGGCCGAACTTCCTGTCCGCCATCTTGATTTTCAGTCAAAACCTACTTTGTCGAACTCCTCCTAGACCGTTTGTCCGATTTTCACCAAAATCGAATCGTATCATCTCCACACTGTACCGACAAAAAGTTATGGAATTCGTGTTGATTCGTCAAACCGTTCTCAAATACCGCGCAAACAAATTTTACGTTGTGCTACAGCTACAGATTTAGTGCAAAAGTACTACATCGCCCATAACTCCTAGAGTCCGTTTGTCCTAGACTCAAGTGTCTCACACCACTGTGATCCCTGGCTCAAGGCGGACAAAATGGCTATCTCCAATTTCGATTTAGGCCAGAAAAATTTTCTGCTATGTCGAATTTTGTCCGAAACCTACTTTTGCAAACTAGTCCTAGGTTTTTCACCAGATCGGAACCAAACCAGTCTAGGACATTTCTCTGGACTCTCTAGATCAATAAATATCGAAAAAAAAGTTGAACTTTTGCATTTGGGTGGCTGTAACAGGGTCATTTAGAAAAGGGGCGTGGCAAAATACACTAAAAAGCCTATAAATCCCATATGAAAATTCAGAACTTCACCAAAATTGATGAGCATATGTGTCAGAACATGGTGAGGAAGCATGCAGAGTTTCATGGAGATCGGACCATAGGTGGCGCTGTAACTGGCAAAAAGCCTTCAATCTTATTAGGGGTTCAAGCATGAAATGCTGAAACCCTATTGTAATTAAGGATTCGTAAAACGCATCGTGCAGGCCAAACCGTAAGGCCTAGAGACGTGAAACCTGGCCAGATGGTAGGCCTCAATTTGGGGACAACCTATCAGAGTATGACCCCGAATGGCCCATAGGTGGCGCTACAGCAACCAAAAGTTCAAAATTGATCATAGCTCTTAGACCGTTTGTCCCAGGATCAAGTGCCCCAAATCGTTGGAATCCTTGGCTCAAGGCGGACAAAATGGCCATCTCCGATTTCGATTTAGGCCAGAAAAAAATTCTGCTATGTCGAATTTTGTCCAAAACCTACTTTTGCGAACTAGTCCCTGGTTTTTCGCCCGACCGGAGCCAAACCAGTCTAGGACATTTCTCTGGACTCTCTCGATCAATAGTTTTTGAAAAAAAAGTAGAATTTTTGCATTTGGTTGGCTATAACAGGGTCATTTGGAAAATGGGCGGGGCAAAATACAGTCAAAAGCCTATAAATCCTAAACAAAAACTCAGAACATCACGAAAATCGCTGAGCATATGTGTCATGACATGGTGAACAAGCGTGCCGAGTTTCATGCAGATCGGACCATAGGTGGCGCTATAAATGGCAAAAAGGTTCCCTTATTATTAGGGGCCAAGCACTGAAGGTGCGGGCACCTATTGTATCTGTTCCCGTACCAAAAATAATTCTTCTTCTTCTTCCGCTCTGGGAGTCTATGGCAGCCCATAGAACCGATCGCGGGAAAGTTGTAATGGTTTGACATTCGGATAGAGGACAGTCCCAACATTAAATACACCAATTTTGGTGTGTCTAAGTCATTCCCTCTAGCGCCACCAACTGTCCAAAGTTTCACTCATGTTTATTCTAATAACTTTTGAACCACAAGGGCTAGAAACAAAATTCTTTTTTCCTCTGATTCCTGACCTCGTGACGATTCGATTGCACCCAATGACGTCATTTTGCGCCATGAAAAGTTTTCCGCCATTTTGAATTTTCCGAAAAAGCTACTTTTTCGAACTCCTCCTAGGCCGTTGCTCCAATTTCCATGAAAATTGAATCAGATCATCTACAGACCATGCCGACAAAAAGTTATGGAATTCAAGTTGATTCGCTTAGCAATTTTCGAAAAAACCCACAAACAAATTTTACGTAGCGCTTGCGAAAACAGACGTAAGGCTGTATCTCCGCAACGCTTTGTTGGATTCAGACCAAATTTGCCACATGTCATCACAAGCATGACTTGAGGCTACATGCTGCGTTTCGGCGCAGCGCCACCTACTGGTCCGGAGATATGAAAAATGGCTATTTTTGCTTATAACTTCTGAACAGTTTGCCCAAAAATCATCAAATTGGTCTCGTTAGATTCAGGCCAACATGCTGAGTCGACTGATATCCAATTTTACCATGTCGGCCATTTTGGCTGTCGGCCATTTTGAATTTTGTGCTAAAATGCTGTATTTTAAGAACGCATGAATGGATTGTTACGAAACATGGTATGGGTCATCAGCACGATGCCCTGAAGGAGCGTGAGAAGTTTCGAAACAGCGCCACCTTGTGGTCAAAAGTTATAACAACATTTCCAAAAAGGCTAATAACCTTTGAAGACATCTGCCTATTGAAATGCCACTGGTCTCAATAGATTCGCTGGGTCACGCTGAGAACATAGATACCAAGTTTGCCATATTTGGCCGAACTTCCTGTCCGCCATCTTGATTTTCAGTCAAAACCTACTTTGTCGAACTCCTCCTAGACCGTTTGTCCGATTTTCACCAAAATCGAATCGTATCATCTCCACACTGTACCGACAAAAAGTTATGGAATTCGTGTTGATTCGTCAAACCGTTCTCAAATACCGCGCAAACAAATTTTACGTTGTGCTACAGCTACAGATTTAGTGCAAAAGTACTACATCGCCCATAACTCCTAGAGTCCGTTTGTCCTAGACTCAAGTGTCTCACACCACTGTGATCCCTGGCTCAAGGCGGACAAAATGGCTATCTCCAATTTCGATTTAGGCCAGAAAAATTTTCTGCTATGTCGAATTTTGTCCGAAACCTACTTTTGCAAACTAGTCCTAGGTTTTTCACCAGATCGGAACCAAACCAGTCTAGGACATTTCTCTGGACTCTCTAGATCAATAAATATCGAAAAAAAAGTTGAACTTTTGCATTTGGGTGGCTGTAACAGGGTCATTTAGAAAAGGGGCGTGGCAAAATACACTAAAAAGCCTATAAATCCCATATGAAAATTCAGAACTTCACCAAAATTGATGAGCATATGTGTCAGAACATGGTGAGGAAGCATGCAGAGTTTCATGGAGATCGGACCATAGGTGGCGCTGTAACTGGCAAAAAGCCTTCAATCTTATTAGGGGTTCAAGCATGAAATGCTGAAACCCTATTGTAATTAAGGATTCGTAAAACGCATCGTGCAGGCCAAACCGTAAGGCCTAGAGACGTGAAACCTGGCCAGATGGTAGGCCTCAATTTGGGGACAACCTATCAGAGTATGACCCCGAATGGCCCATAGGTGGCGCTACAGCAACCAAAAGTTCAAAATTGATCATAGCTCTTAGACCGTTTGTCCCAGGATCAAGTGCCCCAAATCTTTGGAATCCTTGGCTCAAGGCGGACAAAATGGCCATCTCCGATTTCGATTTAGGCCAGAAAAAAATTCTGCTATGTCGAATTTTGTCCAAAACCTACTTTTGCGAACTAGTCCCTGGTTTTTCGCCCGACCGGAGCCAAACCAGTCTAGGACATTTCTCTGGACTCTCTCGATCAATAGTTTTTGAAAAAAAAGTAGAATTTTTGCATTTGGTTGGCTATAACAGGGTCATTTGGAAAATGGGCGGGGCAAAATACAGTCAAAAGCCTATAAATCCTAAACAAAAACTCAGAACATCACGAAAATCGCTGAGCATATGTGTCATGACATGGTGAACAAGCGTGCCGAGTTTCATGCAGATCGGACCATAGGTGGCGCTATAAATGGCAAAAAGGTTCCCTTATTATTAGGGGCCAAGCACTGAAGGTGCGGGCACCTATTGTATCTGTTCCCGTACCAAAAATAATTCTTCTTCTTCTTCCGCTCTGGGAGTCTATGGCAGCCCATAGAACCGATCGCGGGAAAGTTGTAATGGTTTGACATTCGGATAGAGGACAGTCCCAACATTAAATACACCAATTTTGGTGTGTCTAAGTCATTCCCTCTAGCGCCACCAACTGTCCAAAGTTTCACTCATGTTTATTCTAATAACTTTTGAACCACAAGGGCTAGAAACAAAATTCTTTTTTCCTCTGATTCCTGACCTCGTGACGATTCGATTGCACCCAATGACGTCATTTTGCGCCATGAAAAGTTTTCCGCCATTTTGAATTTTCCGAAAAAGCTACTTTTTCGAACTCCTCCTAGGCCGTTGCTCCAATTTCCATGAAAATTGAATCAGATCATCTACAGACCATGCCGACAAAAAGTTATGGAATTCAAGTTGATTCGCTTAGCAATTTTCGAAAAAACCCACAAACAAATTTTACGTAGCGCTTGCGAAAACAGACGTAAGGCTGTATCTCCGCAACGCTTTGTTGGATTCAGACCAAATTTGCCACATGTCATCACAAGCATGACTTGAGGCTACATGCTGCGTTTCGGCGCAGCGCCACCTACTGGTCCGGAGATATGAAAAATGGCTATTTTTGCTTATAACTTCTGAACAGTTTGCCCAAAAATCATCAAATTGGTCTCGTTAGATTCAGGCCAACATGCTGAGTCGACTGATATCCAATTTTACCATGTCGGCCATTTTGGCTGTCGGCCATTTTGAATTTTGTGCTAAAATGCTGTATTTTAAGAACGCATGAATGGATTGTTACGAAACATGGTATGGGTCATCAGCACGATGCCCTGAAGGAGCGTGAGAAGTTTCGAAACAGCGCCACCTTGTGGTCAAAAGTTATAACAACATTTCCAAAAAGGCTAATAACCTTTGAAGACATCTGCCTATTGAAATGCCACTGGTCTCAATAGATTCGCTGGGTCACGCTGAGAACATAGATACCAAGTTTGCCATATTTGGCCGAACTTCCTGTCCGCCATCTTGATTTTCAGTCAAAACCTACTTTGTCGAACTCCTCCTAGACCGTTTGTCCGATTTTCACCAAAATCGAATCGTATCATCTCCACACTGTACCGACAAAAAGTTATGGAATTCGTGTTGATTCGTCAAACCGTTCTCAAATACCGCGCAAACAAATTTTACGTTGTGCTACAGCTACAGATTTAGTGCAAAAGTACTACATCGCCCATAACTCCTAGAGTCCGTTTGTCCTAGACTCAAGTGTCTCACACCACTGTGATCCCTGGCTCAAGGCGGACAAAATGGCTATCTCCAATTTCGATTTAGGCCAGAAAAATTTTCTGCTATGTCGAATTTTGTCCGAAACCTACTTTTGCAAACTAGTCCTAGGTTTTTCACCAGATCGGAACCAAACCAGTCTAGGACATTTCTCTGGACTCTCTAGATCAATAAATATCGAAAAAAAAGTTGAACTTTTGCATTTGGGTGGCTGTAACAGGGTCATTTAGAAAAGGGGCGTGGCAAAATACACTAAAAAGCCTATAAATCCCATATGAAAATTCAGAACTTCACCAAAATTGATGAGCATATGTGTCAGAACATGGTGAGGAAGCATGCAGAGTTTCATGGAGATCGGACCATAGGTGGCGCTGTAACTGGCAAAAAGCCTTCAATCTTATTAGGGGTTCAAGCATGAAATGCTGAAACCCTATTGTAATTAAGGATTCGTAAAACGCATCGTGCAGGCCAAACCGTAAGGCCTAGAGACGTGAAACCTGGCCAGATGGTAGGCCTCAATTTGGGGACAACCTATCAGAGTATGACCCCGAATGGCCCATAGGTGGCGCTACAGCAACCAAAAGTTCAAAATTGATCATAGCTCTTAGACCGTTTGTCCCAGGATCAAGTGCCCCAAATCGTTGGAATCCTTGGCTCAAGGCGGACAAAATGGCCATCTCCGATTTCGATTTAGGCCAGAAAAAAATTCTGCTATGTCGAATTTTGTCCAAAACCTACTTTTGCGAACTAGTCCCTGGTTTTTCGCCCGACCGGAGCCAAACCAGTCTAGGACATTTCTCTGGACTCTCTCGATCAATAGTTTTTGAAAAAAAAGTAGAATTTTTGCATTTGGTTGGCTATAACAGGGTCATTTGGAAAATGGGCGGGGCAAAATACAGTCAAAAGCCTATAAATCCTAAACAAAAACTCAGAACATCACGAAAATCGCTGAGCATATGTGTCATGACATGGTGAACAAGCGTGCCGAGTTTCATGCAGATCGGACCATAGGTGGCGCTATAAATGGCAAAAAGGTTCCCTTATTATTAGGGGCCAAGCACTGAAGGTGCGGGCACCTATTGTATCTGTTCCCGTACCAAAAATAATTCTTCTTCTTCTTCCGCTCTGGGAGTCTATGGCAGCCCATAGAACCGATCGCGGGAAAGTTGTAATGGTTTGACATTCGGATAGAGGACAGTCCCAACATTAAATACACCAATTTTGGTGTGTCTAAGTCATTCCCTCTAGCGCCACCAACTGTCCAAAGTTTCACTCATGTTTATTCTAATAACTTTTGAACCACAAGGGCTAGAAACAAAATTCTTTTTTCCTCTGATTCCTGACCTCGTGACGATTCGATTGCACCCAATGACGTCATTTTGCGCCATGAAAAGTTTTCCGCCATTTTGAATTTTCCGAAAAAGCTACTTTTTCGAACTCCTCCTAGGCCGTTGCTCCAATTTCCATGAAAATTGAATCAGATCATCTACAGACCATGCCGACAAAAAGTTATGGAATTCAAGTTGATTCGCTTAGCAATTTTCGAAAAAACCCACAAACAAATTTTACGTAGCGCTTGCGAAAACAGACGTAAGGCTGTATCTCCGCAACGCTTTGTTGGATTCAGACCAAATTTGCCACATGTCATCACAAGCATGACTTGAGGCTACATGCTGCGTTTCGGCGCAGCGCCACCTACTGGTCCGGAGATATGAAAAATGGCTATTTTTGCTTATAACTTCTGAACAGTTTGCCCAAAAATCATCAAATTGGTCTCGTTAGATTCAGGCCAACATGCTGAGTCGACTGATATCCAATTTTACCATGTCGGCCATTTTGGCTGTCGGCCATTTTGAATTTTGTGCTAAAATGCTGTATTTTAAGAACGCATGAATGGATTGTTACGAAACATGGTATGGGTCATCAGCACGATGCCCTGAAGGAGCGTGAGAAGTTTCGAAACAGCGCCACCTTGTGGTCAAAAGTTATAACAACATTTCCAAAAAGGCTAATAACCTTTGAATACATCTGCCTATTGAAATGCCACTGGTCTCAATAGATTCGCTGGGTCACGCTGAGAACATAGATACCAAGTTTGCCATATTTGGCCGAACTTCCTGTCCGCCATCTTGATTTTCAGTCAAAACCTACTTTGTCGAACTCCTCCTAGACCGAACGTCCGATTTTCACCAAAATCGGATCGTGTCATCTCCAGACTGTGCCGAGTAAAAGTTATGGATTTCGTGTCGATAGACAAAACCGTTTTCGTATACCGCAGTGGCAAAGTTGAGGCATGATGCCAAAATGACTATTCAGGCTTTATATCTGCAATGCCTTGACATATTGACACCAAACTTTGTATGTGTCATTGTCACTTCACTCTGACCACATCACATCAGTTTCGTAACTGCGCCACCTATTGGTCGAAAGTGATAATCATATTTTTAGTTATTGTATGTGATTTTTCAACCATTTTGCCAAAATTCATCTTGAAATGTCTTTAATTGCTCCTTGCTGCAGTGGGTCTCACACTCCCAGCCACTTTGGCATGTCTTGTCGTCTTGCTTGCGCTTGGCCCCGGTGATTGCTGCTTGCAGCTATATTTTTTCTTTTTTTTCTTCCGACTGGGCGTCTATGGCAGCCTATAGAACCGTTTGCGGGAAACTTATACAAATTGGCACAGTGATAGAGGACAGCCTGAACTATCACCATAGCAAATTTGGAGTCTCCAACTCATTCCCTCTAGCGCCACCAGCTGTCCAAAGTTTCACTCATGTTTATGCTAATAACTTTTGAACCACAAGGGCTAGAAACAAAATTCTTTTTTCCTCTGATTCCTGAGCTCATGACGATTCGACTGCACCCTATGACGTCATTTTCCGTCATAATAGTTTTCCCGCCATTTTGAATTTTCCAAAAAACCTACTTTTTCGAACTCCTCCTAGGCCGTTGCTCCGAATTTCACGAAAATTGAACCAGATCAACTCCAGACCATGACGACAAAAAGTTATGGAATTCAAGTTGATTCGAATTACCGTTCTCGAATACCGCGCAAATAAATTTTACGTAGCGCTTGCAAAAACAGACGTAAGGCCGTATCTCCACAACGCTTTATCGGATTCAGACCAAATTTGGTACATGTCATCACAAGCATGACCTGAGGCTACATGCTGCGTTTCGGCGCAGCGCCACCTACTGGTCCGGAGATATGAAGAATTTATATTTTTGCTTATAACTTCTGAACGGTTTGTCCAAAAATCACAAAAGTGGTCTCGTTAGATTCAGGGCATCGTGCTGAGTCGACTGATATCCAATTTTCCCATATCGGCCATTTTGGCTGTCGGCCATTTTGAATTATGTGCTAAAATGCTGTATTTTATGAACGCATGAACGTATCGTTACGAAACTCAGTATGGGTCATCAGTACAACGCCCTAAAAGTACTCAAAAATGTATGAGACAGCGCTACCTTTTGGTCAAAAGTTATAATGAAATTTCCAAAAATGCTAATAACTTTTGAATAAATTTGCCTATAGTAATGACACTGATCTCAATAGATTCCTTGGGTTATGCTGAAAACATAGATACCAATTTTGCCATAGTCAATCAAAGTTCCTGTCCGCCATCTTTATTTTCTTTTAAAACCTACTTTTTCGAACCCCTCCTAGACCGAACGTCCGATTTTCACCAAAATCGGATCGTGTCATCTCCAGACTGTGTCGAGTAAAAGTTATGGATTTCGTGTCGATAGACAAAACCGTTTTCGTATACCGCAGTGGCAAAGTTGAGGCATGATGCCAAAATGACTATTCAGGCTTTATATCTGCAATGCCTTGACATATTGACACCAAACTTTGTATGTGTCATTGTCACTTCACTCTGACCACATCACATCAGTTTCGTAACTGCGCCACCTATTGGTCGAAAGTGATAATCATATTTTTAGTTATTGTATGTGATTTTTCAACCATTTTGCCAAAATTCATCTTCAAATGTCTTTAATTGCTCCTTGCTGCAGTGGGTCTCACACTCCCAGCCACTTTGGCATGTCTTGTCGTCTTGCTTGCGCTTGGCCCCGGTGATTGCTGCTTGCAGCTATATTATAATTTTTATTTGCTGAAGCTATGTATTTATTTCTGATTTCCTGAAGAATTTGGCTTCCTTGTTATGATGTAAATTATCTTTAAAAAGTTTGAAAAAACATGTTATGAATATAGCTACCTTTGTCTTGAGCTGACCAGCCAATTATGGTAGTGTGTGTTGATTGGTGTTTATATTTGTTCAAGCTTGACAACCTTATTTCCTTTTTGATTACTTTCTAATATATATTTCTAATTACAAATAAGTACAAAGATTAAATTGTTAAAAGGGATGCTTATAAGAGAGCGTATCTAAACTGCCGAGTCTGTGAAGGGTTTTGATTATATTACCCACCAAGTACATTGTACTCAGCATACTGTCATTCTTAAAAACAAAACAAATCATTCTTCATAATTTGCCTGCCTTATATATTTGTGTATGTATGTATATATATATTTATAAATCTCTTTTTTTTTTATTTGTTGTTTTTCAGACTAGCTGCTATAGAAGAAAAACTGAGTGCAGAGACAAGCGAAGAAGAGAGTAGTAAGTAGTGATGCACCGATTGATCGGCTGGTGACCGAAATTGGCAGATTTTCACGTGATCGGCCATGACCTCGGGCGCCATATGATTAACATCGCACAACATCAGCAATCAGACATGCACACGGACCGCACATGTAGTAAACCTCGTGAATTACGGCCGTTTCACACCGCAAGCGGGAGCAGCGGGTTTTATTTTTTGTGTGTGAATGCTCTCATTGATTGACATTCACGCCTGAAAAATACGCGGAGCAGGAGTGCGTTAAAGTGAAAACACGCTTTTGATGGACAAAATAAATATGATTTCACACAAAAAATGCCCAAAATGCACAGATTGTGCATGTCTAGTGTGTTTAACAAGAACTGGAGTAGGCTAGAAAATGAACACAAAAATATTTGTAGAAAATGTACCCATTTAAACTTGTTTTAATTATTCAGTTTGGGTAAAAGTATATGGTGTTTTATTTAATAAAAAAAATTATAATAATAAATGAAGAGTTCAGATGCAATTTAAGCCTCTAAGTGCCATCTGAAATTTTCTTCTAGAATGATCAATTTTATCAAGCTTGAATATTTAAGTTCAGTCATTTATCTTAAATGGCAATGAAAATTACCTATTTGTCATTTAAGTGAAATTACTGAACTGAAATATATGAGCTTGATAAAAATGATAATTTTAGAAGAAAATTTAATCGGAATCGGCTAAAATCGGTATTGGCAGGTCAAACTCAGTGAAAAATCGGAATCGGCCTATAAAATTGTAATCGGTGTATCTAGTAGTAAGTATGGTTTAATCTCATATCACCTCAGTTATAGAGATTTTTGAATCCGGACTATTGAATGGTGATTCGGTCATGACGTATGTGTTTCTGTACATCACTTTGTTTTGCTCTCGAAGTCAAAGGGGGCTGACTAAAAACAAATGATAATGCTAAAAATAAAGATTAGCATTTGTTATACATTATAATTATTATACTTGTCTGTTTTTTTTTTTTTGCTGTGATACAGTGTCATAACATGTAGACCTCACTGTTGTTCAGCAAGACTTAATGTTTGTTCTATTTGATGTAGATATTTTATTAACTCCTTTTTTTGCATTATATTAACATTTTATATTGAATGTCTTCTGTTAAAATATGAACTAAGCATTACATGCCATATTAAAAAATTGTGGTTACGACTGTTCCCTGAGAGCAGGGAATGAGCTTTGGGGAATGGCCTCCATGTGAACCGGTGTCTAAAAAGCTATAAAATCACGGCAAACGAATTTGGCGACAACCTATGACACTATTAGTGTGACCCAGAAGTATAAAAGGGGCGCCTAGATACGCAGTGCAAGTTCCCTTTCGAAAGGGAACAGTGACTTTTTTAACAGATGTTAATTTTGCATTAATATTTAAAAAATATATATATATATTTTTCCCTTTTCATAGATACTGTGATCAAACCGTTTCCGACCACGACAGTGTCTGAGGTGCGAGCACTGATCAGAAGAAAATGCAACAATGAGGCAAACTCCAAGACCAATCATTTCAATTCGCTTGAAGGATGAAGGACTGTTTGCAGCTATTGTATTTCACTTTGTTTGACTTTGTTGAACTTATTCCTTTAAGTTCTTTTTTTTTTGTTCTGTTTAATACTTCTGTAGATCAATGCATTTTATGTTAATGTATTTTGTTTAATTTTCATATGTTGCTGTACTAATGTAGTGCATTAAAGTTTACTATCTTTCAAAGAGTGTTTGTGTGTGTTTTATACAAATATTGTTTTTACTGTGTTTAACTGAATTATAATTTTTAACTGTATTTTTAATACATTAAAATATATTTTTTTCATACTGAATGGTTTTGTTCAAAAATATATTTTTAATATACTAATAGTGGGTCTTATAGTGTTCTACTAATACATTATTAATAACCTGATATTATATTTAAAATATACTGGGAACACATTATATGATGTTAAAAATATATTTAAGTTGTATTTCGAAAGTACATTTAAAATGTATTAAAAATACAATTTAAAGAAGTGCTATTAAATTACACTAAATGTACTTAAAATAGTTCCATTTTAACACAATTAAGTATATTAAAATATATTACTATTACATTAAAATTGAACTTAAATACATATAAAAGTACATTTAGTATACTTGAAGTTGTTCCAAAATAACACATTTAATACATAATTAATACAATACACTTAAAATACATTAAGTATATCAAAATAAGCACACTTTAAATATATTTCCTTTTCACCTGGGGTTCCAGAGACATAGGCTATGGCTCTTCTCATTCACCTTACCGGGTGACCACGTCGTGGTTCACCAGAATTTATAGTTTACCCACCTCTTTTTTTACCACTACACCTCTGGCCGTAACGTTAACTCATCATATCGCCGGGATTATAATCATGCAGTCTATAGTGAACGCTAAAAGCAGACGCAGAAGCGAAGTCCCGTCTCTTACCCTGCACAAAACGCACACAAACACGGAAGATAGCACCGTCCTTTATCTTGTTCGGAAACCTGTGGACTCGATGTCCTGACAGGCCATAATTCACAGTCATTTATCACGATAATTATTAATTGAAATACAATAACCACCGAAAACACACTGAATCACGACCGCTTCAACATAATACCAGCCTATTCTGCACTGAGCGAACGCAGAGCCCGGCAAACGACTCCCCGTTGTGACGTAATATGACGCGATGGTGAAAAAAAAGCGCTTTTTCAACACGGTTGAGGAAACTGTCACGTTTTCTACTAAATTTGTGCCCTTATGTCTGGCAAAACAATTTTTAATCATGCATTTACTCTTCATATGGTATTTTCACACAAGGTTATATATTAATTCTGAAAAAAAAAAACCTGCAATATGCCCTTTAAATCCTGATGTACTCGTTACATCATAAGAAGAATGGCATCTACGCTAATTTTAGAGTCTTTGTTTATCCCAAGGTTTTCCCGCAGTCTGCCGGATCCAGGCTGTATCCAGATCTGACGAAGGACCTTCGCCTGGACCCGATGTCAACGCAGTGCTGAAGTGCCAACTAGCCTCTCCCTATAGAGGATCCCTTTACCACTCTACAGATAAAGCATTGTGGAAAACTTGCGTATCTACCCCGTAGTGATAAAATAAAATAAAATTCTGTATCAAATTTATAGGCAGGACAAGTAGTTTGTTTAGGCTTGGTTTGTAGAGAATTACAAACATGCGCACATATATTCAAACGCACATAACTATAGAATTAATTCTTGATGCGCACGTGAGCGCCATCAGCGTTTCTCACAGGTTCGCGTTTAAAGTCTGTGTAGAGAGAACGGTGTCGTCTTAGCGGCCCCTAATTTAATAACAAATTATCCTTTCAACGGAAGTGAATCAATCAAAACTAACTTTAGCTGGAAAATAACATTATTCAAGAACCGCTATAAAGCCAAAACAATCTGTTACCTTAAATTATATGTTTATCTCTGTAAAGCAGCTTTGAAACAATCTACATTGTTAAAAGTGCTATATAAATGAAGATGACATGACATGACATGACTCAAACAGCGACCTTACTAACTAAAGTTAGAAAAGTGAAATCGTACTTTACCACCCCTTTAAATAATTTTCATCTATACACACACACACACACACACTGCTTGGGACAAACAAGTGGCTCAAGAACAACCATAAAGAAAAAAGAAAAGAAAAAAGGATTGTGGATCATTCAGGTAATGACAAACATTAAGAATCAAGGGTACATAAACTTTTGAACGGGGTCATTTTTATACATTCAGCTATTTTTTTTTTTTTTGCCTTGTGGACTATATGTAAACATATTTTATGTAAAATATCTTATTCAGGACAGAACTAAATAAAAAATAACATGCATTTTGTATGATCCCTCTTGTTTTGTTCAAATTATTCATACATTCTGCAAGGGGTTCACAAACTTTCAAGCAGCACTGTATATAAATGAATCACCCAGCACTGGCCGTACTTTCCAGTATTTTTTCCAATAAAATGCTCTATAGAAATCCCCTCCCCTGATATCACATAGCAAAGAAAATTATGTCCCTTCAATATGTCACATCCTGATTTCTTGTTTCCATATGTCATCTAGTCAGAAAAACTAGACTCATTTCAGGGAAAATAAATATCAAGACACCTATATTGTCACAAGGATGTAATATATTACATATTATCACGCCTTTGTTATGTCTACCTCTAACTAACAGTCGCACAGTGTATAATAACGCTCTCTCACAGATACTGGAATGCCGCCATGTCCTTCTTCAAAGCGAGAGAGGCGGCCGAGAAATTTTGAAAGAATAAATGGCTACCGCAAAAAAACTTTTCAGCGGTGGCATTTAATCATGGAGTCCAGGGACTCTAACTGTGAGCTGACCAGGGAGGTGCAATTCAAGGTTTAATTATTTCTGTGATTGAACAGCAGATTAGGCTAATTTTAGGTTCTGCTTTATCTGTTCCATCATCTG
This sequence comes from Phoxinus phoxinus, assembly GCF_949152265.1. Classification (NCBI taxonomy): domain Eukaryota; kingdom Metazoa; phylum Chordata; class Actinopteri; order Cypriniformes; family Leuciscidae; genus Phoxinus; species Phoxinus phoxinus. Next base: position 33,575,307 of record NC_136880.1, on the reverse strand, counting down.
CTCCCTCAAATGGCCTTGTGGGAGGGATGATTTGTTCTATATATGGAATGGCAAAAATAAAAAGTGAAGAAGTGCTTTTTCTCTCCTCTCTTTTTTGGTGGTGTAGATATACACCTCATTATTGATTACTAGTAAGAAACGTTTGCAAATCGGTAGACCGAGATAAAGCTCATAGAGTGCCGGGTGGGGAAAGATCTTCAGATAGCAGTACTGCTGTTCCCATTGCCCTCATGCAAGTCAGCTAAGGGCATTCTGGGTAATTGATTAGGGAAGTTTGTTGCTGTGCCAACTAGCACATGCTTGGCTCTGTTATCCACACACCTGCCTCCTCATCACCAGGAATGCTTCCATTGGAACCATAAGGAGAGATTCGAGACACCTGTGCAATGATACTCTCTTACAGCCGTTATTCACCACGACAGATGGAGCTCAGCCAGACGCTCATACCTGATTGGGACATCCCTATAGAATTAAATTAGACGCTGCACCTTTAAACCGAGAAAGTCAATGAAAGAGACACTTTTAACCACCCACTTTCAAATGAAGGTCTAGCCTCGGTGGCCTATAGGCTGTGACAAGTAGAAGACAAACACTGCAATTTGCTGATTGCAACCATACAGATGACAGTTCTTTGGCCGAGATGATACGAGAGAGATTGGAGACTAATCCAGCAGAGCAGGTTTAAGATCTGCAGTGGGCCGTGATATTGGTTGTGCTATGTAAGTGTCTCCTGACGTATATGTGGATGGAGGGTCTGAATGTGGCTTCAGTCGCAGCAGGGAGAGAGCGTTTAGTAAGGGTAAGAGAGAAAGAAACACAAAGAAAGTGGACAATGCTTTGTGTTTGATTTGTTTTAACTGACTTTATCTTTAAACATTATAGCCTTGTCAGAGGGCAATTTTGGAATCATTTCAATAGGAATCCAGGCGAACAGGAACTGTGTGAGTGCTAAAAAGTTCCCCATGCAGAATTTGTAATTGGTTTAAGTTGGTCACATGGATTCACCGGGTTGACCAACAGAAAGTGCTGAAGTGGTTCATATATTGATGACAATAGATAATGGATATTTTTATCAACGAAATTGCTGACCGCATGCAACTTAAGACTATTAAACACTTAAGTTAGTAGCTTTACTCATTTTAATTACAGTAGTTACTTCTCAACACTGGTAACTAGAGTAATACTTCAAGAGAAATACTAGTCTTCTAATGATATTTTACTTTTTGCCACCTAACCACAACTTGAGACAACTTCCCATGTCAGAATCAAACCTCAAATGAGATATAAACCCAAGCCACAATGAAAAGTGACAATTCAATTTCCCCTCCACTCCAGTGCCACCTGAAATACACACTATACACGCATACAAAAAGAGTGAGAGGACAATAGCAAATCACTTGTACTAGTTTACTACTGACAATATTTTCCAGTATATCCATGTTATATACTACTACTACTACTACTACTACTACTACTACTACTACTACTACTACTACAGTAAGTACTTTGGATAAGGCAAGCAATTATGCCAATTAAATTGCTTTGGGTTAAACTTATAGTTATGAATTATTACGTAAGTATACCTTTAACAATAAAACAAAAATAAATAAAATAGTAAAAAGTTTAAATAAATAAAAAAGGTTTCATTGATATTCTTTAGAAAATGTAACCAGAAATTATATAAAAGCATAAGCCAGTTCAATTTATTATAATTGCAGAACAACACAAGTAGCTTGGTTATATCTGTGAGTACAATCAAAAAATGTAATAGCAAGATGTGCATAAATGCATACATGTGTTCACGTTTCATAGTGAAGAATGCAATGTTGGAAATATTACATCCCATAGCTGAAACTGAAAATGGGAAATATTCCACATGAAACGGGAAATCCATAACCCACTCAAAAAGTGCCAGGGCATCATCCCAGTATTTGGGCGTTCATTTATGCCATTAACTGATCTACCATGTCAGAGTTTCTGATACTCCACCACAGCTGATAGACACGTCTTTCTTTGGGACTCTATGACTTTCTCAGTCAATTCATCAAGTCGTTTGGAGCAAGATTGCTATTCTACTCTTAAACCTTGTTTATCAAGTCAATTTAGTTCACGCAGAGGTCACAATTCAAACAATGAAAACAACCAAGCACCACAAACACAGACCTAATGAGCCAATTACCCAAAACACGTCGATCACGGAAAATATGGCGGCCAGCGTGGCGGCATTAGATCATGATTAAGACGCGAAAGTGTTGTGACTGAAATCTGACACATCTTGCTGTGTGCAGCGGTGGATGTTTTTTGCGGGTGTTGTTTGTTCAGCGGCAGGCGTGCTAACAGAGGTGGCGATGGGCCTGCGGTACTCTGGAAGGTGACTATAAATTACAGGCTGACAGAGTGAGTAATTAGAGCAGGAATTAGACCGTGCCCTCCGGGGACAAAAGTCAACTAAAGAGTGACCTCTCCCAAGCTTCCCAATTTGGAGCCTACGCTGTGTAAATTAATCTATCTGCAGCCCAGAGCAGGAGCAAATTGTTTTTACAGTAAGAGATATGTGGAAATTGGACAATGGTAATGAGGGTTCACACACTAATACAAGCATGCACACAAACATAAGCATGCAGGATGAAGGGATTTTTTTTTTCATATTCATTTTATTACCATATTCATATTCACGATATTTAGTACAAAGTAATTCAAAGAACGCTACAGAATTATCAATGTGCAAAAATTGTGGTATTGCCATGGTACCACATCCAAAAAATATGGTAATACCATGGTACAGTAGGTGAATGATCATTATATGGTACTGTGTTGGTACCATGGTACAGTGATAGTATCGCATGGTAATGCTATGGCACTAATATATATATATGACGGTACTAAAAACTGATGATTCATAGTATTTTTATATATAGAACACTATTGTACTGCCATGGTCTATTTACAAAATACCATGAAAATACCATGGTACTTCTTCATGGTGTTGTAAGTGTATACTATGGTTTTATCATAGTACTTCAGAGATTACATTATAAAAAAGTACATATTAGACGGCAATAGTACTATACTGGTAAACATACCATGGTACTGAAATGTATGTGCCATGGTATTAATAAGTTACTCCTAAGAATACCATGGTACATGTCCAAATCACAATTCAACTTTTTGTTATGTTTTGTAAAAAAAAAAAAAAATACCATATTTTTCTATTTTAATTATTACCATGAGAAATGTGCAAAACACTGCTTTCTTGGACAAGTGTCATAGTAATAGTCACCATGTTACTTATGTATTTGAGTGATCCCCCTATATATTTAGTCAAGTCACCTTCATTTATAGAGCACTTTTAACAATATAGATTGTTTTAAAGCAGCTTTACAGTGATAATAGGAAATGTTTTTTGGCTTTACAGCAGCTCTAGAAAGAAGGTAATTGTCCAGCTAAAGTTTTGATTGATTGATTCACTTCCGTTGCAAAGATCATTAGTTATTAACTTAGGGGCCGCTTACACGACATAACAGAAAACAGTCAACGCGCTCCGGCCCGCTCATCCGCACAAAACAGTGCCTGCATGATGGCTCGAGAAAGCAAACCCTTTAAAAAATAGTTTTGAAAAAAAGGTTATCTCTGCGCAAACCTCAAAATCCGCGGAAATGCAGACGGCGTGCACATGCGCATCACATGTTTAGTTTATAGGTCTGCGCGTTTTAATATATATGTGCGCAGGCGTGTAGTCCTTTACAAACCAACCCTCAACAAAGTACTTGTCTGACAGAGTTATTTACCGCTTCCGCGTAGCCACATGAACCGGAATTATCCCGACACCGTTTTATCTGTACAGAGGTAAAGTGAAGGGAAGGAGGCCTTCGCAGGGGAGAGACTTTCATTTACAATGAAAAAATTACATGGCACCTCAAAGAATACCATGGAATTATCATGGTACATATTCAAATAACAGCAATACCACAGTATTATAATACCGCAGTAACACATACTATATGAACATGCAATTGTATATGTGCAAGTAATTTGCTTAAATAAAATTGTATTGAAGCAAATGACTCACAAATATAAAATTGCATGTTCATTGCGTTACTGACATGGTGCATGTAAAAATAAAAATACATTATTAACATTAACATTAAAAAAGCACATTAATATTGTGCTTTATGTAACTAGAGAGATTTTAAAGAAAAACAATTTTATCTAACTTGCACGCACATTTCAACATGTTGACATCCAAAGGCAGTCAGGTTAGGTTGCTCGCTGTGGGTGTGAAAGTAGTGAGTCTCCCACTGGGCTGTTTAATAAAAAAGCAGATATTCTCCCCACACAGTGGTGAGCAACGGCAGCCCTGCAGTTTGCCACACGGCTGCTAACTCATTAGTATGTCAATAATGAAACACTGGGGTCTGTGTGTCTCCGTTTCCCCAGGGGGAGTGAGTGAGGGAGAAACTTTGAGCGAGTTGATATTTCACGGTGCATCACTGTGACAATGCGTGCATATGTGTGTGTTTGTGTGCGCACTTGTGTGTGTTTTTTCATCTCGTAAACAATGTAATGAGACAATAAAATACTCAGCTAATGAGCCTGGGACCGTCTCAAAGGCGCATGCCTGTTTAGAATGCAACACTGTTGGACACAGAGACACACACAAGGGTCTCTGAAGGAAAATTCAAGCTCGTTCATTGATGAAAGCGCAAATTCAAACTCCAGTTTTCACTTATATAGAATATAGAATGCGATGATGAGCTGATGTCATTCTCCTGCTCAGTTTTTTTCAACACAAAAACAGATATCTAAGAGTGTTTATGTGCATAAAACACACAATCCTGTTGCTGATACCATCACATGACATTTTAAAGGACAGAAAAAAAAAATTCCCAACCCTCTGCCATGTTAGCTTATTATTTTCGATGTGGCGTTTCTGTCCGAGCTGTTTCCGCATGCCAGAAACGGTGCTGTTGACCTCAGACACTGGCTGCTTTATCAAAGATGCTCGTTTGACACCTCCAGATCTGACGTGCTCCACATGCTTTTGAGTGGAGAGAGAGTGAGTGAGAGAGAGAGAGAGAGAGAGAGAGAGTGAAAGGCTAGTATAGAGCAAGGAGGAGGCTGGGAATGGATGGGGGTAATCGAAAGTGTGGGGGCGAAAGCTGGGAAAATAACTCACTGGAAGTCATCAGAGGAATAGAGCAGCAAATCTCTCCAGCCACTCAGTCCGGGACTGATGGGGGCAACTAAGTTCAGCTTCAGTTCATCAAGACATGCACACTTTCATATCCACATGTGTGCCGATTCAAACCCCGGTTCCTCCGTCGTGCGCTCTAAAGCGATACGCAAATCTATGCACACTACATCTATCACTCCCTATCTTCCCTCAAACATGTACACGCACTCTTTCAGCATGACTTTTTTTTCCCTCTCGCCCCTGCATTATTAATGCAAATCCATTACACTGGCATGGCACTGGGACCGAGGTGGGCCAAAAGAGGTTCAGATGCAGGGAAGCAGCCGTGTTCCTGGATGAGGACATGCAGCAGCACTCAGCCAATCACAATGCAAAGCAACCAGTTCTCCTTCAAGTTAATGGGGTCATGAACTGCATTGTTTTATACTGTTTCCTGGGGTGCACTTATAACATTAGTATGATTTTTACATAAAAAATTGTCATAATTTAGAATAAGAGGCATTTTTTCTAACCTGATTTTAGATTTAGTCCTAGATTTGAACGCTCTGTTTGAAGTCTGCTGTGCGACTTCAGTGTAAACTTTTACAACATTTTTACTATTACAGCTGTCAAGGTTAATCGATCCTGAAAATTGTTGATTATAGCTTTATATTTAGATCCGTAGCATTATATTTAGACCGTGGCATGAAATATTGCAGTGATGAGCTTTGTAGCTGATCACAGACATGTTGAGAGCATGATTGCAGTGATCTCTTCATTGCTCGATTTCTGCACTCGCTTGAATGCTTTCATCATAACTAATAGTGCAAACACAATGCAAACAAGATATTCGTTGATTATAATGGGAGTTTTGGCGAGAGTTCAGAACTCAGTCACTGATAAACTCGCACTGTTTGATTGACAGCTCCAGCGATTGTAAAGATATTCTTATAGTATGATGATCTCTTATATGTCAGAAGCTCAAGGAAAATTGTATTTCTGAAATCATGACCCCTTTAACGTAACATATGTGTGCAAAGATTCAACATATGTGCATCAGAAGCCGCTGAAATTGCGATCAGATAGTTCTTACGAAAAGATAATTGGTATTCTCTTTTTGTGTCTCCAGAGCTCTAGGCAAAGTATTCCTGGTGGAGTGGAGAACAAAATTTACTTTGAAGCAAAACATGGTAGGAGGGAGAGAGAACGGAAAGAGCACCTCCCTCCACCCCAAAAAAGCACATCAGACTGTGAATATTTTGGTGCTGCTATATTTGGAATGTCAAAAATAAAAAAGAAGCAAAAGAAGAAATGGTGTAGATTAAAGTCAGGTGATGTGATTTTTACGCTCTCCCTCACTCTCTCTACCTCTCTCATGACCAGCTTTTGGTGAAAGTTATGGAAGGGTGCATGGTCGTAAGAAGAGGCGGTGGTGCCTGGCGCTGATAGATGAGCAAAATTTGTTCAGCTAATGTGGAAACAGAGCTGTAGAGATGCATTATTCAGAGGCTCATGATTATTTCACAGTGCAAAGCCGCCTTCAGGTACATCACAATAGGCTTTGATTATGGCAAGACGCAAGGCATGAAAAGAAAAAGAATACAAATTCAGGCTTAGAGCGAATACAAAACACAATAGTTTTGCAACTTTTCTGACTTCCTGCTTTCCTTCCCCTATTCTTTATATGCCTAATGAGAACATGTAAACGAGTGAATGACATTTCAATTCATTTACATTCTAATGGAAAGTATTTCACATTTTGAGTTTCATTTATCTCTCCATTGTGTTTTTGTGGCCATATAAGTAAAGAAAGAAAAGACCATATAAATAATATAATATAATATAATATAATATAATATAATATAATATAATATAATATAATATAATATAATATAATAATATAATATAATATATTTTAATGATGCAAAGATTAATGTTCATTGAACAAATGCCTCACTTTGGTTCCCATCTGAATGGCATCCTTCACTGTAAGTCTGAGAAAGCATTCTGAGCGTCATTTGCATTTGAAAAGTATCTGATTGTTTATTTTTGGGCTTTCAATCAATGTGATCTTCCACACTTGGAAGTCTCGCTTCTGTTTAAAATGATCGGAAGAACTGTCAAACAGGCTGGACTTGGCAAACAAATGACAATGATTCGAAAGCAGAACTTAACATAAAATAGCTTTCAAAATCCTGTCAATTGCCTACAGCCTTTGGAAGCAACAATGCAGACATTATAATAAAACAATTGTGATTATACACTTTTTTTACACATTCTTGACAAGCAGCTGACAAGAGTTGGGTGTATTTGCTGTAAATCTATGTAGGCACCTGGAAAATCAAACAACACGAGTTCCTCCCCAGATTTAAATTAGCTTTAAGCACCAGTGGGACTCATCTGTTTGTCTATAGTTTAAGTTTTACAGCATTCGATAAGCCGCACGCTCTCCTCTGTGAGATCTCATTATAAGTCTTCATGTATTCATTAAAGCAAGTAAGCGGTCATGCATGGAGCGCAATCCATCTAACACAAAACAATACAGGTTCTTAAATGCATCGCCGAAGGAAGCCACAGATGTGGTGCATGTAATTGTGAGTAGATAAGCGTACAATGAATGTCATATTGACAGGACGGGGTGTAATTTTCTGCCGCAGCAGTGCGGGTCGATGATCTGAGCGAGACAGGGATAAATGACACGCATGCACAGGCTTTTCTGCGCCCGTACTGATTGGTCGAGTTGGGCAACGCACAGACCCTTGGTACATGCACACACACCTCCGATCAATGAGCAGAAGTGTCGATGCAAACAAATCTTTGACTATTGATTTAGGCCAGCGTTTGAAGAGCCATTAACAGATGATTCGCCTTGCGTCTTAAACAATGTTTTCATAGATCTGCTGAGAACTCATGGATGGCTTCCATAAGTCTCTGTTTAATGGCCATTGTGGGGGAAAAAATGAGGGCTTATTTTTATTGCTCTAATTCAATGCAACCGTTCAGGGTGCATTGCTCATTTTAATAGGAAAAGTCTTGCCTGTCCAAAAATACCAGATGAACTATGTGCACTGACACTGAGGGGAGGGGTGACCTTTGGTTTTGCCTGCTATACCATATCACAATCATGCCATTGAATCATCTCTTAATTTTTGATGTATCTTTTTGTTTTACAAATTTTTTTTTTTTTTTTTTAGAGAATAAACTAAATAAATTTGATTAAAAAAATATACATTTTAAAGGCTTAAAATGTTTGTTCCCAGGCTTTTTAATATAATTGGATATAAATCAACATTTTACTTTTAGCCACCAGCCCTCAATCAAATTAGATTTTAGATTTTTATAGTAAAAAGTTTGTCCAACTCAGGTCAATACAGAGAACTATTATTATTATTTTTTTATTTTCTTCTTTTGAGTTCCACAGAAGAAAAACATTTCATACAGGTTTGGAATGACGTGAGGGTGAAAAAATTATGACATAATCTTAAATTTTGATCTGTTCCTCACACAAACCTATTGTGAGAACTTAACGTGCACAAGTCATCTACTGCTATGGTGCTTTTTTTTTGGAGCTTTAAAAGATACACACTATGGATGGAAAAAAGCTGTATAATTTTTTTTGAAAAAGTCTAATAACAGCAGACAGATTTGGAACAACGTAAATGACAAAATTACATTTTTAGTTAATTCCTTTAAACAACAATAATCTAAAAGGCTTTACTCTGAAACTCTTACATCTAATCCATCTGATTATAAAAGGAGAGACAAAGAGAAAAAGTTAGTAAGTGAGCAATAAAAATGACAAATAGTACAGAATAAAGCCCATCAAGTATTTCCCTCCTCTCACTTGGCATCACTCCCTCCCTCTCCATCATTCTTTTCCTCTCAACGAAAAGAGGGGGGGAAAGCTAAAGAGGCAGGTGTGAGGAAGATTGCAAAATCAATAGGGCTAAATGGAGTTGCAGCGGAAGCCATTGAGTGTCCTCTCAGAGTGCTGATGAGACTGCAAAGAGCAGCATTTGGATGAGATGCCCAACAGCCAACACTCAGTGTGTTTTTTCCCTCTTCCTCTCTCTCCGACTTAAAGCGTGTCTCCTGCGCAATCACCGCAAAGCTATTTTACCAGATCAATGTCGGGTCCTTAATAGAACACGACGCTCACATTGCTGCAGGCCGCTGGGCTGGGGTGGAGACCGCAGCGTCAATCAAATGGTCTACAGGTGCCTTAGATCAGCTCTCTACCATAGTGACAGAAATACCACAGCACCTGCGGCCCCTCCCTCACTTCACGACAACAGGCCCTGACTGACACAAACACATTCACGTCCTTTCACTCAGCCCGACAAGCATCTTGTGCAATGTGACTTTCTCACATTACGGTACTAGCAAACTGTGCCGTCTGTGGGTCTCATTGCGCACAACAAAAACCTGACACAACATCAAAAATGTGCATGTTAACATAATCTTAGCCTATAACACGGCCTCTTATGGACCATTCACTGATCATCTGATGTATATCACACATTATAATGGCAAAAATCGGATCATCTGATGTATATCACACGTAATAATGGCAAAAATCTAGTCAAAATCACAAGCAGCAACTTTGCGTTCCTGCTTTTAAAGAGCGCTGGTGAGGTTGATACAGTGCTTTCTTTAGTGGAAAAATTAGTCACTGGATTTGCCATAATTTGGTCAGTGGCATTAGAAGTAATATTTTAGTGAAATAATTACCTATTACTTTTTATTAATTTGATTGATTTGATTTCTTTTTTTGATGATTCTTTGATGAATAGAACGTTAAAAAGAACAGCACTTATTTGAAATCGAAATATGTTGTAACATTCTTAATGTATTTGATGTCAATTTTGATCAATTTAATACAAAAGTAAAGGTATTAAAAATGTAATAAAATCTTACTAACCCCAAACTTTTGAATGGTAGTGCAGAAAAGCAAACCCTATCTATGAAATATTTTAGGTGCACTTGAGATAAAAAATTTAGAAGTTTTAGTTTGTTTACATTTACTAAACATCCTTAAGAGGACGGTGTCTCTAACTTGTGTCTTTTAATGTCTGATGACAGAAAAGTCTGTAAATAAAATAGGTTCCACTGATTTTAGAATAACCCACCCGTAAATGTCACATAAAAACAACAAACTGGTCACTTTACCCTTTCTTCCTGTCTTAAGTAGGCTGTTCTTAGCCAGAATAAACTGCAAAGTGGACCAGACGTCATGCCAAGAGTCAAAAGTTTGTTTGTTGAGATTAAAGAAAAAGCCAAACTAACTACGATTACATTTACAACAGGATAATCTGTTGTTAAGGTATCAATGGCAAGTAGTCAGAGGTAGGGCAGAGAGAAAAGAAAGAAAACTAGATGCGTCTCATGTTGGGAACAGAGCTGTGCTGTGCTCCGAGATCAAGGCGAGCATATTCTGTTTACCGCCTCCAAGCTGGAGAGACACCATTATCAAACCATGCTAGAGAAGAGGTACATGGCAGGAAAAACAGGAAGAGAGAAAATGCACTGAAGTGTAAACAAGCTCTTTCACACCTTTTCCCGCTCTCTCCTTTTCACGCGCTTTCGTTTACAAGCAGATATCAGATGGGAAGATATACTCCTCCCTACAAAAATCAACAAAGTGGCCATGAAAGATAAATGTACAAAAAAGATATACAGAGAATATCACAGCATATATGTGAGAAGCAAACCAACAGCTGTGTGGAGTCTACAGTGTTTTATGTGGTGGATGTTGACAGGATTGTAGGTATAGCGCGGCTCCTTCTGCAGCTGACATTGTTTTATGGCAGCCTGTCTACTGACCCCATATTGTTTACTTGTGTTCCTCATCACCCGCTGAGCTCTGCCTGGCCCTGGGAAAGGAGCCGAAGCTTTGAAGGGAGCACATTTTATCTGACCTGTAACAAACTAAGTACAGCCGTCAAGAACACTGAGGCAGAACCAGCCGTCTGTCTCAGCTGTTTGTTTATTGTCATTATAACTGCAGTGAACATTGACTTTACGCCTCCCTAGAATAATCATATGCTGGTAAAAAAAAACAAAAAAAAAAAACATGCATACACAAATTATGGTTTATATAGCTCCAAATATATAAAAACTGTCATATTGTCTTTATATTATTCTATTTAAAAAAAGTATTTTTGAAAGAAGTGTCACCAAGGCATGTATTTAAAAAATACAGTACACAAAATATTTTTATATATATATTTATATATAGGCCTAATGTATTCATTTGATGGCAAATCTGAATGACTCTAGTCTTCATTGTCTCATGATCCTAAAGAAATCATTCTAATATGCTGATTTTGTGCTCAAATAACATTTTGTATTGATATCAATGATAAAAACAGTTGTGGTGCTTCATATTTTTTTATATTAATATAATTAATATTAATATGTTTTCCCTAGGATTGTTTGACGAATAGAATTTTTTAAAAGAACAGCATTAATTTGAAATAAAAATATTTTGTTACATTATAAATGTCTTTACTGACCCCAACCTTTTACAAAGTTATGTATATCGGTATCAAACCGATATTGGAAGCAAATAATATAAATAAATAGGAGCTATATTTCTAAACGGTTATTTATCTTATCTACTTTTTATGCCCAATAATGTGTTTGTTGTACACTGTCCTGTGTAGCCAAACCTGACAGCAATATGACAACAATATTGGAGCTTATTCTGGCCAAGAAGCATCAACTTAGACAGGAAGATCTATCTAACTGACATGTGAAGCGACCAAACATTTCTTATATACCTTTTAATGGTGGGATTATAAAAATAATAATAAAAAAAAAACATTATCCTACAATAAATACCAGTGAAAATAGCTGAAAATGTGTGTAGACCTCAGGATTTGTTGAAGATAATGTTGAACGTCAGTATTGCTAACAGTCTCTGTTGTTTATGTAGCCTCCAATCGGCAACTGAAAGTGAGTGCCTTCCAATAGCTTTGTCACTGCAAATCGCTGTCAGTGTGAACGCCCCTTTTTCAGGGTCAGTTCTCCTGGAGTGACCTGAGGTTAAGTGCCTCGCTCAAGGGCACAAAAGCGAAAGCTCATGTCTTCTCCTATGAGGGATTTAAATGTATGAGCTTTCGGCAACCAGCCCAGATCTTTAACCACAACTGCCACAGAGAGGAAACAAATGCAACTCACAAGGCCAAATTCTTCGCATCATAGTTCGGCTGATCAAAACAACTGCGAAAAATTGTGGCACTCACATGAATTTGGACTAAGACCAAAACCTGCTTTGCTGGTGCACTCCAGAGTTCTACTTACAGTAATTGATCTGGACTATTGATCAAAGGCCTCTCAGACATCGACCTGTTTTGTGTACAACAAAAAGTCTTTCAACAACATATGGGTGTTTACTGAATAGATATGCATCTAACTTTTTGTCCATTTACAGCAGCTCAGAAAGGTTTGAGAAGTTGTATGTGTGCTAGTGCACGTCTGGATGTGAGGATGTGAGAATGTGTATGTGCGTGTAATTTGCGGTTAAGGATTGGCGTGGGCGAAGGGCTATCATTATGTTCACTGCGAGAGGTCATTGCTGTGGAGAGCTTTTCATACTGATTACACGTGTCTCACCTCGGCTCTCTGTTCCCCTTGGCAGACGTTGAGAGGCATGGTGACACACACACACACACGGTCCGTTTAGTGCTCTCAATCAAAAGATTAGTCCGCACTCAACATTAGCCAAGGGAAATGTTGGAAATTTGATAAAATCAAGGTGTTTCCAAACACAAACAAGCCACATACGAGCCAAATAAGCACTAGGAGAGAAATCGCGAGTGCTGTCTTTGCGTCAGCTTTCCAATTTGTCCTTCTGATAATAATCATTTTACCAGTGACAGATCACTCGTCGCAATGGAAAGATCAGTCATACGGATAATGAATAATTCAAAAACAGGTAATTGAAAATTATACAGAGCGAACTTCACTTCACAAGTGATTACTATAAATGGAACCCGATCAGTGTGGCATTTTTCCCATCCTGTTTATCAGAATGCTGGTTGTGATGTTGAAGGGCATGTGTGACAGGCACCCGGGGGCCGCTCACCTGTTCCAGTCTCCAGTGGAACTCTGCTGGCCTGAAGGAGTCCAGCTGAATAAAGTCTCGCCTCAGCAGAAACACCAGGCGGCAGTTGTGCACGTACAGGGAGTAATGATGCCTGTTCATCTCTGCAAAAAAAACAAAACACAGAGAAGGCTTACTGTATATGCATTACGTATCACTGTGACACAAGGCAAAAAAAAAAATCATTTTTTTTTTTAAACATCACTCTCAGGAAATAACTCACAATGGTTGTCAGAGTAGACCTTCACGTTGATTAAAGATTTCCTTTTATAGATTTCCATGTATAGCTCCGAGAGCTTGTCTAAAACTGCATAGTCATGTTCGAAAAACTCCAGTCCAAACTGTTACATTAGATTAGATTTCAGATGAGGAGAAAAGTCTTGACATGGAGAGAAATGAAAAGAAATTGTAGTTCTGCAGAAACTGTAAGGGGAATAGACCAGGGACGGACTGACTGAAAGGATAGATTTCCTGAATCCTACTCAAAAATCCAGGTATGACAAGCTTAAAATGTGCACTTCTTACACATTTAAATAATGAATGAATAGTAAGCTTGACAAATCATACTCAAATAAATTGCTATATACAGACAGATCTGACACACATCCGATCTTCGTTCAAACGTTTATGTTCATTTAAGACTTTTCAACTCATTTTAGACTGTGCTTATGAGGATACTCCCCAAAAACAGGGAATTTTGACAATTCTGAGTAGGGTTGGTTTGTTTTCGTTAGAAACGGTTGAGACTCAAAAGTGAACTCAAATCGGTACTGGCACACTGACTGAGAAGTGGCTTTCTATGTGTTCACAGAGAGCTGCTTCACAGACAGTGTGCCAGTACATATTTGATTTCTCTTTTGCATCTTTATCACGCTTGAATGGTTTAAAAGCACTAAGACTGGTGATCAGAGGATAGCCCTACATGCGGATCATCATTGGTCGGCCGCGCTCTCTTGCTTTTCTCACTAACGAATGCTAAGATAATTGCATTCAATATTTTTAATGCATTAAACAGAAAATATTAATAGCAGAAATTATCACATCACTTTTATAATAACATGCATATCAGAATGATTTCTGAAGGATCATGTGATTCTGAAGACTGCAGTTATGGCTGCTGAAAATTCATAATACATATTGCCCCTATTTTTATGTTTAGTTTACCTTTGCCATCATTTAACACTTGAAGTTTATTACAGCAATAAATTAATAACACTTTTAATGATAATCTTTAGCAAATCTCAAAATGAATATACATTTTTCATATTGTATAGTACATTATAATATTGTGATGCCTAAATCCACTGGTCGCATTTCTAATTATTTTAGTTTTTAGAGTTTTATTTTACTTTTCTTTTTAGATTAAACATTGAAAAATTCTATTCAGCCATTTATCAGTCATCGGCCATAACATGAAAATAATTATGAGCTTAAAGGGATAGTTTACCAAAAAATGAAAATTGTGTCATCATTTACTCACCCTCAAATTATTCCAACCCTGTATGAATTTTGTTGTTCTGCTGAACACAAGAATATGGAAGAAAAAACGAATTCTTTGGAAGTCAATGGGGCCAAGCAACTGTTTGGTTAACCATATTCTTCAAAATATCTTATTTTGTGTTCAGCAGAAGAAAGACATTGACACAGGTTTGGAACAACTTGAAATTTTAATTTTTGGGTGAACTATCCCTCAATGCTACAAGCCAGAATTCAATCCACCGTGGTTAAAGAGGTGACAACTAGCTACCTGCAAAAAACTGTGTTTTGACCACCTTAAACTGGTATTAGCTGTTTTTGCAGCTCGATCCAAACATAATGTCAATCTAATATAAAGTTAATCCTAACAGGATGGGCATGAAAGAGCTGCCATTCAATCTGAGACTATTGTTAAAAATGTCTCTTCTGCCACTGATATTGACATGTTCCACTGTCCATCACGTGTCTCCGCTCAAAGCATGTCTGGACTGCTTTCATGCTCTTTCTCAGAAACCTCTCATTGATCAAGGTGGCTGCCACGTCTCCTCCACATGGCGCCCCTCTCTACTCACCTCAACGCTGCCCGATGTCTCTCGTGTGACTGCTTTTAGTGCGTGTTAAATTGATTAAGTCTCACACCCACTCAACATGACGCCTGGGATCAATGAACTCGAAAGAGTCCTGCCAAGCAGCCGGCCCCGATCAGGGCCACTCGGTCTCGGAGAACTGGCCACTGACAGTCACACTGCGTTTCTTCCTGGCTAGAGTTTCTCTTTAACCTCCAGAGAATTGTGTTCTGAACCACTCTTTAATCCAGATCTAATCCATGGTCTTAATCTCTCTCCCTAATACTGCTGGGCATCGTATGGTACTGATCAAACTTTTCTCGGGTTAGACTGACTCATCTGCACCACTGATCTCTTCAGTTCTATCAAACTGATCATCTTGTCTTGGCCACCAGACCTGAAAACTGACTTAAAGGGGTGGTTGAGTATGATTTCACTTTTCTAACTTAGTTAGTGTGTAATATTGCTGTTTGAGCATAAACAAGATCTGCAAAGTTTATCAACTAACCATTCAGAGACGCCCTGTTGCATTCTACATGTTGTCACTTCTTCTTGAGTCTCTCAGTCTTTGTCTGACTCCGTTTTTACATTAAAGGCAGAACAGTTTCTGTCATTTTAGTGTGTCTGCGTGAGGTAATCGCAGCTGCAAACACACATGAGCTCTTGAAATCCCGCCCTCTGCAGCAGCTCATTTGCATTTAAAGGGCCAGGCACAAAACGGTGCGTTTTTGCAAACCCTCAAAAAGTGACAACTTTAACATGCTATATACAAATATCTGTGGGGTATTTTGTGCTAAAACTTCACACACACACACACACACACACTCTGGGGACATCAGAGTATGTGTGTGTGACATTTATTTTACATCTTATCAAAAGGGCATTTAACCACCCCTTTAATATTTTAGCACTATAGGGGGCCTACACAGGATGTTATTGCATGCTAATGCCACTGTTTATTGGCAAGGCTTATTTTAACGTCTGATTCACTAAAGCAATTATGCATTTTGTACGTGTTTTGCAACTGTTTAGTGAATTCACACCTCAGTATATTCCATATAATTGTGACAGGCCTCCTCTGATTGGTTTATTGTTTTAAAGCTGATATACGCCAGGTTTCCATTCACATATTTTTATCAGAATTTTGGGATAAAAAAGCAGAATGGAAACAGAGAGCACAATTGCTAAATAAATGCCAAGATGCACATCAAAACGTAACATGACTGTCTCAAATCATAATAAACGGAAAAAATTTCACCGGACCAATTTCATCGCATTGAATCTTAAATGCTGCTCTGGTCATTCTGAAATTCTGGAGTCAACGCATGGGATGAGAAGTACATACAAATATATACAGTATATAAAAATGCTACATATATACTAACATTCAAAGGTTTGGGGTCAGTAATATTTTAACAAAAACACTTATTCACCAAGGACGCATTAAATTGATCAAAGCTGACAGCTTTGTCAAATCTATCTCAAATAAACAGTGATCTTTTGAAATTTCTATTCATCAAAGAATACTGAAGAAAAAAAAAAGAAGTTTCCACCAAAAAATTAAAAATTTAAACATTTATAATAAAATCTTACTGACCCTAAACTTTTGAACAGTAAATCATATATATAGTTAAAACATTTTTTAAATATATAGAGAGAGAAGGCACAGAAAAAAAACACAAGTGCCCTACATGTACACCCGTCTCAATAGAATACCCTGCCCCTCATGTTTCACACATGCCTATTGAGTCAACACAACAAAAAGCTCACCAGTTTTATCTGAATTACAGAGCAATGTCTCCTTCTCGGCTCTCAGTCCAGGACTTGGCCCGTGCTTCATCCATGTTGCTATGGTAAACTGATCTGTCAAGTTCTGTGGCACGACCCACTCTGGGATATTGGCCGCCTGTCGCCCATCAAATCTGAAGATGAGGTCGCTGTCTCGGCCACTGTCTGTCAGCAAAGAAGCCGTCCAATTGGTGGACGCGCTGGGGGCCGGGAGAAGGTCTGTGCTGCCCGAGGCTGCTCCTGTGGAGATAAAAGCACAAAGGTTATTTCAGGTTTCTGCGAGAGGCAGCGATGAAAAATTACAAGCTGTCTGTCACAAAGAGTTAAAATCATGTTAGTTGCCCTGGCATTCAAATATACTGTGCATACAGCACACTTCAAATCAAATTAGAGATGAAAAGCAAATAACATTTGGTTCCGAGACCCACATTCAACCCCGACTGAAATGTCATTTCTGAAAGCAATCGTCTCATTATAAAAGTCATTGCTAGTGGCCTAGCAACACTCTGACACGTTAAGCTAAGGGTGCTAATGCGGGTTTAAAAGAGTTTGAGTTTGGCTTCATCATCTCTTGGGAAGCATATGTCAGAAATATGAGAGAGTGCCAATAATGAGAGAATTTACATTTTTGAGTGATCTCTCCCTTTAAAAACATGCAGTATAAGCAACGTAATTGTAGGCACACTCACTTTGAGGACAAGTCCAGTATAGATGCCCTAAATATGCAAGAGCAGTGCCACCTATCAATCTTTGATTAGCCTCCTGTCTTCCTCCCTCCTGCCCACGCTCACTCATGCCTCTCTCTGCGTGTTTTATTTGGGAGTACAGGAGGATATTGAATCTTTTTTCCTCACTCAGGGGTGACAGGACGGCCAGCACAGAGGGACAGAATGAGCGATGAGCCTCGCCGATGTCAGAGCAGCGTGTTCTCATTCCACAGCTCCACATCACTCACTTCGCCACAGGCCAAAGAGAGAGACCGAAACGAGAGAGAATACGGCAATATGGCCGCTGCTTTTAAGCTATGCAGTATTTATTTCTGCCAATCGATTTTGGACGATAAATTCACCGCCAGTCTTCAAGTGAGCATCTGAGCTCTTCTGAGAGGATCCATTTCCAGAAATACCGTAAAGGTACAGGTCAATGAGATTACATCACGCAAGCAATGTCTAGCACTACATGAGTCTCAGTGGCGGCTCATGTTATCAAATCTCCAGTCAAGAATAAACAGAAAATGTCTGTGTTTCAAGGTTGCACTAATGATTACACATTGGGACTTTGTAATTTCCATATGTTTCTAAATGATTTGGATGTGCTTTTAAAAAAATATTTTATATTGGTTTGGCAGGTTTGTTGTCTATTTCAGAAACAGTTCAAGTATGCCTATTTTCAAACAATAAACACTTATTTCTGTTAACTGTACAGAGTGCTTGTGCAAAAGCAACTGCCACCAACAGGGGAAATTATTATTACTGAGAGAGAGCCAAGACAGTGAAAAGATCAACACACTTAATGCTTCACAAATCAGTGCCAGAACGGTTTTGACTTCATGATGTATCATCCAGATCAGAGTCTTTCATCAGATTAAAATGACTGATTTACTGAGGTACGTGAAAATTGCTTTATGACCCATTTACAAGTGTGTTGGACATGCAATATAAGGAATAAAATCTTGAGATATGGTTAGGTGAATTGTAGGGATAAACAGGGATAAAATTCTCCCCATACTAATAATATGATAATTATTTTAGTTTTAGGACTCATAACTGATAAATGACTAATATTAAAATGCTACACTGTTCTGTCTAAATAAATGAAGCCCTTGACATAATTTTCTGTCGTTTTATGAGACGACGCTTCCCCGTCATTGACGGAATTTCCCAGCTTTCTGCGTTTTCACAGTTTCACATGTATACGGTAGGGAAAGCTGTTAGGCATATTCTGAAAGAGTACAGAATCTCCAGTTAAAAATAAATGTGAAGAAAAAGCAGAAACAAGTGAATCATCAATGCAAAACATATAAAATCAAAACTGCCTAATGTTACCAAATGATATGTCGACCCACGACGAGCTATAGGACTGTGAAGCTTTGGGGGTGTTGATGGACTCGATCTACTCCATCTATGTTTTGACCGTCGTTCTGAATCTAATCCAGACTTAGTCTTTGACAAAAACACGATTTTCTCAGCTTTTTGCACAAAATGTTGCTTTTTTTATGAAATAGAATAAGACGTTTTTGTTTTGTTTTAAAGCAGAGGGTCTGTTCTGACTAATATATTTCTTGATAGTTCAGACATTGAGATGTGTGTTCAGATCTGTGTGGATATGTGTATCATATTGTAATGTGTATATTCAGTATGTGTGTATGTGTATTTAGGTATATATGTACATTTACATATATATGTGTTTACAGTATATACAGTATATGTATATGTATAGTAATTATTTGTAATGTATGCATATTGTGTTAGTATATACATATATATTTTTGCTCGAAATAAACTTCAATCAATCAACCAATCAATCAATCAATCAATCAATCAATCAATCATATATATTTTTTAAATATTTCGGGGGCCTTTCAACTTTTGTGAAAATGATCAAAGAAGCTGGCACTGGCTGGCAACTTTTTTCAAAAACGCTGGCAGGGAATGAGTTTACAATAAAACATCAAAAACTAAAATCAAATCAATTGTTTTGAAAGCTACAAATGAATTTGGGCATCAAAACATTGCAATCTACAGTACGACCAGAGAATATTCATGATGTGATTTGCTAAAATTACATTTAACAGTGTAATTAAATTGTTAATGCTTTTAAAGATTAATTTAGTTGATGGCAAAGGTCATTATAAATGTAAAAATAAGGGAAATGTGCATGCACAATTAAATAGTCATTATCCACTCTTACATGTCCAATATGAAACAAATTATACAACCTATACTACTGTGCATCCCTATTTCCTAGTGAATTGTTTTGAGCATTCCTGTAACAAATGGTAAAGTTTGTAAATTGTATTAAACTCATTAAGCTCATCGACCCAAGTCGAGACAGTTCTGGACTGACTGGTGATATGATTTGTGCTGAAGTTGACCGTACCACAGAGCTTCTGAAGAGACTTCTCAGAATAGGTCTCTCTGTCACAGCCCTTTCCAATATGGCTGGTCTGTAGCTCCACCATGGCTCGCACTGAAGATAAAGGGCCCTCACAGGTCTCCAGGTGCATCTTGGGAAAGAGCTGCCTGCTGCCTGTCCCAGGTTCATAATCCACACGCTTGTTCCAACCTGCGAGGAAAACGCATGGTTAGCCATTTGAGAAAATGGTGTAAAATCAGTGTAACTATAAATATAAATGGTACTGTATATGCAAATGCTAATAGGGGGTTTCTACAGGTATACAGACCTCCTTGATTCAAACAGCCCACAATAAGGCTAATAAACCATATTATTTAGTTTGTTTATTTATTAATGCATTTTTAAGCAGCATTATTTGGTTAATTATGTATTGCTCAGTAATAATAACAATAACAACAATTAGTAGTAGTAGTAGTACAAAAAAAATAATTTAAAATACTCAATATTGAACTTGGTGTTTTCTGTTCCCACATTTATTATTAATTACACAAATTCTTCACATCATGTTTCAACACCCTTTCATTTAAAACCACTGTGACACGCAATCGTTTTGCTTTCATATCAGTTCTTCAGTCCCTACAGCATCTGTGGTCGTCGCATATCAGATTCGTACATCTGAGCTGAATCCTTTTTTATCTTTCAGTACAAACATGGAGAGGTAAAACCAATTGTGATGAAAGCCATGGTTAAAAGCAAACAGCAAGGTCAAAGGAAAAAGAAGGAATCCATGATTAATTATTTTCTTTCTTTGACACGTTTTCCTCCTGGTCAAGGCTGACACGTCACATGTGCTTTAAGATGCGTTCATGCATGTTACATTACCCTGTCTTGAGCTTTTTATAAAACATGAAGCTCAGAGTATAGCCAAAAAAAGATAAAACATCTCACTCTTCTTAGCTGGCCTTTATCGACTCTCTCTGTATAATTCAGAGAACCAAGTGCTTTGTATTCACCTCAGCTGAGAGATATTCCCTCAGCCCGTTTCCCTAACTGAATATCTTATTACATTATTCATTGGCACTACTGTGGATAAAATGGGGCGACAGTACAGTACCACAGGTCTCAGTCTCTACCTCCTTTTGAGGGAAAGGTCTTAAAAAAGTTCCTCATGAATATCTGAGGTAGCCGTTCCGCCCCAGATAAGCTGAGCAGAAAGGCTTTATAGCTCAACCAAACAAACTTTTATGAAAAACACCTAAAGAGAATCTAAAACACTGGGTCTGCTTTTAATCCAACATCACTAGGGAAGCATGTGCAACAGGACTACGGAACACGGAGCGCTTTGGGAAGCACGGAATCAAAACAACGTTGTGTGTGCGCTGCGTAATGACTCATCTACTCCCTGGAGAGTGAATAATTCCCTTGATTATCCAAACACACCAAAGCCAGAGGCCAGACTCATTCTGTTCAATGGAAAGACCAATTCAGGACCTCAGGGTGAGAATTAACATTAACTGCGGCATTAAACATTCATTGCTTATTCACAAATGCCACAGACACCAAGAAGTCATGGCAGAACAGCGGAGGGACTAACATTACCAATAGAATTGCTGTATAAATAAAAAAAAGATACTGGGATTCCCAGCGACGCAGGGAAAATTAATGGGGGGGGGGGGGGGGGGGATTGGACATGGTGCAGAAAAGGGATACATGAGAGGTGGACAGGAAATGAGTTGGCCAGGAAACTCACCTCATTTCTGTCACAGTGTTTTCACCATGAAACTGCCTTGAGATGTTCACGGATGACTGTAATGCTAATTATCTGACTGGAAGTGCTGCATTTGTAAATTTATGGGGTTCTTTTAATTTTATGTTTGCGTTTTTTTAAATCTAATTGGAGAGTGTAGTGGAGTGTCACAGGAAACTATTAGAGAGCGGAAAAGTGGAAAACGATCAGGATATGATGCCGGTCAGATTCAAACCCTTCTGCCCACACATGAAAAAACCTGTAGTTTCACTGACAGTGACATCTGTTAGTTCATCAAGTGCATGTCTACATTTGAACCAAAGCTCTGTCTTTGACAATTTCAGAATGTGTTAAATGATTAATTAAACAATTTTAATTAAAACATGCTGTTGATGAAAATATGTTACGGGTTGACATTTTTGTTTTGCTATTTTCCAAATTTTCATCAGTAAATTATATTGCCCTTCACAAGCTTGGAAACGCTCTAGGCAAAGTGAGGCTTTGGACAATATCAGCATAAATCATCATCATTTTGTGATGACTTTGTACTGATAAGGAACAAAAGTTATTATATATATATATATATATGTGTTTGTGATTAAATATTAATGACTATATAAATGTAACGGGTTTGCCTCAGTTCCATCTTTAGTTTCCTTGGTTGTTAATTCATTTATAGGTGCGTAAATTAACAACCAAGGAAACTAACGATGACTAGGAACTGAGGAAAAATTACTAAACCTGTTATATTTATATAGTCATTCATATTTAAATCACAAATAAATTAATAATTTCTGATTAATACAAGTTTATTTAATGCATTTATAAGAAATTGTAAGGATTTATGCTGATAATGGCAAAAATATAAAATTTTATAAACTTTTGGGAGGGAATTGCATGTAATTTTAATCATACTAAAATCAATGAATATGACATGACAAAATATTGACAAAATGTAAAAGTGAACATGAAGGTTATTCATACTAAAAAAATCAAAAATATTCATCACGATCTAGATCATCTTTCATCTTAGCAACTTGCACTTCCTCCGTCACTTAAACTGAACAGCCTATCATATTATGGTAACCAATTTAGGCATTACAGCTCAACACTACTAAAACTAAAGAGATGGTGGTCGACTTCCGGAGACCGAGGCCCCACCTGCAGCCTGTGTTCATCGAAGGCATATGTGTGGAAGTGTTCGAGACCTACACATATCTAGGTCTGCAGCTGGACGACAGACTGGACTGGTCCAAGATCCCCTATACAGGAAGGAACAAAGTCGACTCTATTTCCTTAGAAGGCTAGGGGTCCTCAAATATCTGTCAGAAGCTACTGTAGATGTTTTACCAGACAGTCGTCGCTAGCGTCTTCTTCTATGCCGTGGTATGCTGGGGGAGCAGCATTAAGAAAAGGGACGCCACGCAGCTGGATAAGCTGGTAAAGAAGGCTGGTTCTGTGGTGGGTGTGGAAGTTGACTCCTTAACATCTGTGGCAGAGAGGAGGACCCTTATAGCAAGATTTTGTTCATCTTGGAAAACGTTCATCATCCACTGCACAAAACATCAGACAGAAGAGCACCTTCAGCGACAGGATGCTGTCTTTGTCCTGTTCCATAGACAGACTGAGGAAGTTGTTTGTCCCCTAGGCGATACGGCTTTTTAATTCCTCCCTGTGAGCATGTATATTGTCTGTCTATCTATCTATCTATCCATCCATCCATCCATCCATCCATCCATCCATCCATCCATCCATCCATCCATCCATCCATCCATCCATCCATCCATCCATCCATCCATCCATCCATCCATCCATCCATCCATCCATCCATCCATCCATTCCTTCCATCCATCCATCCATCCATCCATCCATCCATCCATCCATCCATCCATCCATCCATTCCATCCATCCAATGTCAAAATGTCCATGTCGATCCATAATATTTTCCCCTCAGAAACGTCATGTACACTGCGTGTACACGTGTAGACCTGATTGGCAGTGCCAGTTTTCTATGGCTTCTGCACTCAATGAGAGATCTGTCACTCTCAGTGGATGGCTCAGCAAGATGGACGGAGAGATGGAGAGATCAGTGTTGACAGACGGGATTTGACCAGAGACAAAGAGTGGCTTCCCAATTACACGCTTATGCAAGCGGGAAGCGTTACAACCAGAAATCCTCTCCCTTCACCTCTGCGGTGCCTGTCATGATCGTCACCGAGTCCTCACTTCCACCTCACTTATTATGAATCACACTGAGAACACAAGCCATGCAATCTCTCAGCTAATGACTGCTTATTCTCTGGGCGTAGAAGCCTGCCAGCGACTGTCAACACATCTTAAGGCCCTATCATGCTTTAGATGATGTCTTCACCTGAGAAACTGACCCTGGGACAAACGAGGAGTGCTTGAGGAGAGAAAAAAAGAGAATAATGCTTTACCATACCAATCAAACTACTTTAATCTGAGAAGTGTCCTTACATTCAAAAGTTTGAGGTCGGTAAGAAACAAAAATGTTTTTGAAAGAAATCTCTTCAGCTCACCAAGGCTGCATTTTTTTTTTTATCAGAATACAGTAAAAACAGTCATAAAAAATAAAAATAAATGTTGAGTTAATTGAGAAGTAGTCAGATTACCTTAAATATCAATACTAAGTATGCTAATTGTAGGAATTGCAATTACATCTCTGTTTATTTTCTATATACATGCTATAACTACTTTTGTCAATATTGTAAATGTGAATAATCATGGAAATAAAGCATTACTGACTCTAAAAAATGAGTAGGCATGACAGGACTGATTTGAAAGTTCTTGTGAACACAAACTTTGTGGCTTTGTGCACGAGAAAACCGAATTACCCCGAGTCAAACAGACATGCTTGGTGAACTGTATCACTGCCAAAACCCCAACATGAAAACTGTATTGCAAAGGGTTGAGGATTTACAAGATTTGTGGCTAATACGCTCAAGTCTGACATTTTGGCTTGCTTAGACTAGAAGCTGCCCTTTCATGGAATAAGTCTCTTCTTGGCATAGAGAGCGGCGTTCCTCTCTCCAGGTAATAACTCATCTAAATCCATGTCACCTCACACCAAATTCTCTTTACAAACAGGTAACAAACACACTTCCTCTAATTGGTTCAATCAGGATACTGTTCTCAGAACAGTTTCCCACTTCCTGTGCTGTCACCTTGACAAGTGTGAGGAAAGAAAGATGCGACGAGATGTGTGACGAGATGTGCGACAACACCTGGGATTGAAGTTGATTTCCGATCTGTGTCTTAAAGGGATAGTCCACCAGAAGAAAAATAGAATACTAGGATTATTAACTCACCCTCAAACCCTGATTTTCATTTGATGGAACAAAATGGGAAAAAAATAATATTATTCATGCTGCTTTTTCCAAATAATGATAAATAATGAATACATTTAAATAAATGTAAATAAATTTACATTTATACATAAACACATATACAAAAACACATACACATGCATGCATACAGTATACATACTGTACATAGGGCAAAATCGTTCGTTTTGTGTTTTGTAGGATAACAAAATTGTCATACAGGTTTGGAATGACATTAGGTTGGGGAGATTATGAGTATTTTTTTATATATTTTGTATATCCCTTTAATGAAAAGTTTTGAATTATTTAAAATCTGACACTGTAGCTGCTGAATATTTGACAAAGTTTGACTTTTGTCTAGATTGAATTAGATCCTTTATCAGAAGGACTTGGGTTTGACTAACTCCTCCTCGCAGAAGAGAGAAAGAACCCCCCCCCCCCCCCCCCTGTCTTTTTTTCATGGTAGAAACACAATTTTAGATGACAGTGATTATGCGTCTATCTCTCCAGCCCCTGACATCCGCTTCTTAATGGCTCAACTGATGCCTGCGAATTGAATTCATCTGCAGACATTTTCCATACCTCAATCGATGTGTGAAAGAAGGTAAACTGTGAAAAATGCCGCCTCGCTCTCTTCTCCGATTTAATGATGTTGAATTCTCTGCCCACTGACTGTTTAGAACAAATCCATTACCACAGCATATGTAAAAGGTATTGTCTTCTTTGTCGTGTAGGCATTAGATATTAAAGCAATAATGGGTTCTTTCCGAGAGGTCAGTCTGAGTGTCTGTGGACAAACTGTAGGCTAAAGCTGCTGTGCAGTCCCTGTGGGAAGAAGGACTCCGCGGATATCGATCTGTCTAGTTAAGACCACTAACAGTGTATGCCACAGACGAGAGGAGAACAGAACAAGGGATCACAGAGGTCAGTGAGAACAGACTACTCCGCTGAGTCACAATACTGACCATTTTGTGGATGGAGGATGAGGGAGGATATAAGGCAGAGACAGAAAGTCGAGTCTGCAATTTAAGTCATTACTCACAGAAAATCTTAACATCCACATTAATTATTTTTAGGATGTTTATGAGAGAAGTAGTGATGTCTGACTCTTCAATAAAAAAAAATTATGACTTAATAGGATAGTTCACTCACAACTTAAATTCAGTGGGGTCCGATATTTTGGACCCCATTGACTTTTATTGTCTGGACATTCAAAATATCCCCTTTTGCGTTCTGTAGATGAAGAACATACAGCTTTGACATGCGGGTGAATAAATGATGATATAATTGAAATGTTTGGGGGAACTTAAAGTCAAAATCACTCAATAAATAAAAGGTAGAGTTGTGAATCTACAGGGACTTTCGACAGAGATTTTATCTGAATATCAAGACTCTATTTAAATGAAAATGACTATTTAGGCAATCCATTACTCTTTTTTTCCTGCAATTTGTAGCCATTTAATCCTTTATTCCACATGCAACACTTTTTCTTAAAAATATAAATGCAATTATTTGATTTCCAAAAGACCTTCAGCATATCGAAAACTATTTCTAAAGGGCATTTGAGACATTTGCGTCAAAAGATAAAGACTTTACTTAGATGTGGCCTTGAAAGACCTAAAGAAAGACAATAATACCTGTTGAAAGCTATTTTTTCGAGAATTCCCATTCATCTCAATGGTAGTTAGTCAACTGCCACATGACAATTTGAAATCTCAAAAAATAAAAAATAATAATGGACCCATAGAATTTTTTGAGCCAGTTACATGAGTCATAGCAGTGTCAATACCAAAATATTAGCTGTTCATTAACAAACTGATCGGGATACACAGCTAATTTGAATGGCGTAAGGAATAGGGCAACAGTGAAAGTTGAGGTAGCAATGTTTGGTTATAGTATCTACTGACCTTGCCAGCCGGGCTTGCACACTGGTTTGACGTCAATGTGAACCGGAACGCTTTCCATCGCCCTCTTCTGACCACAATCGTAAGCAGTCACCATGATTTTGTAGTGCTGCTGTTTGTCATAGCTCAGTCGCTCCGTGTTCCTGATGTTGCCTGGAGAGGAAAAAAAAAAAAACGAAAGAGAGAAAACCAAGCTCATCAAAAAAATCAAACTCAAGCACAACAACATATGATTTTATACAATAATTAAGCTCCCATACAATGACTCTGGCCAAATGTTTTCAATCACAAAAGTAATTTCAACAGTGCAAGTGTCCATGTTTCAGCAATTATGGATTATATCTGCAAGACTGCTTCCAGTGCTGCTAATTAGAATAAAGACAATTACATCTAATCTCCATATTTTGCATTTCTCAAGGCTTTTTTAATGGTTTATTATCTGTATTCATGGCAAATGAAATAACGTAAGTGGGACATGTGGTTAACAAAATAACCAATGATGACTTCATACTTTGAATATATATTTACTCCGAACAGATCTCAGCAGTAACCACCTTCCATTCTTCCACGGAGAAATCAAATGGGATGCATTTCAAAATTGTATCCCTATTCTCAACAAAATTATTCGAACTTGTTTTAATGGATACTCTATTCAGTGCCTGAAGTCTCGTATGCTCACCAAGGCTGTATTTATTTGATCATAAATACAGTAAAACAGTAAGGTTGTTAAATATTATTGCAATTTAACAATCTAGCTGCAAGCAGCAAAATGATAAATACCAATAATATGATTTAAATGTATATCACTGTTAAACATTAGGTGGTGCGGTTAAAGTGGTTTGGTCAATCAAAAATCTTATTACTTTTTGCCGGTATGGTTTGAAGCCGATTTTGATGAAAATTTAACCAATAACGGTCTAGGAGGAGTTCGAAAAAATAGGGTTTCAACGTAATTCCAAATGCCGTACAACAATTTCGACCAAATATAGCTATCGGTATGACTCAAGGAATCTATCAAGACTAGTCTCATTAAAATAGGCAAACTTAATCAAAAGCTATTAGCATTTTTTTTATTTCATAAAAATGTTTTGTGCTGAGTTTCGTATCGACACACTAATCTGTCAACAAAATTTTAACAAAATTCAAAATGGCCAATGCCCAAAATGGCTGATATGGGAATATTGGGTATCATTAGACTTGGTATGCTGCACTGAATCAAAAGAGTTTTATGAATTGTGGGCAAACCATTCATAAGTAATAATCAAAAATATCCATTGCCAAAAAAACTGCAAGTTGCTTTAGGTCATTCTTGTGATAAAGTACCAGCCTCATCCATTGTGACGTGCTCTTCATTAAATTTGTTCGCTTTGTAAGTCAAGAACAGTTTGGTTTATCAAAAAAAAAAAAGAATAACTGTTTGCCAGCATGGTCTGAAGATGATCTAAGCGAATTTTGGTGAAAAACGGCATGACAGAAAATGACATGCATTCAAATCGGCTTGATCCAAGGAAAAATAAGTTTGTATCCCTTATGGTACACACATTTTTAGCATAAACATGAGTGCAACTCGAAATATGCTGTGGTTCATGATAAGACTGTCCTCGATCTCGGTGTTAAATTTCATAATTTTCCCACAAGTGGTTCTATGACACCTGCCATAGACTCAAGAATGGAAGAAGGATGAATAATACTAATAAGAAGAACACTAGATACAAAAGGTGCATTTCGCAACTTCGGTGCTTGACCCATAATAACTGTTTTCTATATAATTATATTTTAATATGTAATTTATTCCTGTGATGCAAAGCTGAATTTTTAGGAGCCTATAATCCGAGCCAAATCTTCAGTGTCACATGATCCTTCAGAAATCATTCTAAGGCTCAAGAAACATTCCATATGATCAACAAAGTTCAAAAAAGGCTGTGCTGCTAAATATTTTTGTCAAAACCGTAATGGTTTCTTTGGCCAGAAAGAAGTTGATTTGATGTATACAAAGTTCAAAAGAACAGCATTTATTTGAAATCGAAATATTTGTGTCTTTTCTGTCACTTTATCAATTTAATGCGTCCTTGCTGAATAAAAGTATAAATATATATTTTTAAATCACATACTGACCCCAAACTTTTGTTAAGTATTTATTCTTAATCAAATATTCATGTTTTTAAAATATCATATCACACAATTTTACTGAAGATAAAAATGGTCAAATTAACTGTTTTTTCTTTGTGTTTTTAATAAGCTTATATTGCTAACTAAAAAAAAAAGCTCTTAATCAGATTGAAATCTTTCAGTTATGTTTCAAATGAGGCATTTAGCAAGAGAGACACGCACAAACTATAGCGCTGCTGTACAGTAAACAACAAACAGGTTAGTTTTAGGCCTACTGGAAACTGGTTCTGCTTCCACTAAGTAAAATGCACTTTCATTCAATCAAGTCATATGAAACAATCAATCATTACTGACCCGGACCTCTGTACAGAAACAATGTACAGATCTGACATTGTTGTACGAGTCATTCTTTATCAGCTAAGAGCTAAAGGTACATTTCTGACTTTCTAACCTCTGGCGGGAAGCCAGGCCATGCTTTAAAAGCTTTTTTAGTGATGAGTATTCTTCCTGGTTAAAAGCTCAAGAGGTGCCAGACTCTGTTGGCTGAAAAAAGCCAGCAAACCACAGACTGCAGAGCTCCAGGTTAAATAACCATCATGACATGGATCCTCTACCTGGTTCCTGTCATTTGAGTAATGAGTGCTTTTTGTCACAGGACTGATGTGTGTAATTTAGCATTTAGCTCCCATAGTTGCTATAGGCAGCAGCAGGGTTGCTGTTTGGTGTATGGCGGCGAGTCCGAATGCACTCCGTGGTGACAGAGTTCAGATGAGGCTGAACTAGCAGCTAGTGATTTGATGCTCTCACACGTCCGTGGGCCTGTGGTTATTTTTACCTGCTGGCTGCATTTCAATGAGACCAGCCGTGCTGTCAAGGAGACAGCAATGAGGAATAGAGGTCAGTCGCTCTGGGCTCCCAGACCAAGTCTGCACCAATCCTCCGAGCCACAAAGCTAAAGTGTGTCTTGAACACCCCTCAAAGCCTTATGCTTCAACAAACACAGGTGTGTGTGTGTGTGTGTGTGTGTGTGTGTGTGTGTGTGTGTGTGTGTGTGTGTGTGTGTGTGTGTGTGTGTGTGTGTTCAGTTGATAGAGCTGATTACAGCAGCTAATGTCAGGTGACATGATTAAGAGCAGGGGAGTTTTAAAAGGAACAGTTCTCCTCCAGTGAGTTATCAATGGGCCACTGCCTGTGCTGCACAGATATAAACCAGGAGTATAAAAAAACAGAAAATAAGACAAAGAGGGCGAGCAAGCATGTGAGATCCTCAACTTGCCCATGTTTCTGCAAGTGTAGCTCAAGCCAGGGGCATCGTGCACCTTTTTTTAAGGGGTACCATTGGCTGTCCTTGCTCACTTGGTGGAGAAAGTGGGCAGAAAATTGTCATTCAATGATTGCCAGGTTTAAATGTCATATTTTTATATAATAATTATTTTTTTAATTAATGTATTAAAATAAAATGAATAAAAGATGCAAAATTTCAGACACGTATACCTCATCATGCATTTTGTTGAATGAAAAAGGGCAGAATAAATGGATACAGGAGGATACATTTACACATCCTACATTTATAAAGTAAGAAACACACGGACATGTTGTTGAATAAAAAAAGATACTATTATGAATGTTTTCTCAATGTTTTTTATACATTCAATGAAAGTCAATAGATTTCAATGTTGGTTTGAACCCCATTGACTTTCATTGTATGTATAAAAACAGTTGAAACATTCTTTAAAATATTTTCTTTTGTGTTCCACAGTGTAAAAAAAAAAAAGTAATGTGGGTAGATGACAGAATTTCCAGTTAAAAGCAAATCATATGCTGCATGTACAATTACATTGGACTGATTTAGACAATTTAGACAAGTGAATTCTGCCACAATGTTCCGCACTTTTCTTTATCTACAATAAATCACGCACCATAATTATCAGACACTTTTTTTTTTTGAAAGTTGCATTCAAAAAAGGAGGGGGCGTGTGCCTCAGTTTGAATAGGCATGACACTTGTGATTGAAACTTTAAGCATGCGCCTCAGCGTGTGTTTTCAT
The DNA here is from genome assembly GCF_949152265.1 of Phoxinus phoxinus. NCBI lineage: Eukaryota > Metazoa > Chordata > Actinopteri > Cypriniformes > Leuciscidae > Phoxinus > Phoxinus phoxinus. The sequence goes on along the minus strand of NC_136880.1, from coordinate 33,543,971 downwards.
TTCTGTTCTAACAGAGTAAAAGCATAAAGAACAAAGAAAACTCACTCAATGGCTTCCAGCAGAATTTTAGTGCTGCTGATGGTATGAATTACCATATCCGATATCCCTTTTTTGTTCACACTTGTTTCTCTTATTCCCACTTTCTCTCTTTTTCAGTTTTTTCTTATATATATTTTTTATTTCTGTCTTTCTCTCGCTATTCATATCTATCGTCCTCCTTTCCTTTCCTCTCATCGAATTCCATTCAAAAGTGAGTATCAAATAAACATGTCTGTGCCTCTTTGCACATTTTTCCACTGATGGTTCTTGGGTGCACAAAAACAAGGCTTTCGAAATCTCACAGAAGATCTTTAGTGAATCACCTCAAGTTTTTATAATGTTTCATACTGCCACCAAACACATCCCTTAAACCCCTTCTACCCAACACCACTAGTGCGTGTTTCTATACTCAAACTATTAATCTTTCCCTCTTTCCCTTCTTTCTCCTGATCTCATTTTCTTTGATTCTCTCCCTGCTCTTCCTCCTCGTCTCTCTGGACTGGAGAACACAATGCCAGTGGGCCTGTTGTATTTAATAACTCTCTCTGCCCTCTGATCCACAGTAAATAATGGAGCCAAAAGCCCTCAGAACAAAATCCACTCAGGCGGCCCATGCATCACTCAGCTCTCGCCTGGCACTAACCAAGCCCTGTCAATGCCAGTCGCACTACAGACGCTGGCAGGGCCCAAGGCGGCAAGATGAAGCGAATGAGACAGGAGCTCCGAGTTCGACTTGAGCCCATGAAAGAGACCGCAGCTCTTTGCGACAGCTGACACCCCACAAGAGAACATGAGAAGGAGGCAGACAGCCAAAGCAGAGAGACGGTTATGTGATCCGTGGGCTAACGTCACTCCGGCACCTTAGTGTTGTTTCTGACGTGCCCTGATGTGTCAAAGATTGGAGCTCTGAGGGTCCAGCTGGCCAATGAGCCGTTTAATTCACTCATGCATTGGACGATAAGCAAATAAGACATCAATTCTGCACCCGTGAATGACAAATACAGAAAATGAAAGCTAAAACAAATCAAATTCAATCATCTTCACCTAAGAGAGAAATCACAGGTGAAGTACGGAAGTGAGAAAATGATTTGAATGTCTTTATCACTTTTATGCTCTTCATGTAATAGCAAAACAGTGAGAAAGACAAGTAGAAAACAGCCAGCCCGGCCACAACAGAACTGGGGTGTAAATTGTAGTTAGTTACTCAAGTAATATTTTTGGGAATTTGGGAATAGCCTATATGTACTCTTCCTCGATAGCATTCTAAAGGGGGAAGAAACAAACATACTTCTTAGAAGGTAAAAACATGATATACTGTATATTCCTAGACCTAAAGTTTGGTTAAACTATTAAAATAAAGCAATAATGTTATACGCACTGTTGATGATGGGGACATTTTATCAACACTCACAATGCAAAAGAAAAGGACCTGTTAATGAGCTTTTAATAAGTATTTTTTACTACACCAGTAAAAAAGCTGCCAGATCAGTATAACATTAAAAAAAATAAAAATAATCCCAAAGATACAGTATCTGAAACCAAGTCTAAATCTCATATGAAGTGTATATCACATAAACTTATTTATAATGTTGTTTTATTTTTAAGTGTAGTCAAATGTAAATTAATTAAAATTTAGGACAGACTACCATTCAAATGTATTGTTTTTAAAATAAGTATCTTATTCTCACCAAAGCTGCATTTATTTGATCAAAAATACAGTACATGTTGTCCAATATTATAACAATTTAAAATAATAGTTTTCTATTTGAAAATATTTTAAAATGTAATTCATTTCTTTTATAGAATTTATTTTTTATTTTAAGCCACTATTCCAGTCTTCAGTGTCACACGATCCTTCAGAAATCATTCTAAAATGTGGATTTGGAGCTCAATAAAAACTTCTTATCATTATCAATGTTGAAAACTTAATTATTTTTGTGTTTAATATTTTTGTGTAAAATTATACATTTTCTTCACCATTCTTAGTATTGCTTAGTACTTTTGAAATAGAAAGTTCAAAATAAGCATTTATTTGAATTTTACAGCACAATTGATCAATTTAATGCATCCTTGCTGAAAAGTATTAATTCCTTAAAAAATAATACCTGGCATAAAATATGTGCAAATAATAAAAGCCCTCTACCGAATTCTACAAAAAACATTTAGTAAGGTTAGCAGTAATATATTACATTTCTTTAAAAGGTTTAATTAGGGGTATTTCTGGGAGAATACTTCTGCTTTACACAGTATGCATTGTAAACTATATGCCTTATGCTTCGGACTCCTGGGTCCGTATGAATTAGCTCAAATGATCCATAGGGAATTTTAATAACTAATCATGAATATGATTAATATTTTGCATACTTCAGTTACATTAAATTGTCGAAAGTGAAGGTGGATTATATGAATATATGAATAATCAATCACAACGAATTATAATTCCTCATTCATATATCAATAATCTTACTTAACCTCGATTGCGAGATAATCTTTAAGGGAAATCAATGTAATTATCAGATCGTTGTTCGTCCAGCGACCAACGATTAGATTAAGTGATTAATCTCTCAATAAAGTTATCCTTCCTTATAAACTCCAAGAAACACCAACCTTCTGGCCGTGAACATTAATATTTCTGGTGTTTATGAAATTAAAACTACTTAATGTAGTGAACAGGGAGCGCGGTAGCTATAATCTACCTCATTGACGTTTGTGGTTTTACGAGCGTTTTTCACAGACACAGTCTTGAATACATTGTTTTAATAAATGCAAACTACAGAGTATAACGGATTACACATAGTGATTATAGGTTTTATACGTCTATGTACAGTTACTTACATTAAACAGACAAGACAAAAACGGGTAACAGCTGATGAGAGAAGGAGAGTTATAGAGAGTTGGGGAGGGGCGCGCGCCGTAGCACGCGCTGAGATTGTAGAGAGATAGAGAAAGAGAGAATGGTCACGTGTGACCATAGAACAGCAAACATCACAGACCTTTGAGAGAGACATCAATCAAAACAAACCTTAAAACATTAACACTCGTCAGAGTTTGATACTTGCAAAAAGGTTCGTTTGTGTGTGATGAGCTGTGTCCAGCATGCGCGTGTTCTCGTGTCTGAGGCGCGTTCTCCCGTGTCGTTTCGGAGCCGGGCGCGTGCTCGTTGCCAGAGCACGTTTCCGCGGGAGCTTTGAATGCTGGTTGAAAGTGAAGTTGCTGAAGGAATTCAGGCTCCGTTCGTTCGACTCGTAGGTGGAAACGACCAAAGGAGAATTTGAAAATGGCACAAAAGGAACTTTATAAAGAAAATAAAAGCAGGGAACTCCGTGAGGGAGTTTAGATCGGAGACGTCACATGATAAGCAGTGATGAAGGCAGGGAGCGCAGAGCAAGAGGAGGGAGGAGGAAGAGCGTTTTGGCTTTTAAGGAATGTAAGGATACGCCTTTTTCTGGGACAAGAGCGAATCGGATCCTCTGATCTAGAGCGGGAGAATGTTCCTTTGTTTGTAAAGACACGCCCACTTTGACTATGTCATGATCAAGTTTAACATTCATATTTAGAAGTATGGTATTTCCTAGAATAAATGCATATTATTGTACCTTGCAGTCAAGATTCAACTCCGTTAGATTTAGAGAATTACAAAGATACGAAACACATCATATTAACATTAATAGGAATACAAAGTTATATTATTATGCATTAGTATAGACATTTAAAGTTCGATTAATGTTACACTAGGACATATATATGCTTTCCTATGGTTTATAAACACATCTTAACACAACAAGGGATATATTTATTACATTTAAGAGTGACTATTTAGCATTCCTTTTCTCTGTGCAAACACGTGGGTGTCTTGGTGTGTGTGTGGAAGGCAGATGTTGGTGTGAGGAATTTTGGGGTGTCACGTTACAAGTCTCTTTGTGTGTTGTAATGGAGAAAGAGACAAAGACCTCTTGTCTTCAGGCAAATTAATGAAGTGTTCGCGAGGATCGCGATTCCCTAATTTGACCAGATGGCAGTCAATGTTGCTACAGCATACTTTACAGTATGATTTCTGTGTACTTTTTACACTTTTCACACATTATCTCCTTATCCAAGACTTACCATTTCGATCAATAGCAAAAGGTGTCTCCTGTGTAACGATCTCATAGTTGCAGATTTGGCTGTACTGTGGAGAGCAGTCCTGATCCCAGGCCTCCACCTGCAGGATGCTGTCATAGATCTTGCCCTCGGTTACAGTGGCACGATACAACGGCTCCCTGAACACCGGCGAGAACTCATTTACATCATCCACCTGGATATGAACCACAGCCCTGCAATAGAAACAGGGGGAGGGACAGAGAACAACTAATCAGGAACAAAAGAGATGTAACATTTATAGAACTGAGACACACTGTAACACCTCCCAAGTGAAAGACAGATAGAAATTATTCTCTAAAAACTGTACTGAGACCACACATGGCCAGACTGATTATTTACATGTCATTGGTTAATATAATCAAATTTGGAGGATTTTAAACATGTTTACTTGATAACAATAGTACCGTGTCGTGCAGTAGAATAGATGGCTTGATTAGCAGTTTCATCAAAATAAAATGACTCATCAAACATTAAGCTGTCGTTTATCAAACTGCATTCTGCACACCGACACGAACGCAGATGAAGCTACGCCTGCAATATGTCTGCAAATACAATCATTGCTAAGTAATGCATTTCATTATGAATGAATCTGAACGTTCACAATTAAAAACATCTGGATATCTGAAAATGTAGGCTGAGGGTGTAGGTTTAGTTTTAACTGGGGAAATGTTAAATACAGTTGAACTGCAATTATGTAAATACACTCTCTAACCAATTTCGGTACCAGAGCAAAAACGAATGAATTAAGTATTTAAATTGTCTCGTCCGTTGGTTATCACTGTCAATCATTGCAGTTTCCAATTCAACTGTGCATTTAAATATGGTTGTTAATCCAGAAACTTCATCGTCATTTGATTGTGATTGGCTACAATGCAAACATGCTGTATATAGAAAACTTTGACAAACACGAACGAAAAAGCAGTCTCTATCAGTGGGGTACCAAATATACTTGGTACTACCGAAATGTGGGTAGGCCTACCATCACATTTCTTTTTTAGTACTGACTGGTACATTTGATAACCCAACATCAAAACAAATCTAAAACGTATCAAGTACAATAAAAAGATGAACATGTCCCCACTTTCCCTTCCCAAATCATTATAATAACCAGCCTGAAAAGGGCTGAGAAAAAAGTTGCATTGGGGTACACAGAGCTCAACATTAAATCTTAAAGAAGTCCAGCTCAGTGTCTGCTGTTAAGTCAAACCAGCTGTGACCTTCTCTGACAGAAACATAAATTCATGTGTTGTTGTATGTCTTCCTAAATGGAGACATTAAGATAATGGGACCTGCATTTAGATTATCCCGCTGATATCCTGTACTCTGCGATCTCTCTTGCGAGCACGCGTTCCCGCACACCCCTCTGTACCGTGGTGTCAAGAGACATTCATCAGAACAGCCCAAGCTGTGAAATCAAAAGCACTTCTTCATCTCTCTCTCTCACAGCAGTAGGTGCCTGAAGCACGGCTCTCTCCTGCACTTCATCAGAGCTGTGTTCCAGCTGCAGTGAGTTGCTATTGTAAGAGAGATTGTCGTGCACATACGGAGCTTCCGGCAACTTTGTAAACATCTTGATGGGTCATCAATGCAGGGCCAGCCAGGGCTGGGTGTGTAGCAATGTGTGCAAGTATGGGTGTGTGTATGTGTGCCTGTAGCCAACTTATTTCCTGGAGTGCCACCAGGGACAGAGAGAGAAAAAAGATTGATGGAAGGAGAGAGCGAGAAGGCTGGACGGTACACTAAACTAAACTCTGATTTGAGATATAAGGTGACGAGAGCACACTTTAAAGGCCCTTTCACACCAAGGTCAATAACTATCACAATAACTATGAAGTTTTAATAATCATTCTAATTCTATTAGACCTCATGCGACAGATAAACATTTTTAGCATGCAGACATGAACTTCTGTTTTCGCAGTAGATCTGTATATTTATATGGCTTCGCTGTCGACAAGAAATTAGCTGGGGAAGTGGATTTACTTATTTTAGAGTTAGCGAAAGTTATCATGAGCATTGTAATGTTTGAAGCGGATGTCATAACAAATGTCAGCAGACCAGGACGATTTTAAAATGAGCGGTTTGTTTATAAATCTGTAAGATCTTCCCTTCATGCTGTGGAAATACAAACAGAACACAACAGGCACAGCGCTGAAAAGGGGCGGGGCTACATTAAGGTCTATAGAATAGTGAAGTCCACAACACAGCTATAACAGTAACGACATCATTGGAATCACTTTTTTTTTCAGTCGATGAAGGTTAAGTCAAAAGCACACAAAGTTCAAAAGCACACAAAGTTCACAAACACACGGCGCACTCTAAAAAATGCTGGGTTGTTTCAACCCAATTTTAGGTAAAATATGGACAAACCCAGCCGTTGGGTTTACACATTACATTTTTAACCCAACATATGGGTTTGTCCATATTTTACCCAAAATTGGGTTGAAACAACCCAGCATTTTTTAGAGTGTATGCTAATAGGGCAGATTCCGTGGCAGTCGTGGACGAGGCCTGTTCTAATGTGACGTCACATTGGAGCATATTCCTGAACGGCTCATTTTGAGACACATACGGTTTCAGATTTATGGGGAAAATTAAAAAAAAATGGAGTGGATGGATTTTTATCTCAATAGGTTGTGTACACATACCGTGGACACAACTATGTTCAAAAACGATATAAAAGTGAATTTTGCATAAGTCATCCCCTTTAAAATTTAATTGTTTTAGAACAGAGTTTACTGGCTAATTTAATAATAATAATAATAATAATATAGACCTGCATAAACAAAATAATTATTATAATTAATAAAAAGCACCAAAACTGAATTACTCAAGTGATTAATCAGCTCATAACCATGCATTAACTTATTGTGCTAGTATTAGTCTGCGATGAAGTGTTTGTCTCACTTCAATCAGTCAGTGTAAGTGATCCATCCAACATTTCAGATAGAAACAGTCAGTTCATCAGCTTAAAAATGAGCAATTTAATTCATTTTAATGAAATAGGGAAGAAAACCGCAGTCTGACGTGTTTTTACATAATATATAAAGATTGTTTAATTACTTATACTATAAACTAAAGGCTGAAATACACTACACTTGAATTCTGTAGGTGATACCATCTAAACTTTTACAGAAAATTGTGTAGTGTATGATGGACACAGACTTAGCTTCAGACTATGATTCCATCTAAACATGTTTGTTTGCATCAATTTTAGAACATATCATTTTTATTTGTCAACTGGTGGTGGTTGAGGAGGGACCCCGACATCATTGTAAAACGCTTTGGGTGTACAGTAGTACATAAAGCGCTATATAAATGCCTCATTCCATTCATTCTCATTCTAAGTGTCTCTTAGCAATGAGCAGGTTTCTGTGTGCGTTTGTTTTTCAGAACAACTTAGTCGTCTTAGGAAGTCTAGTAGTATACTAGTAGTTTTCTTCAAGAAGAACAAGTCAGTTACATAAAAAGCTAGATTGGTCTAATGGTTGAATCCAAAAAGACTGGTTAGCCCTAAAAATGTTTTGCCTATGTTCAACTGGCCCCTGAACACATTTTAAAACACTAGGCATCATGTCCTTTCCGACTTTAACTGGTTATAGGCATCATACACTTAAAGATTGGGAAACACACACTTCCAGACTTTTAGGTTGTTACGAACAAAACAAACTCACACAAAAATGTGTCTTTTTGCTAGAAGACAATTGACAAATTAAAACGGTTTCCCTCAGTAACCATTTACAAAGTTGGAAAGTGTGTGATTCCTATTGTTTAAAAAAAAGTGTATTCCAGCCTTAAGGGTAATTTGTACACTACTGAAAAAAGTAATTTTAATAGCTTAGTTAAGGGTAATTGGTGGTTGGGGTTAGGGATGTGCCCAAAGCGTAAATCCGAATTCGGAAAGGCACAGAAAATGAAAACCGTTCCCTAAAGGCAAATGGTTAGGCATGTAGTACTGTAGGTTACATTACAGTACATCAGATTTCACTTATCACATGAAGATGGTAAGGAGAGATGACTAACACGACGATTTCTGAGGATTTGGTGCGCAACAGATCCTGAGCGTATTGACACATATCTTGTAATATGTGTGGTCAGTAGTCACAGAGTATGATTCACAATGCGTGATTCTGATTTTGAAAGTGAAAGTAAAAAGCGAACACTCATTCAAAAGCGATATCAATACCTCGTATATTGATAGCAGCTCCCTGATGCCCGCAAACTATTTACAATATAGTAACCCAACTATATAATTGCGAGAGAAACCAAAAGCATTGAAATATTTTTTTTCTCCCATCCCCATGTCCGACATTCGGGCTCATCCCTAGTTGGGGTGTTAGGTGGTCTGCATTTTTGTTGAAGTGGTCCTGAAAACCATTAATTCAATAATTCGGTCTCCATGCAAGCAGTGTGACGCGATGCTACAAAAGCTAATAGAGCCCATTATATTACATGAACAACAAATGGATCTGCAATGGATCAAGCTGGTGCAGTGCGACTTGACAATTTCTGCGTCCAGTGTAGACAATGCAATACTGTTCATTAACATTCACAGCATCATTGCTAAAACACTTTTTTAGTGTTTTTTTTAATAGATGTTGTTTTTTAACACTACCATAATGGTAATATGGTGGTAGGGTTCTATGAAGTACCTTAGAGTCTAAGGCTTAGACTACCATGTTAATACTAAAAACAACTCCAAAGCCAAAGGAAACCGATAATGGTCTAGGCTGGTTAACTCTCAGCACAGCAGTTGGTTTCCTCATGGCTCTTCTGCCTCAAAAGCTTCCACAAATGTGGTTAAGCTTCAATCTGCTTTTAACTTTGATAATGAGATGATGAATTAAACAAATGGATCATTTGCACAGCATGACACCAGTCCCTTAATTCACACAGTCCATATCACAGAGACGATTGCTCTTCTCGTTTGTAGACTACAGCTGAAGAATTTTGTAGCTTTTATCCAAAATACAAAATGCTAAATACCAGTTATTGAACCACTAGACCGAACTTTTCTAGGTGACGTACCACATCAAGTGTAAAAGAATAATTATGGACTACATAAAGTGCCCTCCACTAATATTGGCACCCTTGGTGGTTATGAGCAAAGGCAGCTGTGAAAATAAATCTGCATTGTTTATCCTTTAATCTTTCATTAAAAATGTTCACAAAACTCACATTGAAGTAACACACTTGAAAGTGGAGGGAAAATCTCATTATAAAATAAATGTTTTTCTCTAGTTCACAATTATTGGCATCCAATTATTGCAACTTCCTTTTCCCAAGATAACAGCTCTAAGTTTGTTTCCTATAATGCCTGATGAGTTTGGAGAACACCTGAAAAGAGATTAGAGACCCTTCCTTCCTACAGAATCTCTCCAGATCCTTCAGATTCCCAGCTCCATGCTGGTGCTTCTCCTCTTCAGTTCAGGGTCCTCTAGGGTTCAGAGGGAACTGGGACGGCCATGGCAGAAGCTTAATTTTGTGCTCATTGACACATTTTTGTGTTGATTTTGATGTTCGTTTTGGATCGTTTTCCTGATTAAAGATCCAACCATGGCCCATTAAAAGATTTCTAGCAGAAGGCGTCAGGTTTGGATTTTTTATCTGTTGGTATTTGCTAGAATTCACGATACCATGTATCTGAACAAGATGTCCAGGACCTCCAGCAAAAAAATAGGCCCACAACATTAAAGATACAGCAGTATTTTTAACCGTGGACATGGGGTACTTTTTTTTTATCCCTGTCAGCACCAAACCCATACGGTGCATAGGTTTGCTGCCAAAAAGCTCTTTTTTAAACCTTCATCTGACCAAAGAACCAGGTCCCTTTTGAAGTTCCAGTCATGTCTTTCAACTGAAAATGCTGGAGTTTGTTTTTGGATGAGCGAGGAGTATTTTTCCTGGAACCCTCCCAAACAACTTGTGGTGATTGATATTCACCACAAGACTCAAGACTCAAGACTCAACTAATTATGAAATTCTCCATCTGTGATCCTTGGAGAGTCTTTGGCCACTCAAACTGTCCTCATCACTGAGCATTAGGTAGATATACATGCAGTACAGTACGTCCTCTTCCAGGCAGATGTGTAACATCTTTAGTTGATTGGAACATCTGAAGTATTACCCTAATGGTGGAAATGGTGATTTTCAACGTTTTAGCTATTTTCTTACAGCCATTTTTTATTTTGTGAAGGTCAACAAACTTTGCTGCACATCAGAACTATATTCTTTTTACTCATTGTGATGAATGATTAAGATAGTTTGCGTTTCCTCATATTTATACTACTGTGGAACAGGAAGTCATGGCTGGATAATGTCATGCTCCTAGTCACCCTGGTATGATATAATACTCATAAGAATTTGTAGGGGTGCCAATAATTGTGGCCAACATGCATTTAAAAAAATATATATATTTATTTCATGGTGTGTTTTTAAATGAAAGAATAAACAATTATTTTGTCACAGAATTATTTTTCACAGCCGCCTTTGCTCATATTTACCAAGGGTGTCAATATTAGTGGAGGGCACTCTAATGCCCCAAATGTCATTGAATTGTAGTCTTTTGGATTTGACGTCTTTTTCACCGATTGAGTCACTGATTTGCTCTCATTTTTAGGGGGCTTTCACACAGGTTTAGTTCGTTTCGCATGAAACATCGCTAATGTGAACACTGTCATGCGGACCCGGGTGCGCACTGGGGTATCGAACCCGAGACTACCAGGTGGTCTGAGTTCGGTTGCTCCCGAACCGTGTCGCGGTTCGCGTGAAGGTGAAAGCAACACAGACTCGGGTACGCACTTGTTCAGGAAGTTAAGTGACCTGCACATGTGTTTTAGCTGATTATGATGTATTTAGTTAAATAAAACACATGTAAGGGATGATAGTGTTGATGATTTACATTGGATATGAGCGAGAGAGAGTCTGCATTGTATTCGCGCAATGCGCGTGGAATCAGAACAACAAATTTGGAAATCCATTGTCTCCTTAAAGAGTCCATTTGCAAGCAACAGAAGGCCACCTTATGCAACACACGCACAGTAAACCTGTGTTGTTCACTCAACTGCGCACAATACCACCGAATGAATAAAAAACACAATATTGACTCGCGTTCTGTTTCTATCATGCGCCGTGGACGTTTGCGATGACATAATATGCACGCAAACGCACCAGGGTTCGATAGAATCAAGTTAAGTGTGAAACCAGACCAACGCAAACGAGCCCAGTGTGAAAGCCCCCTTAAATGAAATTCAATAGACTTCTACTTTTAGCCATTTAATTTAAATTAGACTTAATTAAACTAAATAATGTTATGTCATAATAAGTCAAATTAAGGTAAATAAATGTGGACTAAAGCATGAGACAGTCAAACTACACAGCAGATAGTCCCTCTTACTTGTGACTCTTTTTCCAATTGGCTCCACTTGGGCTGGCTCCACAGTCGTAAGCCTGGATGATGAAGGTGTACTCCTTCTGCTGCTCGCAGTCTATAGGGCCCCGGGCCCTCAGCACCCCTTCACCCGATGTCCTGTTCAACACCTCGGCCTCAAATGGAGCCTCCTGCCCATGAATCTTAAACGCACAGATCTCTCCTGGAAGAAACAAAAAGACACATGAAGCAGAATAAGTAGCTGTGAGAACAAGCGAATGACTTTATTTTCCTGCCTGCATCTCAACAAGCTATCATTGCTATAACTTTCACCCAGCAGGCCGGGCCCCCCAACCCCGCAGCAGTAATATAAAGGACACGGTGTGCTTTTAAAACTGAATCTATTCGTGCTGCGAGAGGAAGAATAACTGTCTGCTCTTGTAATTGCCTCATTGCAGAGCTGGAATCACATTGCGCAAGAAAGCACTGTGCTCAAGTACAGTGTTTTCAATGTGGTAATAACTGCGTGTACCAACAGCCTCATTCTCGTTCTCAAGCGGCCCGTCCCACTGGAGAAGAAATCATTACAATAAAATATGTTTTCACTATAGACAAAGAATAATTTTGACAAAATGTCTTTTTAACAAGCCATACTAATTACAAGCAATCAGATTCTTTAATTTTGGCTATCTGTATACACTTAAATTGAAATTATTTTTCAACTAAGCTAATATGAAATCAAGGTATAAAATTAAATTAAATAATAAAATAAATAAATAAAACACCATGGTACATGAAGTTCACGACCATGGTATGATCACTGTACCGTGGTACCCTTACAGTACTTATTTATAAGGAATGATTGTCTAGTAGTCATACTAATTAGGAGCAATCACTTTCTTTCCAATTTGCTATTCATAATATACACTTACACTAATTCATTTTTCAACTACACTGGTGAAACCACTGTATTAATAACATAACATGACATATAGCATGACATATAAAACATAACATAACAAAAACAAAACATCACTGTACCATGGCACCACCACAGTTTTTTTAAGGGTTGGTTGTCTTTATTTTATGATAATACTATTCTATTTTATATGGTATTGGTATTTCAATTGTGACATTTGCTAAATGTCTATGTATCAACTGATTGTGACATGACTAATGCGAGGGCTGAATGTTGACGTCTTTCCTTTCCCAGGTGACAGCATTCACTTCACTTTAAGTTTTGCTGTAGCCTTGGAAACAATGTCTTCTATAGACTCCATTGTAATCATCCACAGTGCAGTTCTGTCCATACAATCACAGATAATGTTGACACACAATCTGTTGACACCACAATAACTCCGAGACCACAAGAAAGGACATTGTCTTGCCACTGTATCTGTTCACGGGTCCTCTCTTGGCAGCGCTTCTATCTGGCCATACCGGCTCTTTTAGGGATTTGGAAAATGACCACAAAAAAAGCGACAGAACTCTGACCCTGAGACAGCTGATATCACTTAAACCCCGGCAGGTCTCTGGAGCAAACAGGGACGTGCGGTTATGCTGTGAGCTCAAGCCTGCTGCTGCGGGCAGATAAGCCTAACTTTCTCTTTCCATTCCATTCTCTCTCAATTTTTTTTATTTTTTTATTTTCTTTTTTTCTTCTTTTTAAGCAGATCTGATTCTCCGCTCGAAAATCTCCCTCCTCCCTCAGTGCTGAAATAACAATTTACCCTCCGCAGTCCCTGTTCCTGTAGAGACTTGCAGTTTAAATTGACCCTTTCTATTAGCCCCACGATGCTTTATCCAAATTAAACGTGTAGCACAATGGAGCAGGGCGGCTGCAGAAATAAAACATAACACGCCAGGCAGCGCGCACAGATACGCACACAGTTTTGCGATCCTGCGCTCTTTTTTGATGAGAATTGTAACGCGAATGGGAAAGAACATTATAAGAATAACAATGATCACAATGCATATACGCAAAAAAATAAAAACATTCCCTGGATAAATAAAAAAATATAAAATTCCACTTAGTGCTTGGGAGTCACGGGTAAACCCATTTTCCGCTCCGTCTGCTGTTGCAAATGCATTTTCCAGATTCAATTGAAGAAAGGGCAAAAGGGTCAAACCATACAGCATAGGAAGCGCATGCAATGTGGATGTATATGTACAGGGTAATGATGGAGGGAAACCGTGAGCTAATTTCCTTCATGTCTCCAAATGACAGCTTGAAAATGGCAGCATCTCCTCACGCTCTGCCAGCACAGAGGTCTGTAATCATGCGGTGAGCTCCACGGAACCTAAACTCTTTGGAGTTCCTCTTTGAAAGCGTTGAAGGAAGTATTAAATCGGGCCGACAGATGTGCCATGTTTTTAATACCACCTCACATCAGCTCTGGGAGTGTAAAGAAGGGAGTTCTGGGTAAGCCAATTTGAGACTAATGAATGAAATCATCCATGTAATATTTGTACTGCTTACTGCAGAAATTCATTTATAGTATGGTGGTTTACAAGGAACATGAGCGGTAAACTCCAGAGACCTGGATGACCTCCATCTCGTAAACCAATTCATTTTCCCGTTTCGTTTTTGGAAAGAGTGCAAATTAGATGTGTTGTATGGGACGCAGCCAGAGATAGTTCGGAGATCATAACGGTTGAGTCATGCAACAGAAGGCAGTTCCCCGTTGTTGTCGGAGATTGTTTTTACCATAATGAGGCAACTAAAACAAAACTTTCAGGTGGTACAGTTGCACAGTAAATTCCCTAGGTCAAAAATCAAGATTGATTATGTTCCATCATTAATCGTGTAAACACGCTGTCGGGCCTAATCACAATCTTAATTAAGAGCTCAAACTGTCTTTTTAACATTTCATGACACAACTGCCGGCAACTTCTAAACCTTCAACTTTGAGAAGTTCAGATCAATATCCACAGTAAATTCGCTCAGTAAGTTCTGTGTGAGTCTTGTTTTGAAAGTTAGCCTTGTTAGCGTGTGTGAAAACAGGCATCTGTTAAAACAATATCAACTCATAGCATGCATTCGAAAGCTTTGCTCATCGACAACTTCAAGGTCAAACAAGACTAACACATTGATCCACAGGAAGAAACATATGACAATTTTGCACAAAGAAATGTAATCGCTGATGGTTGCCAAGTCTCTGCACTGTTGGATGCTAGCTAGAAGGTGTTCCTTCTTGACTGCAGTATCCAGGAAGTAAACAAATGAGCTTCACTTGAAGCTTGGCTCTGCCATTGCTAGTTCCTGCATCCCTTCACATCTTCCTATAGTTAAACTGTTCAACTTTGTCCGTCTGGCCAATATCACTCTATGCCAATTCTCATAGTTCTCAAAATAAATGTCTTCCACTCACTTTCTTGAGGAGGCAAATCATTGTCAGTGCACATATATACAATAACTATATATTAATTATAAGAGATGCACCTATCGACCGGCAATAAATGATTTTTTGTTGTTGTTGTTGTCTATTGTCGATCTCTGTTCTGGACACAAACTGCATTGCAATCATTGCAATCATTCAAAAATGTAATTGGTGTGTTTGTAAACATGTAAACATGTAAACATTAAAACATGCAGCACATCTGTAACATTTATTAAAACATTTATTTTTGTGAGTGAATGCAGCACAATCGCGAACATAAATGGACACTTTCAAGGCGATTTTCTCAATGTTTAGATTTTTTGGCACCCTCAGATTCCAGATGTTCAAATAGTTGTATCTCGGCCAAATAATGTCCTATCCTAACAAACCATACACTAAATGGAAAGCTTATTTATTCAGCTTTTTATGTGATGTATAAATCTCAATTTCAAAATTGTGTCGGGGTCCTGATCAGCCTGTCGGGGATGTATTCGCTATAACAACCGCCGCGCTCTACATTATCCCTTACATATATAATAATAAACTTTCCTTCTATTACAAAAACCTCAAGTTTGGGAACAACCTTGTTCAAGCCACAGGGAACTTCCTGGAGCACTTGGACTTGTACTTTCCCAACATATTGCACAATCGTCTTTGATATTTTTTTCCATCTATTTCTAGGTTGAGCTGATGTGGGTCGGGGTTGATTAAAACCCTGTTCACACAAACCATCACCAGGCAAAGCCTTGATTCATCCGACCCTTCGGAGATGCACTTGGCCGGCCCCATGTTCCCTTTCTTTAATTACTCTCTGGATTACATTCTTCGCTAATGACTTTCTCTATCCCACCCCCAACCCCCATTCATTCTCTGTCCTCTCTTTCTATTAAACACACACATACAGACACTGGCTCAATAATGCCCGCCATGCAGTGGGAGGTTGAGGTGCTGTTGAGAGCCACTCTTCCCTCCTTCACTCCTCTCCAACACCGTCCGCCTCTTTCATCTCTCTCCAAGCTCTAAGTGTGCATATATCTGTGTCTGGATGGGGTAATGGTCCTATCAAGAGTGTGAAGAGAGCCTGAGGATGGACCAGTGCACATCAAATCATTAGTCATTTTTAGCGCTGGCATATCCATGTAGTTTAACATTGATTTACAGCACACGAGGCTCTTTGATCGAAATCCACTGACACGCACACCCAGAAAGATGAAGGCTAAAGTGCATAGAATGAAAGTCTGAAGTACTACAGTACATATGTATCATTAAGCAGACCTGACATGATTGAGGCTTTCTTAAAAATTGTGAAAAAACAAACAAACCTACAAACAGACTCTCATATGCTCTTTAGGTTTAATAAAGCTAGACAACAAACATCTATTTGTGATGTGTTCACGGTGAGAGAAGACATTTTTATTAACCTGTGAAGTTGAATTTATTTTAACTTTATTTATGTGAACTTTGTAATAATATGTAATGTATAATAATACCTTGATAATAGTATATAAATGTTATTAACATACGGGACTGTTGAATACTTGAATCTGCTTGAATCTAGACAGCATTACAGTTCCATATCACTTTGCCAAATGATTTTAGTTATTTCAGCCATAAATACATTTTACATGTTAGCTATTATGTTCATTACCTATCTAGCCATGATGAAATATAATAAAAAAACGTTATAGTTGGCTAACATGATTTATGTTTCGTGTTCGAGTTCAGAACTTTTAAGGGAACATAGTGAGCATCAGTTTTCACGATGCATTGCACTTTTTAGAGAGCAAACATTTAAGTGCACTGGAACGTGCCCTGACTACTACTGAACTAGGGAGCTGATTGAGACAAAAACAGCACAACGACTTCAACATTGATAATAACAATAAATGTTTCCTAAGTCCCAAAATAAGCATATTACAATGATTTCTGAGTGATCATGTGATCAGTGACTGGAGTGATGGCTGCGGAAAATTCAGCTTTGCCATCATTACAAAACATTTTTTTTTAAATTACAGTCTCCAAACTTGACTTAGTTCAACATGCTTCATTTAGTGACCTTCAGAAGACATTTCTGGACAATTAGTCACACTTAAAATGTCTGAATTCATTGTATTAGATACAAACATCCAATAAATCAACTTCCATTTGCAAACAAATTAAGAACTAAGTTCGCATTTTCAATAATTTTTAACTAACTGGTCTTGAGCTCATTTTTCAGTCAGAATTGTGGCTCAAGTGTCCAAATACATTTTGGAGCCTCAGAGGTCCATGTTTCTCCAGTTGCAAACCTCGGTCCAAAAGAAAAGGACAGAGAGAAAAGCAGCCTTTGTAGCATTAACTGTTCAATCCAATTCATACAGTATTACTGTAAGCTCTCTAGCAAAGGTCATTCAGCAGAGAATGTCATGTCATAGAGCGCCTATGGCTGAGCATTTGGGAGGAGTGCTTGCTTTTGACATTCAGAGAAGAGTAGCCAATGAAATGTCCTGGCAAAACAAATCTTTCTTTGACAAGAAATGTCTTGGTGTTAAGTATTGACCTAATGTTTACGACAGAATGAATCCCAAAGGTGCCTTTTAATAAAGCAACACTGGAGGATTCAGTGTACTCCTAAAGGGTTTTTCATTACGTTAGTGGAACACATCAATGTATTCTTGAAGATAGCAAAGTCATCTGTTTGACCCTTTGGCTAATAAACCGCTCCCGGTGTTTTTCTATGGTCTTTTTTTTCTTTTTCTTTTTGTACTCCTGCCTCAATAATCAAGAGAACAAAACAGAGTGATATGAAGAAAATTCATAATAATTTTCCTGAAGCTTTGGGAATGAAGGGATGTAATTATCTTAATTGATCTCAAAGTTCCGCCATTATAATTCACATAGCAAACTATGTTTTCAGAAACAAGAAAAACAACCTTTGCTCAGCCTCTAGATCAGAGGCACTAAATGGATAATACAGATTCCATGCGATTTTTGCAATACTCTTAGGAAATGCAATGTATAACTGCCAATGCTGTCCTTATTTTCATTATAGCTTAAAAAGGGGTCACTGAATCAATCAGACTTGCAGCTCCCCAACCAAGGACAAGTTGTACACCCATTGATTATGTTCATTTTAAGTTATATAGGATCAAATCTTTACTTATCTTTTCTAAGTGCTAGTTTAGTTCTCTTCTAGTTGGTGGCTTAAGATGGTGAGGCAGGTCGACTCATACTGCTAAGACTGTGACATTTAACCCTTTCACATGCAAGTTTAAAACAATCTAGCAGAGTTTTTATTAGAACTTATCACCTTATTATTATTATTATAAACTGATCTATAATGCTACAACGCAAATCAGAGAATCGAATCCGTCGGATTTACAACACGTCAATTTATCCACTTCTCCCGAAATACATGTAAGCAAGTGGCCAGTGAAGTGGGAGAAGAAGAGAGTACATTTTATAGTTAGGCTACCCAATACCTCAATGTGTATCTGATATGAATAAAACACATTGTCAGTTTATACAGTCTGTATGATGCACTGAACGTTCTAATCACAACGGTGTGATCGTACATGTCGAAGGGTTAAAAAGCAAAGTGGGAATTTATAGGCTAACGTTCATGCAATGATCCAATTTGATTAATTTGGAATGATTCATAATTATTTCCAAAAATATGCACACATTGAACTTTCTTCATTAAAGGCCACATTTGCTTCCTCAATCTTGCATGCTCTGTCTGTTACAAAGGAGCAAGGAGTTTTCATACCTTATAAATATTATAATAGTCATCATATTCAATAATTAAAATCCGTAATCACTTTACACCACTAAATGGGATGCTTGATTGCTAACTCCTTGTTGGGAATCAAACCAGCAACCATCTGGGTCACCACCAGCCCTGAGTTATGACCCCTAGACCACACCATCTATTTATTCAGAGAGCAATGAGAAGGCCTCAAAGGACAATTCCGGCGAAAAATTAACCTAGGGGTAATTAACACATGGTTACAGAGTCAACCGTTCTCTGGGATTTGTTTTCATGATAATCGAATGTAAAGAGTTGTATCTCTAAAAACTGATTAGCTTATAACGCTAGTATATAGGGCATAGAGTAAGTAAAAAGAAATTGCTAGTTAATACCACTAACAAGGCTCAAAATAGCCTCACACTAACATGGTAGCATAATGAGGGTCCCTACACGCAAACCGGAGCAACTTTGTAAGTGTACAGACAGTTTATTAAGAAGATATACTTGGTAACCATGTGTTATTAACCCCTAGGTTCATTTTCCGCCGCAATTGTCCTTTAAATTATGGTTCATCCAAAAATGGAAATTCTGTCATTATTTACTCAACCTCATGACATTGTATGCATTTATCTCTTGCAGAACACGACGGGTAATATTCTGAAAAAGCACCGGGGTCGAAAACAACATAATTTTAATTTTTTGGTGAATGTGCAGTTCCCAGCTTTTCAGTCAACAGTAAAAAGTAGTGTGCAGAAAGTCAATGTGACACTGATCTCCCATCCCTCAGAAAGCGAGAGAAAGTGAGAGAGGTGTTGAGACCGAGTTAGAAAGAGTGGAGTGTATCAGCGGAGGAAGTACTGTATACAGCCCAAGTCCAGAGTGCTTATCTCATTGATTTACAGTGTGTGAAGAGCAGAATGGAGGCAGGAAAGCAAGGACTATAAATAGAGCTGTATGCCCTCCCTTGGGCCATCAGTTCTGTTTGCTTCTCCGCCTCCCATTCTAGATGACCTCAGTTCTCTCCATTTAATTATTCAATAAGTAAAGCTGTAGCCCAGGTTGACTGAACCCCACCTCTCATTCTCTGCTTCACCAGCCTTAAGGCCACATGTGAACCTCCCAGCATGCAGTTCACAGCCATTCCTCCTGGCAGACCACGGTCACAGGTTAAAACACTGGGGTTGCTTGAATGGCAGTTGACACTCACACTGGGAGGTAAGTTTTCAAGCGAGAACAACCACAATCAAGAGTGCACCATAGACTGGATGTAAAGGCTCATTTAAGCATTTAATGTGGTAGTTTAAGTGCTTGATAGTTTGAGCATTCAATCTACACAGGTTGGCAAGAGGTCTAACTATTATACTGCTCTGTTCAAGTACTATTTGTTGATATCCATCAGCAAATGCTGATATTGTGGCCAATCACCGTGCATGAAAAATTATGCTAGCATGTTATATTCTTCATGTTAGCACTTAAAATGTATTTACATACCATTCAAAAGTCTAAGGTCGGTATGATTTTATGTTTTATAAACAATCTCATTAAGCTTGCATTTGTTTGCCCAAAGGCACATAATATGAAACATTATTGCAATTTAATATAACTGTTTTCTATTTTAATAGATTTTAAAATGTCATTTGTTCCTGCGATGGCAAAGCTGAATTTTCAGCATCATTACTCAGTCATCATTACAATCTTCAGTGTCACATGATCATTCAGAAATCATTCTAATATGATGATTTTGTGCTTATTTTAATCAAAGTTGTCCTGCTTAATGTTCTTTGTCAAAACCTTGATTTTTCAGGATTTTTTGATTAATAGAAATTTCAAAGCAACAGTATTTATTTGAAATATAAATATTTTGCAACATTGTAAAAGTCTTTGCTGTAATTTTTGTTCAGTTGAATGCATTCTTGCTGAAAAAAAGTTTTGCTGAAAGTTAAACATTTTAAAAAGTTAACACTTTATTTTGACAGTCCACTTTAGACATTCTACTAACTATAAGTAACTTTGCAACTACATGTCAACTACCAGTCATTATTCGAGTATTAGTAGACTGTATGCTTAATATTTGCTAACACTTTATTTTGATGGTCCCCCAAAAGACATTCTACTGACTTTAAGTAACTTTCAAACTACATGTCAACTTATTCTACTAACCCTAACTATAACCATAACCTAACAGTCAACTAATTATCTAATCAGAGTTAGTTGACATGTCCTTGCAAGGTTGCTTCTAGTTAGTAAAATGTCAAAAGTGGACTAAAAATAGTGGAACCAAAAAAATCTTACCAACACCAAATTTTGAATGGTAGTGTACAAAATGCGCGAACACATTTGAGATCTAGATGTTGAAAAATTGTCTAAAATTTAGTGTTTAACTCCCACGGATTATTAAATGTGCTGTTTGCTGCATACCTACGCCACTCTGTGCTGAACTGGTTTGAGAACGACAGATAAATAGGTCTTTATTGACCCCTAAGGGGAAATAATTGCGTCGGGTAAAACATCATTTACTGAAACGTAATGACTAGTTGGCAATTCCTTATTTTCTGAAGTAATTGGAAATGGAATGCTAGCTGATTTGCCCCACTATTAACTGCATTAAGGCTGAGTGCAAGCCTCGCACATATGATATGCTGAGTTTACGATATCATTCTATCCCAGATGTTTATGCTAAATGCTTGTCTTAACACAGTCATATGATAAATGCCTCGCTGCAGTATCAATAAATCTCTCTGTACATTTTTTTTTAAAGATTAAACCTCAAAAAAGAGATGCACATAAACAGTTAAGCTGGCAATGAAAGTCAAACTCTGAGCGTACAACAACAAAAGCGCATTTGCACAATAATCACAAACATGTTCTGCTTTGGTGACTCATGTTTACCTTTGTGTTTTTATTTTGGAGTGGGTGAGTCTATTTAAAACGCTGTTACATTGTCCATTCTGGCTTCCCTAGACATTATCTTTTCCAGTGACAATACACTGACAATCTGTTCCACTCAAAAGATCAAACAGCCATCGGTGTGTGCCAAGAAAGAGAGCCCTGCCAGCCATTGAAACAAGTCTATTTTAACCAGTCATCCTCATCTCAGCCAAAACACAACTTTCTCTTCATGCCATGTGCACTCTGCTAAAACCCATGCAAAACATTTGGGATTTAATCTGTTTCTATGTATGTGGGGTTTTTTTTTTTTTTTTTTTTATTCAGCTACTGAAATATGGAGGTGGATGTTCTTCAACCATGGCCACCAAGTTGATCCAGGTTTGTAGATCAGCTGACAATGGACGTCCTTCAGTTTGTTTATATGTTTCTATCTGGTTTTCATCCTGAAAATAAAGGCTAATATTGACATCATTAGACATTTTACAAACAGACAGTCAGTGCCGAAGATATTAAATTGGAGCATCCAGAACTATGCTTCATGATAACCTTCATATAACCTTCAGATATCGATCATGGCACTTTGCTAGTGGACAGTAAGGTTCAGAAACAACAAGAAAACACTGAGAATCAGGCCAGAAACAAAGTCATTGGCCGCCACCCAGAAATGAAAAGTTTTGTCATTATTTACACATCTTTTAAGCATGTTGTTCCCTTTTGATGCACTAATAGTAAAATTATAGCCTTTAACAATCATCCAATAATTATTTTCATGGTATGGCCAATAACCAATAAAGGAATCAAATTAAATACAATGTTTTAGTATGTTGTCTAAATACATTCTATGAAAAACTAAAACCGATCGTTTTAAATGATATGAATTAAGTGAATTTAGGCATCACAACATTATCATGCACATAATGAAAATGAATATTCATTTTGAGATCATCAAAAGATTACATTTAACAGTGTAATTAAAATGATTAGCCTTTTTAAAGATGTAAGTGTCAGATGACACATAACAGCAAAGACTAAATGTAAAAATAGGGTAAATGATTATACACAATAAAATATATAATAGGAAGCTATAAGCTCCATTATTAGACAATACATTAAATGGCATGAATATGTTGTGCATCCCTAAAAAAATATGTGGGTACACTTGAAAAAGGTAGTCATGACGTACTGCCATTTTACTGAATTTATCCAAATGGATTTGTGTTATGCAGCAAAGAGAAAGTCAGGTTTGGAACAACATGACGAGTAAATAATGACCGAATTTTCATTTGAGCCAACTACCCCTTTCATTCAATGACAAGATGGATGTGGAGCTCTAACATGTTAGGAAATTATGTCTACCTTCCAGTGAGCATCATGGGAGACTTTGTAAAGGTTAAATCCATGTTGAGAAGTACAGCTTTGGTCACAGTGCTCCAACATGTTGGTAAATGATTTCCAGCGACCTGCGACCTTCAATCCATTTCCAAACCATAAACTCAGCATACGACTAGCAACTTCTGATAGCTCCCCCATATCTGTGCACGAACCATCCTTCGCCTATCAGCAATGGAACGAACTCGGATTTTCCATTCAGCTGAACCTCGTTGAAATGGTGTCACTGCTTCACTGCTATTCAATGCTTCAAAGCAGATGACCTCCTCCAGGGTTCAGACTCACCATCATCATCCCTGACCTTTGCTGCTTAATTAATAATGTTCTACTTCCACACTCTGAATTTCAATTGTATTTGCACATAGCTTGCTGTCAGTACTAAAATACTAATATTACACTGCTGAGCTGATTAGTCCTAGCAAGTGTTTTGAATCTCACACTGTGACACAATCATCCCTTGCAATTGTTGAATTGTCTAGACACATTTAATACTTACCTTACTTAAAAGACATTTACATGCTGGTTCATGTTTGGTAGTGCTGGTTAGGTTCTAGTAATGCTAGTCATGGTCCTTTGACAACAGAATGCATCTAATAGCACGAAATGTGGCTTCAGGTGTGGCACACATTCAGAGATGTAAACTTGTTAAAACGTGGTTTAAAAAACTCACTCACTCACTCACTCACTCACTCACTCACTCACTCACTCACTCACTCACTCACTCACTCACATTTCTGAAATACGCTCAAAGGCACACCATAAAATAATTCAATATCTTGCTAATAGACCATAAAGCTTATCAGTTAAAGGGTACCACCCAAATGACAGCTTTTGTACATTTTCCCCCCTTTTTTCCCTGAGAGTGTACCTTTAAAAAAAGACACTTAACCTATTCAAAAAGGTGACCTTCAATTTGGTATTCCCTTTAAGTTAAAAACCCAACTGAACTAACAGGCCTTTCATTTGTGAATCACTGAACTGATCCATTCAAACATTTCAGAGAAAGAGAGAGAGGGGGGGGGAGGGTCATATAAAAGCCAATATAAATGTTACATTCTATATTCAGTTTCACTGGAGAAAAAGAGTCATTCAGGTTTTGCTGACAATTTTCATTTTTGGGCGAACTAGCCCTTTAAGATACTATAAAAAAATGAGTCTCTCTCACCTTTTCAGAGTCTTTCCATGCTCATATTAATACAGGAGCATATTCTTACATGGACATAAGGGGTGATGTCAACAGTCTTCAGGCCTGAATGTTATGTGTGGTAAGGCCATGACCTCTGTCAGTTTCAAAATGGCGAGAGAAGAGGCCACAACAAAGTGATGAGAAAAGGACAAGAAACTAGCCATTATTGATAAAGCCAGACCAACCACATAGTAGCTCCAAGTGACAACTTCTGAATGTCAAATGAAACGCTATACTTTCAGAGATAAAAACACACAAATCAGACAAGATCACAGACACAGATTCCACCTCAGAGATCAGATGCACCGTCCTCTCCATATCTGTCCATTTTTTCTATCCATCTCTCTTCACATCACACACTCAGATAAGCCTTAAGCAATTGCAATTCTGTGACTACATCACTGGACTGCTGCCAGCAGTTTATTTCTCCTGATGAGGTGAAAATGGCCCCTGATTAAACCGTTATTTCCACCGTGCCAGGGTCCTCACTTAATAGAACAATTCAAAGCACTGTAGCAATTAAAATGAAACAATAGCTGTGGAGCCATTTTTCATGATGGATTTTACTATGTAATTATGGCCTACGGTTGTTGGTCCGCTACAACACCCAACACATACATGCACAAACACACACACATCTCTATCTCAATGTTACAGCGTCTTGAAGGCTGAAACTGTGCAGCGGCTTGTAATGCCATTGTTTTACCCATCAGAAGTCATAAATGCAAGGTCAACAGATAATAATTTCCTTAATGAATGGAGTTGTATTGTGAACATTAAAACAAACAAATCACTGTTTATGAGAGGATGGGAGGGCCTACTTACTCGTTTGAAAGTTAATTACAAAATGATGACTTCTAAAGTTGTGGTCAGACTAGACTTTATCTTAACTTTATCATTCTTTTGGTAAACACTGACCTGTAAAATTTAAATCACAAAAAGATGTTTGCCTATAAAAGGATTCGAATTTCACACATCTCATTTTGGTGGTTTAGCATAAACACTTGATTCACAAAAAATGTAGTCTAGAAGATAAGACTACTGTAGATGGTGAATTGTTCATAATTGTATATGCTTGTGTAGTGTAGTGACTGCCACGTAAGATATACATAAAGATTTAAGAAGCAAAGAAACCTCAATAAAGAAAAAAAAATACACTTAAGGCCTAACCCTTAGCACACATGCTAAAAAATGAAAATAAAAATGAAATAAATAAAACACACACACTTAAAAAGTTACTACAGTATTTTTTTTCTGCGAAAACATCTTGATTTATACCTTTACAACCACTTAATCTCTATTAAAAGCGGTTAATTTGATTTTTACATATTAAACACCCAGTGCTGTATGGCTGTATATTTTAAATTGGCTTGTTATTAAGAATTTAATAGAGGATGAAGTTCCAGGCTGGAAGCAGATGGCAGCCCAGTGTCCCACAGGAAGAGAAGAGCCTCACCTAAGAGACACACTGGCAACAGCGTGACCACTGTTTCCATTTCCACTTAGCAAATCTGTCCACAATATAAACCTGACAGTTACAAAATCATTAACAGCGTCATTTCTTCTCCTTTCCGTGAGTCATCACCAAGGGGTATAATTTTGACACAATTAAAGACAATGAAGACGAAGTCACATTCATCAATCAAAGCAGAAGGTGCACATTTACAGTCCATCTAAATAAACAGACGTTTACTTAGATAATGTGAAGACTTTTGCAGTGCTTTACAAAAGTTTTTATCCAGGCTGGACAACATAATTATTAAATGACCAATAACAACAACACTCCACACCAATGCTATTCAACAAAACCCAGAATATCAAGGGCTTATCTGCACCTTGTTTAATTGGACAATTAATTTGTTATATTAGGAGGACTTTTTGTTTATTGCAACACAAAAGCAGAATAATTATGTTCCTGGTGCGTGTTAATCGCTGCTTTTGTTCCTGTATTAAACATGCAGCAAAATGTAGCACAAGTTCTCAGTATGTATAAATTGAGATTCCAAGTCCCCCAGCATCCCTCTGGTGTAATCTGGCAGGTGGTACAAGTTAGTAAAGTGTATCAGCATGTAGACTGCCCGCTTCCTGTTTGACTATAGATAACGGTTTCATTGTGCGGCCCTCTCATCACTGCACACAAGGGGCTGGTAAAGGGCACCTAAAGGTCACCTGGGCCGGTGACTTGTGAACAACATCCTTCCCACGCAGTGTTGAGGAAGGAACCATGGGAGATTATCAGGACATGTCCAAATGGCAGCATATTAATGACGGCGATAATAAATGAAAAGACGAAGGCAGGTCTGTGTTCTTTCTCTGCCTTGGTATTGGTGCTGTGATTTTCTTTTGTCTCTCTTATCTAGTTTTCCCCAGCAAATACTTTTTTAATGTCAAGTCCTGAGGGAGCCACGTAGGAATATTGCCTTTTCCCTCTACCTTCTCCTCACTGCTCTTTAGAGGGAGGAAAACAATGAATGGTCAGTACCAACACTCCCTGTGGGAGTGCGTGGTGAGACCCAGAGTTTACATCAGGCCCGTCACGATCATGAATTTTGTGTTGATGATTAGTTTCATACAAATAATTGCAAATAATTTAATTCTGTTTTGTTCGTATCACTTACAGTGTAAGGGCCCTATCATGCACCCAGCGCAAATGACTTTGTACGCCGACGCATGTATCATTCCTATCCCTCCACAGACGCAGGTCGGTAAATTACGTAATGAACTTGCGGATAATTGAATAATTCAGGCTAATTGTAGTAATGACGGATCAAACCTGTTTGATCAATAGTGGCAAGACACATAGGTATATAAGGACATCTGAAAAAGTTGGTTGTCCGTCAAGAACCAGGAAACTAAATTCTGAAGACTGCGAAATCACCTTTACCATCATGTAAGTGCGCCTGGCAAATCTGCCGTTATAATAGCAATCCGCCATGGAACAAGCGCGCCTGCTCTTAAAGGAGAGCTCCGGTCAATTTTAACATTGGGCTCATTTTTTTGTAAATTTGGAGTGCTGTCAATACAGAGAACAACGACAAAAATCGGTGTTGCCTACACAGTTATCCTCTTTTTAAAATTTGCACCCTGTTGACTTCAGTGGGGCAAGTTTTAAAACTGCTTTTAGCCTCTTATCATCCTTGATGTGTCATTACAAGTGCCCAGCCATGTTGAGTGATTCCTTCAGAGTGAACACGGTGAATCTGACTGCATTAGATGTGAAAGATATGAATAAAAATGATGTTAATTCAACAAGCGCACATACCTGTATTTACTTCCTGTTTTCGGTCAAAGTCCAAAGTAGTCGATTTCACGCGCGTGATCATAGGTAACTAAACCTATGCGTGTGAACTCGACAATTGACTACTTTGGACTTCGACCGAAAACAGGAAGTAACCAAACATGTTATTTTGTTTAGTTGTCTGTTCAGAATCATGGGAGAATCATGATTCTGTATTTGAAAAAAATTTAATAAAATAGTGATTCTCAATTTATCCAGAATCGTTTTTTTATTTTACAAAAAAAAAAATCTAATAAATGCTGGTCTTAAAAAAATAAATAAAAAAAACGCTGAAAAAAAAAAAATTACGGTTTTCACAAAAATATTAACCAGCACAACTGTTTTCAGCTGTGAAAATGATCAAATAAATGCAACAGTGGTGAGTAAGAGACTTTTCCAAAACATAAAAAAGGCTTAAACAGACCCCCCCCCCCCTTTTAAATGCTATGATTTTGGGGTGATATATTATGCTTTTACACACACACGTGTACACGCGCACAAACGCAAACACGCACACACGCGCACACACACTCTAGTAGTCAGTCTAGTTGAAGGTTTCCTACATTGATAAGATTTAAAGACTAAAACACTACACCTGACCGAACATGGAGCCAGGCAGTGTCTCAAGCCCTCTGGCTCTTTCTGAACAAGCCAAATTTGAAAGTCTGTTTTTTTTTTCCTGTGCCCCACTTTTTGCCTCTCATTCCATCAGCTTCTACTCACTGCTGGAAAAAAAAAAGTGAATAAAAATCTGCACCTTCTATCTAGACCTTTTGCTAGTTGCACTGTCCATAAAATCAAATTAGAAAAAAAAGAAATTATATGGCAGACCATCATACATTTCCTACGCATCAATGTGGTCTTCAGTTAGACGTTTTAATTAAGCGTGGGGAAATAATGATACCGTTATAAAAATGAACACTTTCTCATTCCCCGCTCTGTAGCAAGACATTATGAAAGAATGAGAATAGGATAATATGTATTCAGCGTTAACGTTTATTTGCAGCTGTATGGTGCCAATGGTACATTTTGTCAGTCAGAAAATAGTTTGCACAGTTTTTCCTTCCTCTCTCACACTCATAAACACACACCGACACTCTAACTCCCTGTGCCAGGGCTGGTGAAGATGGCTTTTTACAGCAAACCTCTGCTTGCGTATCAATAATACAGTGGGGCTCACAGAGCACTAGTGCTTTTCAAAATGCCGAGAGTAAGGAAATTGAGCCATGGGGGGACATGAGAGAGCAAAACATCAAGGCCTAAAATAGAACTCCCTGTCTCCCCTGAGGAGGATGCGGCACTGAGTGAAGCACAGGGGAAGAAGTAGGAGGAGTCAGGAAAGAAAGACGGTTGGGGAGGCATCCCTGTCTTGTTTTAAAAACGGTTCTGTGCATAACTGCTTTTCCAAGCCAATGCTGTTCACTTCAACAGGCTGACAGTAGTAGTTTGGCAGCTTTTTTTACATCCTCAGTATACTTGAATGAATCCAAGACCACATAAAATAATTAAAACCTGTAAATAAAAGTCGTTACGCTTTTTTTTTTTAATGATGTAACTTTTTAGATCGCTAAAGAAATCATTCATCATGTGAACTCTGTCGTACAGACACTCATTGGATCATTAGCAAATCATGCTGGATAATATGATCATCAGATTTTGCACTAACTTGTGGTTCATGCAGCTCAAGTAAAAAAAAAAAATGCTAATTTCATAATTAAACTCTACATCCGAATTGCTATGCTGAAAGCATTGCTGTTAGCTCCTAATGTACAAAAAGAGAAATATGATCATTAGCTTATTATGAGAACAAAAGGGAATGAAATAGTAACAGGGAAAGTGCATGAGAGAGGAGAATTCCAAATGTAAATTAACTTAAAACTAGCCAAACAATTCCAGGTATTTCGAATTCTAGGTATTTGAATGTACAGTATATGCTTTTTTAGAAATGTATACACCTGTTTATCGTCAAATATATGCATTTATTTGAATAATAAATGGCACAGCTAATGAGAAAGAGCAGAACATGGAGGCATGGCAATATCACAGCCACTGAGCGTAAAAACTTTACCATGGTAGCAATTTTCTCTGCTTCTGTGTGAGTGTTGACGCATTCATGGATTAAGTTCAAGAAATGCACTTCTGTTTGTGGGGCTGTGGTAAATCCAGCGTTGAGATTCTATACGAAAGTCTTATCGTCTTTACATGCTGCCTGGGCATTACACTGATAGCCTAGACTTCAAAAACAGGGGAAAAGAATATAAATATGGCACGTTATATTATACACACTTGTGTAAAGAAACACACACACACACAATTATTTATTATCTTACATATATATATATGTAATATATATATATATAATTATCATCCATTATGGAAATATATGCTATTCACACCACACTGATTATACGGAATTATTCAGAGCAAATAAGGTTTTTCATAGACGGTATTATGTATTATGCTTTTCCTGGAAGGTCTGACAGACTGTCAGCATGACAGAGATGAATCAAATCACATTTACTTTTACACAAAGCGCATCTATAGTAACCGCGGCATGCATAGAACACATTTTAAAATCCTTTGATTGCATTGCATACGGTACTGTGTAATTCCGCTCGAAAATCTAGGAAAACAATCAATGATCAATGTTAGACTTGAATCTTTGATCTAGACAGTGAGAAGTGTTGCACAGGGCCTTTTCAAATGAACGTTGATTACAAGTATTTGAAGTCTTTCGCACCAGCAATGTTTAAGGGCTTGAGGGTCTCTGTAAACAGCTACAGTAGAAGGTTAGTTTTCTCTATACTGGTACACAGTGATGTTTAAGACTAAAGGCATGAATCCCACACTAGCCTTCGGTGAGACGACTACTAATGAGCAACTGTCGGTCTTGATTACCAATAAAAACCTTTGTGCTTAGCCCATGAATTGCAGAAGCCAAGAATGTGCCAGCTGTAATGTGAAAGAACTGGCTCCAAGACAAGATAAAAGATAGAGGGAGAGAGAGTCTGAAAGGTGTAACTTGTATGTCCAGAGGCTTGGGATTTGACGGCAATTTATTTGTCTCCAGGGCAACCGTTGTTTCAATGCAATGGTACGTCAGGCAAAAACAGCGGAATTAGTCTGAATTACGATTCTCAACAAGAATAATCACACTTAGTGTCCTGAGTTATGACTCTATCGCTCTTTGCTTTGCCTCATTTCTCTGCATAGCGATGAGAGGCCAGAGAGTAATTCTGCAAGCCTCTTCGCGGCCAAAGTCTACTTTCCCGGACACTTAACAGCACGGCAAGATAAATG
This sequence comes from Phoxinus phoxinus, assembly GCF_949152265.1. Lineage (NCBI taxonomy): Eukaryota > Metazoa > Chordata > Actinopteri > Cypriniformes > Leuciscidae > Phoxinus > Phoxinus phoxinus. The sequence goes on along the minus strand of NC_136880.1, from coordinate 33,513,275 downwards.
CACGGTGCCTCTCAGCAACCTGACTGCTCCAGGATTTATCGTAGGTTTCAAACCTGGGAAAAATGTCTTAAAGAATCTTAAATGTCCTTCTTTAAGAATTGTCCTTCTTTAATGACAGACACATTCAATGCTTTCAAATGAGGGAATCTTAAACGTTCTCTGAAATGTCTTTTTGCGTAATAAAGGTTCAAGCATGGTAAAGTAATAGTAGTTTGCTGGTACTTCACTTTCATTTGCCCTTTTAAATTTTGGAGAGCGTTTTGCTGTTTCGAGGGATATAAGAGGTACAAGCAAGATGCACAGCATTCTACAAAGGTACCTGTGATAAAGACGTTTCAACACTAGCACAGAGCCACAGGTGACGAAATTACGGGGACTGAGTAACGTTGAGATAGACAGTGTCTGATGCCTGACCCTGCATGGCTTGACCTTTCTTAATCATGAAGCTTTTTATTAAGATGGCAGTGAAAGGTCATTTGACTCATAACAGTCAGTGCAGGGGGTACGGCTGTACAACAGGACCAAAAAAACCTGCACAACCCCACAGAGCGACATTAGGAAGGTGCTCTGCATTTTACCAGCATCTGAGAGAGTGAACAATGAGAGTCAAAGGACCACCGTTGACAAAAGCACTTTCCAAAATGTCAACGTCATCACAGAAGAAAGACCAAATGTCTTTCCCCCGGACAAGCTGTTTGCCCTGGCGGGGGGGCAAAAAAAAGAGCCTTTTCTTGTCACAATGTATTGTTGAGAGGGAATCAACCCATTGAGAGTTTCAAAGGCAAAAAGTGCCCGTAAGTATACGTTTGCTTTGATTCTAACTTCATTTTCTGGAGCTCTGATTGATGGCTCCCCACACCCTCATCCATTGCTCCGTCAGTCGTTCACAATGCCTTTCCAGAGCACCACTTTGCCAAATTCACTCTCCTCGCCTTTCACTTCCTCCTAAAAAAAAAGAAGACAGCTAAAGAGCAGTCAAGGACATGTGACACAAAAACAAGACCTTTTCAGAGATCACCACTTTGACAGTTAAGTTTGCTGATGGACACGTTTAAAAAACAGTTGAAAAATCCCTGTATTAAGTCATTTCAATCAAAGCTACAAATGAGGAATTTACCACATGAGTATATAAAGGCATATTCTGGTGTGATGAAAGAGTTTTTCCTATCCGTACATCAAGAAGATCATAGTCTGGTCTAACTTTTCCCATAAATCGCATAACTCTTCAGGGCAGGAGGAAAATTTACCAATAAACTCTGATCTTGCTGTACTAGATCTGTCTCTACACTACAGTGCCCTAAAGAATATAAATATCCACAGTATAAAAAAATACCTTCGTATTTCACATATAGTCTTGCACATGAACCTGTGGTTAATAGGCAATGTAGTATTATGATTCTTCCAATAAACTCTCATAATCTCCCATTACATAACTCTTTACTGTAGGTTGGAGGTTCTCAAATGTCTGAAGCCAAGTATCAAGCATCAAATCAGAACATCCAAGTACTAACTAGACCACTTACTTCACTTATATGAACTTGAAACCAGCTAAAAATATACAGGTGTTTAAACAAATCATACCTTTCTTTCTTCGGCAGAACACAATAGGACCCCACTTACTTTCAGTGTATGAACAAAAAAATACATTTTTCAAAATATCTTTTGTTTTCTGCAGAAGAAAGAAAGTCTTACAAGTCTGAGATGATATGATGACGAGTACAGTAAGTGATTACAGAATTATCTTTTGATGAACTAAAAATGCATTAAATTTGCACCTCAACATGATATCAAGTTCCCCGAAGTCTTGCACCAATTGCAGCAGGTGAGTTTCCCCTCATACCTTGCTTTAGACAGCATGTCTTCCTGGAGTATTAATGGATGTGAACTCTCTCAGACTTGCTGCATCATTCATCAATGTGATTCCGTGATCATTTGCACATCAAATTACAAAATGTTAAGGGCGAAATAAAGAAGGGTAATGGGCTGGAAATAAGCCAATTACAATAATTACACCACTGTAATTGACCCCAAACCTTGTCTGTCCACATGTGCAAACGTTAAATAGGTGGAGGAAGTAGACAGAGGCATTAATTAGTCCCTGGATTAAACCACGTAGACGTATCTTATTTTAAGACTAATTCCCTGTCCTCTTTTAAATGTTCCTGGCTGAATGGACACTTATTGGCCTTTCTAATTTTGAAACAAATTAATCAAACCAATAGTTTGTTTCAATTTAAATATGCATACTCTATCTTGTTTTAAAGTTATGTCAAAATGAAAATGCAATCACTTCTTTATCTAAAACACACACACATGCATATCCATACACATATCTATACACACACACACATTCAAAAGTTTGGGGTAGGTAAAAAAAAGATGCATGTTTGTCTCTTATGCTCACCACAGCTGCATTTAAAAACTGTAATATTGTGAAATATTATTACAATTTAAAATAACGGTTTTCCATTTTTATATATTAAAAAATATAGTTTATTCATGAGATGGCAAAGCTGAATTTTTAGCATCATTACTCCAGTCTTCGGTGTAACATCATCCTTCAGAAATCAATATGCTGATGTGGTGCTCAAGAAACATTTATTTTCTCACTGTTAATCAATTTAATGTATCCTTACTGAATAAAATATTTTAAAAAAAAATTTATTCATACAAACTTTTGAACAGTAGTGTGCACTAAAGTTGTTGGGTGTATTTAACAAGGAATCCTGGAGAGAGAAAACCGGTTTATACGGTTAAAACGATTTACATAAAAATAACAGCATAATACACAAGCAAATCAGCATATTAGAATGATTTCAGAAGGATTATGTGACAGGGTGAGCATAAGAGGCTTCTTTCAAAAACATCTTAAATACCCTGAACTTTTGAACGGTAGTGTATTTATGGCACATTTTGCTTTTATAAGTATTTAGCTTTATTGCATACAAATGGGAGATGGACATCCTAGTAGGCCTACAGGTTAAGAACGCAAAGGAAATCAGAGTGAGAATATTAGTTGTGTGGGTAAAATCAAGCTTGCTGTGTATAAGAAATATCAAACACTGTGTGTGTTTACAGAGTTAGTAACCAGGAAACACAGTGCACCCAAAACATGACATTAAATGACAGTTCCTGACCAATGTGCCACCTACCATCAATCTCTTTAGTGCTAGTGTTTGATAAGTCATTGTGACTCTTTAAGCTCAGCTATTGAGAAATGTCAGACCTGAGTGCTCATCAGTATGTCATGTTGCTTAAATGACATAAAAAATAAAAAATAAATCACAAAAAAAAGAAAGAAAGAAAGAAAGAAAGAAATCACAGTGCCTGGTGCCCAAGGCATTCGATTTCACTTAAAGCCGTTAAAGTACTATGTCTGAAAAAAGGTATGATGAATGTCCATTACCCTTTCATTATGTATGAGGCCACGAACTGCTTTTGCGCCCTCTGTAGTGCTACAAGAAAGGTCATGAATATTTGAAAAGCCTGGGGAATGGAAGACCATACTGGTATCTCCCCCCCAACATAACTCAAACGGCACAGTCGTGAAGAGTGTTTCTCTGACCTAGTCCTTGACAATTTACCATTATTATTTGTCCAGAGTGTCATCTGAGATGAGGGAAAACGAGGTTCCCGCTACAGAGAAAGCAATCCGAGAGCTCACCTTGAATTCTGTCCCATGGTATTACTTCCCACCAAACTTAACCAAGCCATTGTATAATAAGGACCAGTTCACTCAAAATTGGCTTCCTGAAAGTCTTCTCCTCACACAAAACTGTTTGGCTTTAAAAGTCACATTATATTGTGCACAACCCCTGATATGATCTCGGTCACTTTTAAAGCATAATATAATTTTCTATTTGTTAATATCTCTTTGGGACAGACGCACAAATCTAGATCCCTCAAAGGGGTTTAATGGCACGTTATAGACAATCCCAAATACTCATATTAAAACAAATTGAATTAGTAGGAATTTTTTATATTTATGGAAAGGCAACTTGAATATTTAGCTACATAACTCTTTCATGCTCCCAATTATTGTAATTTAATCAATGATATGAGACCATTCCCATACAGCATATGTCATTTGCATACATGCATATGGAATAGATTATCAAATTTTTTCACAGATGCAAGCAAGTGTTTCCTTTCTTAAAATGAAAACAACATGCCTTGGACATCATGCTAACTGAAAATAAATTGTAATTAATTGCAATGATTTTAAATTGTATTGGTTGATTGACTTGTCTATGAGTAAAAAAAATCATATAAACAATGTAATGTAAAAAGCAACTCTAAGAAGTCATGTTTTCCAGCTGGTAACTACAAATACTGCACACGTTGTAAAATTCATATGGGTTTGGAACAATATTAGAATAATTGTTTTTTCTGGGTGAAACATCCCTTTAACATCTTTAATCAAGAAGAAAAGAAAAGAAAAAAGAAAATTCAATTGGTCTTAGAAATAGGAAATTTGTTCATCCAATACTACTTATTAAAGTGCCACTATTCTATTATAAAGGTTCCTAATTGTTTTAAAGGTCTCCTTCAGTAGGCATGTATGCCTTAAAGGTAAAAAAAAAACACTTTAATGTTCTCATAATATAAATCACCTGTTTTCTCACAGTGTCTGAAATTGCTCGATAAAGGAATCAGTCTCTTTAAACCCCTTCTTTTAAAGAGCTTCTCCTGCTCTGATAGGTCAAATAGCCCGGCCTATTGTGATTGGTCTACTGCTAGTCTCACGTAGCCAGACCTTCAGACTGACAGCAGAAGGTCCGGACACTATTGCAACTTTCATGGATGGATGGATGGATGGATGGATGGATGGATGGATGGATGGATGGATGGATGGATGGATGGATGGATGGATGGATGGATGGATGGATGGATGGATGGATGGATGGATGGATGGATGGATGGATGGATGGATGGATGGATGGATGGATGGATGGATGGATGGATGGATGGATGGATGGATGGATGGACTCATCACATATAACATATGTACATTACAACAAAAAAATCACATTAAGAAAAGGAAAGATAAAAAAGATAAAAATAAATAAATAAATTAAAATGACAAATTTAGGAATAATATTTCCTCTTGGTCAACCACACACAACACTTCTGTCTGTCCCCAAAACTCACTGAATGCAACCAAATTTTTTGTTAATTAAAAAAACTAAATCTGCTTTAATTCTTGCAGATACAAAACCTTTAAAATAAGTTCAGGTTCAGTCGTTACACTATATTTCCGCTTGTTTTTCAATATGTTTTCATCCATATCTTCTCCAAGTGTTCTAAGCCAACTCTCTAAAATCTGAAACAAACCATTTAGCCTAGAACAATCTAAAAATAGAAGCTTTAAAGTTTCTTCATGACCACAAAAGATACATTATTTCCCCACAGTGGGATCAACACGTGCCAAGTATCTATTAGTCACAATTGCCAAATGTACAATCCTTCATTGAAGATCTGCAGTGTGTCTTCATTGAAGAAAAATCCCCAACCATGTGCATTCTACTCTCACCATTGATGTTTGCAAACTTAAAATTTTCAGCACATTTGCTTGTATTATGGGATTGTTAAAGAGTGGTAAATTTTTTATCCAACCTTCAAGGTTTGAATATCTCCTTACTTGAAAGACAGTAATCCACACTTTCAAAACTGATTTATAAAACGGAGAAGAATCATTCCATTCCATATCTTTCAGACTGATTAAAAATGGATTCAAATCATATTCAAACCACAACAAGCTGTATCAGCCCAACAGATTTTTCCTGTTGAATTTTCCTATCGGTTGAATTTTCACAGCTGATTGCAAAAAATAATTTGCATCAAGAAAAAATTCACTAATCTCTATTGTTTTTCCTAAGGTCGCATCCAGGAAATCATTAACCTCATTTACAGTACACAATTGGTCTTCACTTAAACGTCCCAAATCATAGTATGTTGAAATTAGTTTTCCAAAGATATAAAGAAGTGCAGATCGATGCGCACTCTAACGGCTAACATTGCCCACAACCCATTGCACGTTGGACGAGGATTCGATTAGAACTACAAACACGAGTAAAAAAAAGTGTTAAAGAACTACAGACATGGAGGATGTGCGAGTCTGGCGGTTATCGAGAGGTTTAGATAAAGGGGTTTTAGTGATTAATTATCAGTATCTAACCTGACGAAAATTTATTTATTCAATGTTGTCCACATTATATTTCATATGCAGCAGCATTGTGAACTTTTCTAAAGATATGAGTCATTAACATTTAAATGCATCATTATTTTCAAATTGCGAGTCTCCGCATGAAAGACCCACAACTGGCAGATCAACGTGCTACAACATTTCTCTCCGAAACAGTAGGAAATCAAATTAGATTGAATGGAGGATTTTAATTGTGACACAATGATTGACAGGGCAGTTTACTGTAACAGGATGCACGTATCTAAGCGACAGAGCTGTCAGTAAAAGACGACGAAGTAGTATGTCCCAAAGCTTGCCTACTCTTTTGCTACACACTCAAAAGTATTTACTTTTTCTTCACATAAAGAGTACATACTTTTAAGGCGTATAAGTAGGCGAATTGGGACACAGCATATGACTTCATTTGTCATTCACTTTGATCTATAAAAACTTCACAAACAGCTACACAACTTGTGCACAATTATTAGTGGATGTGACATTTGTCTTTGAGAGAAATATTGCGTGACAAAGCGAGTCACCCAGACCTTGAATGGAAAAGCAACTAAAAATTTTAACAAAAGGACCAAAAAAAAAAAGACACTCAGGAAGAAACAATGGATGTTTTCATTTATTTTGGTGGGATTCAGATTCCATCAGCAATCCACCCGTGCCCGGGCCCAGTCAGAGGTGGAGGGGAAGCACATGAATGTCACACTTTAAAAGCATTCTGAATGAATCTTGCTGAACACAGGTTCTACCGCCTTATTAGCCTATTTTACGCTCCTGCGAACAAGGCAAACGGAGCGAAAGAGATATGCAAATATGAATCTAATTGGCCTGTCAGGACCACGGTCCCCCAGTCAAACAGGTGACAGTGAAGGGGAGAGCACAAGCAGATTGGATTCAGCTGCCACCCTTACACATTTCATTAAGTCATTCTGTGTGCATTATGCCTGGGGTCAATGCACTATCCTTGAACAGGTCTTTTAGCATTCATTACCGCTGAGTTTCTCTCTGCCACTTTAAAAGCACCACATGCTCCATTTTTATATTTCTATATCTCTTTGGGACAGATGCACTAATCCAGATCCCCCAAAGAGCTTCACTGACCCATTGTGACTGGGCACAGAGCCTATTAATTGTGATCAATGGTACTTTTGAACAACAAATTGGCCAGATATGCGGTGTACCAGTGTATCAAAGCGACAGCAAAAATCATCATCGATATTCAGACTCTAGGGAGAATCTTCTGTGTTTAGTTGTGTGATGCTTCAGAGACGGCACAGAAGATAGAGTCATAATATTGTCTTTAAATGAGAATCTGTAACGTGGGTTTTGGTTAATGTGCTAGAAATGAGCGGGTGGCACTGGACATAGATGTTCCATAGCACGTAATGATGCATCTAGAAAAAAACACACACCTTCATTAGTGGACTATCACTCCCTGCACAAAGGGGCCACGCAACAATGGAAGGGAGGAAAATCGATGGTGATGACTTAGCAAGCTAAAGAACAAAAGACAGAAAGAATGATAATCACTCAAGGAATGAGAATCAAGCAGACGAGGAGACTATCTGAGGAGCAGAGAGAGAGAGCGAAAGAGATTGAACGGTAAATCAGAGGGCGAACTCCTGAGAGCATTGCGGATCCATGATAACATTTTAGCTTAGCAGTGAAGTTCAAGACGAGTAAAGTTGGTAGTAAGTAAACCCCCTCTTCTCCATAAACAGTCCAATGTTGCTTCAATATGCATCAGGTTTTCCCCCCAGTAAGAATAACAATCAAAGCATAGTAAAAAAAAAAAATAATAAAAAACCGCATACACAGAGATTTAAAAAATAATAATTATCACTCGCCAGGTGACCGAAATTGATATTATGAATTATATTCTATAAACCATTAAAAAAAAGAATTAATATATAATATATTACATATATGTAACCCTATCTTTAAAAAACCTTAAAAAGCATTACTGTTAGGTTATGATTTTTTTTAAATGCATAAAGTAGACTGTGCAATTTATGTAATTGCAATAAGTAATATGAGCAAACCATCTTATCTGCCCAACATTTTAGTTCCATTTTCCTGTATATCCAGGCACAATATTCCTGTATATTGTTTTTGTTAGCTTTAAATTGGCCCTGTACCAAATGGCACACTTCATATGCACTTTCGGTCTTGTGATGCGGGCTCCGCTGCGGACTTTTTCCGGACAGTTAAAGCGGCGTTATGTCACGAAAGTGCGGACTCGGAGGAAGGCCGCAAGTGCTTAGGGTGCCATTTGGGACAGGGCCTTTACTACATATTATTTCAAACAATCTATGAGCAAAATTATAGATCGTGGGGGGACGTGTACAACTGGAACAACATTCCAATCAACCAATCAGATTCAAGCGACAAGTTTACAGTTTATGTCAAGTGTAGGCGTACAACCAGGGTTAGGTGCTTTACATCAGTGTTGATCACCTATCATTTCCCTCTGATTATAGGGATAAATAGGGATAGGTTTAGGGGTAGTGATAGGGATAGGTTTAGGGGTAGTGATAGGGATAGGGTTGACTACATTTTTGGACAGAAATGTTGTTCCAGGACCGACAAAATATGTTGATCCAGGAACATGGAAAAAGCAGTGACCAGTTCATGGCTCATCTTTAAATCATGATTTATATTATCTTACACTGAGAACTGCTTCTATAATGAGCTGCACGTCTTTACAAAGCTGTCAAAGCACAATGCAACTATGTTCCATTTATATATAATCCAATTTAAACTCTAAATGATACATTTTACAGAAACACAAGATGACATTTATAACTAACTGTGTTTTACCAGCATATCTTTAAAATCATTCGTCTCATCATTCCTGCTAAATAGCTGCAGAACAACAAGACATCCTTCCAGGTCTCACATCAAGGAGAACACATGTAGGAAATAGCGGCATTAAGTTATTCTAAAAATAAAACTCAATCGAAATAATCACAGCCACGAATAAAAAGAGAGGCTTTAATCCAATAGCAGCAATGTTAACTGGAAAACATTAACAACATCTTAACCCATTGTCGCAATGAAAAACAATATCAAACTACCCTCGAGCCAATGGTTTTTGTTCCTATTCCAGTCCACACTGGCAATAAACACAACAAAATCAACTGGATTGCTTGTATGCCTGTACATTTCCAAAAATGGGCTGTTCTTTTCAAGAGAAGGATCGATGAGAATGATAATGAACATTATTTGAGCAAGGAGACACTTTTGACCCAGAAGAAAGTCAGCTCACAAAGAGCTGCAGAAGTTATTCAACAATCAATACTGCATTCATAATGTGGCTCCATCAGAAGTCAGTTGATGGAACACCTGTGGCAGCGAAAACGGCAGAATTATCCACATAAGCCCACACCAAACGTCCAGGTTGAATCGTGGCACTTAAGGCTTTGAGGATTCTCACTGACTGAAAGGTTAAGCGGTATTCCTCTGTATGTACAATTAATTTTCTTTCGACTTTTCTCACAGTGCCAACTCTCCATTTGTGAATCACATGGATGCACCGTGGATTCTATTTCAAGGCTGAATGCATGTGCAGTTATTTGCTTTACACTCGTATGTTCCATGTCTACAATCTTGAAAGTCAAACGTCGAGTCAGGGCTGAATTTAACGATGCATCTAAACTTCACCGAGAGATGTTGGCAAGAAAGCGTGGCATGTCATGTCATGGCGCTACGGGCGGACAGACTGCTAGAGTGTGATTAGCCTCTGCTGTGATCAGCTCCCAGCTCTATAATCACACACAGCAACAAGATTGACAGCATGTTGTGGAATTAAAGCAAAATTCTGAAAACTTACTTATTGGTTTAATTATATAAACATTGTATTACATTTATTTATTTGAGCGGTTTGTTATTAAAACGAACATTTTAATTTATTTCAAATAATTAAACTAAATTAATTTCTAACAACTAACTGAAAGCTTTGCATATCAATACTCAAATACAATGTACATAAAAAAAAATGTAAAATAATAATTATTATTATTTGGCTGAACTCAATTTAGTAAGGACCAGTGGTTCAACACATTTAAGAGGAGTTTTATTAAATTAAGTAATAAACTTTACTCATTTCATAGCAGAATTAGGGAGGGAGTTTTGGACAGAAATGTTGTTCCAGGATCGACAAAATATGTTGACAAAATCCAATTTTAAACTCTAAATGATACATTTTACAGAAACACAAGCTGACATTTATAACTAACTGTGTTGTTACAAATTAAATTGGATTTAATTTGTAACAACTAACCGAAAGCTTTGCAAATATATCAATACTCAAATACAATGTACATTATAATAAATAAATCAATAATACTTTGGCTGAACTTGATTTAGTAGGGACCAGTGGTTCAACACATTTAAGATGAGTTTTCTTAAGATTAAATTAAGCCATAAACTTTACTCATTCATAGAATTATGAATTAAGTACAACAATAACATCTGGCAAGTCACAGGTAAGCCAACGTGCCCAATAAAATATCTAACTACTATAGCACAATAGCACATGTTAGCAAGCAAAAATATGGGCTTTGCAATTTGCAGATATTATACATGCACAAACAGATGCATTACACACTAAAGGAAAGGAAAAAAGAATAATATGACCTCTTTAAAAGCATCATTATGCTAATGTCCTCCCTATGAAAGATCCACGACTAGCAGATTTATTACTCTCCAATACGGTAGGAAGAAATGTTGAGTCGCGTAATTGAAACTGATTTGAGGAGAGTACACATTAATGGCGTTCACTATGACACAATTATTGATAGGCAAGGTAACGATGACAGGATGCATGTAACTGTGTGGAAGATGCATTTATGATGTTGTAGTAGCATATATCCCAAAACTTTCCTATACCCTGTTGCTCAAAAGCATGTACTTTTCTCTTTTTTTCATGTTATCCCTATTTTTTTACGTTTAAATAGATTGCAATCAATTAATTTAAGTTGTTTAAGATTAATAAATGAAGTTGGGACAAAATATTGAAGAATTGTTTTGCATTAGCTTGTAATTAAGCAAATTGAGAAAGCAGCAGAAATCACTTTTAGTGTTTGTTTCTGCTGTAGCCCAAATTGTGTTATTAATTTATGGCTGCATTTTCTGCCATCATTTTCCAACTTCATTGTGTATAATTTGCTGAAGAAGAAGAAAGAAAAAAAAGCATAAATAATCAAGTCTCACAAAGCCTAATATCTCAATAACAAAATGCAAATTACTTGATAATGCTAATACTAGACTGGAACCAAAAACCAGTAAATCAGCTAAAACAGTACGCTCATGTCAATCTGTTGCCATAGAAGAAGAAAAACCTCCCAAATGCAAGCTGCTAATTCACAAACACAATCTAGAGATAATGGAAAACAGGAAAAAAAGAACATAAGAAAAAATATACACAATTTTCCCCTTTATTCTCCATCCACAGGAGATGAAAGACAGCTCGCTGTATGAATCCAACCACAGAACACTGACTGAAGAATTGTAACAATGGCATCAGCTCGGCGGGAAGCGGATTACCTGCATCAGCCAACAACCACGGTTTTTATTATGAGTGCTTTGAACTCCGAACCTTTAGGAACTACAGAACCTTTCAATCTCATTAGATCTGCCACATTAACCTTTTATACATGCATTTTTTTACTTGTTCATTAAAAGCTTTTTTTTTTATAAAAAAAATTCAAAGGACCAAGTCTTTATCATATAGATCTAGAATTATCTACCAGGCATAAAATCCTGTTAAAATTGCTTTATAGTTTACATCATTACACAGCTTGCTCCCGTTAAGAATACTGATATTTTGAGGTTATGGCTTTCTAATCGGCTTAGTTTGAGTGCTGCCAGTCATATACAGCATATGCTTTATGATTCCAGACACACATGCACACACACATCAGTGTAATCTGGATCATATTTCCAACAGACAAACTTTTATTTATGAAATGCTTTTATGGCTGAATTTTAGATCATGACTAGAGCCATATGATACTTATAAATAGAGCCATATGATACTTATAGTAAACCACTCCTTGTTTTCAAAGACAAATTTAAGATAATAGCTGATATGTGTTTTTAGAAAGTATCTGAATATAAAAATGTGTAGAGGATATGAATGAAAGTAAAAGGTTAATGAAGATTCAAGGATAAAACTTGCCAGCTGAGATTCCTACTAATAAGAAGTGCTGAATATCCAGGGCATAATAGAAATAGTATTTGCATATTATTTGTATTTATACATTTGAAAAAAAAAGATGCACAGGTCTATGGAAACATGCAGACTAGTTCACTAAAAATGGATTGAGCCCATTGACATGCATTGTTTTATACCTTGCGTCATTATGCAATGAATGCGTGAATTATGCAAATCAGGTTAAATACATAAACACTGCTAACAAATCTGTGCTGAATGCTGTTTTGCAAACTGCTAATTTTCCTTTTCGATTCTGAGTGTTTTGTTTTGGAGGATGCTGAAAGTGCTGGTGAAAAAAAAAGAAGAAAAAAGCTGAAAGTGCCACAACTTCCCCGGTTTCACAGACAAGGCTTGATTGATTGATTGATTGATTGATTGATTGATTGATTGATTGATTGATTGATTGATTGATTGATTGATTGATTGATTGATTGATTGATTGATTGATTGATTGATTGATTGATTGATTGATTGATTGATTGATTGATTGATTGATTGATTGATTGATTGATTGATTGATTGATTGATTGATTGATTGATTGATTGATTGATTGATTGTGTTTATTTCATTCATGGATATTTTTCCAACAAAACTTACTTCATCATCCTCATATATATAATTTATAAAACCATGATGAAAAGGAGGCAGGGTGAAGAATATCTTATATTTCCTGCCCCCTCAACAATAATAATAATAAATAAATAAAAACTCAACATATCAAGTCCCCGTCAATGCATGACGATAACAAATAAACAAAAAACTAGAAACCAAAACATCAACCTGAAACCGATTCCAAAGCAAAAGCAAACCATGATCACAACCATCATCATCATCATCAATTTCTATTAGTATTCATCCAAAACAAAAGCAAACCATAATCACAACCATCATCATCATCATCAATTTCTATAAGTGTTCATACAAATCCATTGTTTTCTCTTTAAATCTTTTTAAGCCCAGTCCCAGACTAAAATGCATGTTTAGAGCTGTTTTAACAAAGCAACTTGCACTGACATATCTTAAAATATGTCAGTGCCATTGTTGTGTCTCATGATGCACACCAGTAATGTTTTAAAGGCATATCTATACTTAAATGTCTGAATTGAGCTAAAGCCTAATACTGGCTTAATCTAAACCCTGCCTGTGAAACAAGGCCTATGTGTGAATATACCTGGTTATAATACCGGTCCCCATAATTTAATAATTCGATGAATTCCTGATCATCAGAAAATGTAGTACTGTGTTAAAAACAGCATTGTCATGCAGTTCCATCAGCTAAACCAGCACCAAACACTATATCTAACCATCATAAACCAGCATGGAAAGCTTAGCATGAAAGATACGGTTCAATCTCATTTAAATATTGGTCTTGAAACAACATTTCTAACAACCAATCAGACTTTGGAGTTAGGTTCAGTGCTAATCTTAGGGTTTTAATGGCGTATACACCATTTCTATCAACCGTTCATTTCCCTAGATTAATGGTTAGGTTTTGGATAAGAACTTTTCAGGACCATCAAAACATGTTTGACGCATGAATGCCTTACTCTGAGTAAAATCAGGATGTGACCGATTTCCCCATGATGTAACAGCGGAAAAGAATGACAACAACTTCATTTAAATACACATAACACAGCCCTACAACACTACAGATAGTGTCTAGTTAAATTGGATTGTGTGTGGTTAGTGAAAAAAAAAAACGTTTTGCACTGAATATTGACTGCAAAATTGAATGAAATCCCCCCTCAGAGATGAGTTTGCCATACTGTACGTACTTGAAAGTTTGACAAGGCGCTCTCCGAGAGCCGAAGGGAATGCGCAATATTACTTTTGGTTCCTGCTCTGTGCAATCTCACTGTCTGAACAGCAAACTCAAATCATTCCTTCATTTTTGCCAACAATCAGAAAGCCCTAGTGACCCTCTCCAGTACGCCGTCTCATTCCTTTCCTCATCTCAGCTGCTTTCAGGCCAAATCATCTCTAAAGAGCCTGAGACAAGAAAGGAAGTGAAAAGATGCTGTACTCATCGACTCTCACTCTCCTCACTCTCACATGAGAATGGATCAGTGTCTGGATCTTAGTGGCCCCTGAAGACAACATGCTTTGATGTGCACTACCTTCCTTTATGTCCAGACCCATCTCACTTTACAGAAAGAGAAAGCAGCAAAAAGATTAAATGAAGCACAAAAGAAAAGGGAGGAAGGGGAAAGAAGAGGCTTTTCGCCCCTTTCTCCTGTACCTTCATCAAGACCTGACGCAGTGCCAGAACCTGAGAGGTTTGATCAACGCCCTACCACTTGCTCTCCAAGAGACCCTCTCCAGTCCGATTCTTTCCTGTGCTTGAGAAGTCATTTTTCACTAGAGGAAAATTAGTTTTCTCATCACAGAACTTGGCACCAGGCACTTTTAGCAGACATATTTTTCAAATGAGGGTGAGGAGCCAATATGGATTTTCATAGTGTCTGCAGAATATGGACTGGTAATTCAAACTAGAGGAAAATAGACAGTATGATGTGCAAAAAAAATCTAAATATAATGTAATTCATTTAGGTGGGAGGTTATCACTCCTTGTGTGATAACAGTTCCTTGCTTGAATCTGTCCTCAGAACTGTCCTCTGTCCTTAGTCTTAACTTAGAATCTACACTTCTTTTTGCTTTGTCTTGACATTCAGAGCTTTTTTGTTTGTTTTTTTGTTTGTTTGTTTGTTTTCTGTCATCTGCGCAGGAGAATCAATAATCAACTTTCAAGCATATTTTCCCAAGACGAAGTTACTGCAAGTACATTTCTGCTGTCTATGTAGACTAAAAGTTTGTCTAAACTCCCAGGGTCCAAAATGAACTCTAACCAAGCGCATTTCATAAGAATCTGCTACATAACGCATGGTTCAAACTGCAATAACTATATACTGAGCCTTGTTGTTTATACCTGATGAAAGGGATCTAAAAGAATGAAATTAAATATATATTCAAGATATATCTTCTAAAGTGGCTTTCTAATAACGATAGAAATATTTACTTGCATACAGTACATGCATTGTTCTACACTGTGTCCCTAAAGTGAGCCTATTTAGTGGTAGATAGATGCATCACATTAGTCAATGTTTACCTCAGTAGAACATATCAGACATATCTAGCATATCTTAAGTGTGTTTTTACTCAAAAACTGTATGGAGGAACACATGCGATCTTTCATTACAGCAACCCAACAAAAAGAGTGCATTTAAAAAGTATAATAACGTCAGTGAACAGGTTTTAATAATGTGTGTGTGACTGTGTTTAATTGCTTGTATTATATAACCTGGTAAGAACTTTGGTCATTGGCAGTTGTTTTAAATGTCCTACAGAAATAAAATTTGTATTGTATTGTAACATCAAAGAGGAAACAAATAAAAATCTATGGTGATTGGCTCAAAAAATAGTGCCCAAAAATAGTTCTCATAAGCACAGATGGCTGCAAGCAGGTCGCATAAATACGGGAAGGCCTGCACCAGCTGAGCAACTGCCATTGCGATGAGAGGGAATGCTAACGGATCGCTTTCTCCAGGTATAATAAACCTTCTTTGTTATTTCAAAGGAATCAGGCATCATAATAAGTCTGCTGCTAATGTGCTTCTGAGAGCTTCTTCAAGGAACCCTCCTGCGAGATGAATTCTGCGAAAGTAACAGGTAAGCCAAATAACAAGTTATGCATTTCAGCGGAAACTTTGGGGAATCAGGGACCAAACTGAAAACGCACAATATAAAATCATAAAAATAGCTAAATGAAATGTAACGCCAGGCTCTTTACAATCATACCATCAATCAGAAGCTAATTAAACCGAGCCGGGGGATCTCTAAAGAGACCCTTAAAACCAGCCGTGTTTAGTTCGTTCTCATCCGCACACCTTAAGATGTTATTAAATTATGCTCGCAAACGATGTCTGGCTGAATTCCCAGTCTCTCACGGAGGTGGAAGAGTCATTTTAATCAGCACTAAGGCTACGGTGGTGGACATTTTCCAGTTAGAAGGGGCTTTTAGGAGCCATTGGCACTAATCAGAAAATGCTGTCAAATCTTATTCCATTTGGCTACCGCAGCTGCAAATGCAAGTCTAAATATTAAGTATTATAAGCATGTGTCGTTATAATTACCAATTACCTCTTGAAGAGCTCATTTCAATTCTCTTAGGTGCAAGTCAAAGATAATACTTTGAGATTGTGGCATATGAACCCTCGTAATGAATTTCTTCAGTTATTAAAAGAGACCTCACAGGAATATTTCCGTGGTTAACCATTTAATTAGCGTGTAAAAATCTTTTTTTATTATTATTTCAATAACTGAACTGATAGCATACTATCAAAGTCAGCTTTGAGAAAGCAAGCTATACAGCATGGCAGGCCAGCTTATTAAATTCTGTGAAAGTAGCATAAACAAAGACCCGAGGTTGATTGAAACAACATCTATATATCAAAATATATCTCAGAGGTAGTGGTGGGTACACCATGCAAGAGATATATGCAGTAAACTACACTTCAGAAAGAGAAGGCAAGAGAGGTTCGGCAGTGTGGATCCCTGTGGATCTAACACATTCTCAGAATTCTAATTTGACTTTCACCTCGAGTCTCCGGTAACACTTCTCAATTTCCAGACACAAACACTCTTCAAAACAAAAACGGGAGATATTGGCAGCGAAATTGAACACGTCACCTCACCAGCAGTATGGGTGGATTCAAAACAAATTCATAACTCTCTCAGCTTTCATTCTTTCAATTATCACTCATTCGTATGATTCTCGTGGTTTCTTCTCCGCCACATATAACGTGACAACCTGGGCAGAATGGAGGCTGCTTGAGAATTTCTTTAAAAAAAAAACATCTGGGGACATCTTTGGGTTGCATCCCAGTGGGCCACAGAGTATGTGCCAAACAATAGTTCACGCTCATAACAGGCACTGTATTTTCAGTGTCCGCAAAGCATCATGGGAAATCATGACAAATGCTTGTCTCAGCCGCTTCGGTTTGGTGCCTTACTAAAAATAATAAAACAAAATTAGAAACATGAAAATGCATATTCAGCATTGCACAAAAATACAAGTCTTCCTAAACTGATTAGTGCCTACAAATGTGAAGTCAGAATGTGATTTTCTTGCAGTGGGAACTTCAGAATTTGTCTCCCCAAGTGTATAAACTATGATGAAACTATACGAGTAAGAGAATCATTAGTTAGTAAAATAGTTCCTCAGGCATGGTTCTCGACCTTCAGGGATCACCGAATGTAATTCCAGGGGAGGACAGAGATAGGGCACATTGTTCATTTACTTCATGTAGGCGAAATGTAGGGCACACTCTCATTCACACACATCATAACAAAACTCACTCAGTCAGACACACTTCTAAATAATTCCTAGACTTTCATCCACAGCTGACCCTGGAGTGAACAAGGCTGGAATGAACCATTTCACAGTCCACAATATAGGTGGTTGAGTTACTATGGTTACATTTTCAGAGAAAATCAGACATTGGAAAAAAACTGTTGACCAAATACTGTCAAATAGGACTAAAAACGAATTAGATCTACAAAACATCAAATGAATTATTATTACTGAAAGTCTAAGGACAATTATATACGATCGGCCAGAAAGGTTGTTTATATGAAACACATTTGGTTAAACGTTCCACTGCTCGCTTTTTTCCTCATGCTGCCTGTTCAAACCGCCCCCTAATCTGCTTTATTAAGCGTCCTCTAAGCATCTATATCTCAGATTAATTAACCGAAAGCATAGAAACTAATTGCATTTATCATTTAGAAAGTCCACATAAAAAAACAAATCATCTTTCATTATTTATTTACTGATGAATGTGTGTAGAATTGTAGGTCAGAAGCAAGTAAATGTTAAAAAAGTAAAAGTTTTGTCAGTAATGTATATATTTGGGACATTTGATGTACTTTATAATGTTTATGATAACCTACCATGATTATTATGAACCTCTTCAATTGTTTGTCGCAAAATATGATACATAACACTCCAATCAGCTCTTATCATCAAGCAAGCGACCTTGTGGGATAAGACTGAGCTGAAAATACATGTGATTTTATGCATAAAGTTCAACACTTTTAATTTTAAATGACAGCTGGTCACACCTTAGAGAGGATTGTGACCAGCACTTAATCAACACTCTCTTCATCGACTAACAAGATCAAAGTACTGCCAAAGTTATTTTACAGTTTCTAACAGAGAAGAGAGGCATTATTTTTTAATAATTTAATTAACAGCAGAATCCACTAGCGTATCCAACTGCAAAGTCTATTGATTTTTTTAGACAGCGTGGTCCAAACACAATCGGAAAACATGCAAAGTGATCCCGAAAAAAGCATTTTCATCGTTCAATTCAGGTCCCGCTTCTATAAAAGGAACACAATACAATTGCAAAGACTCTTAACTGCAGGCGCTGCGATTCGCTTTCACTGCATCCTTCTATTTTCACTCTCATGTGTGGTTTTTGCAATCCATCCATAGTTTCCCTGGACTGCTTCCTAGCTTGGGTTTTGTTAGCTAATCTGGTGCGAGGAAGGCAAAGTTTAGCGGAACAATACAGCATTGTACATCATCTGAGAGAAGAGATTAATGAGAAAGAGGCTGCTGAAGCCACAACCGAGATAAAGAATTAGCAAATGAAGCTGCCGTTTCTTTTTTTTCCTTCCTCCACTGACTCCGGCTCATCCTTCACAGTAATTTGATTGAGAATGCTCTGTGCATACTACAAGACCTACGCTATCTGCTCTACAGGGGAAAGTCTTGTTCCCAGAAATAACAATTCATCTTCAGGATCCCTGCCTCAGCATATATCATCGACTTGAGGCTCATCATCGTTATTTTACATCAAAGCAAGCTGATACATGGGAGACAGTGAGCGAGGCAGGAGAAAAAGACGAAGGAGGGCGAGGCGAAGCACTTAACAATCCCGGGTCGTGTTCCCACACCCCAATTAATGCGGTGCCAGAAGGACGCCCGCATTCCATTCTCTAAACAGACGAAAACAGGATTGATGACAAAGGCTCCCGCGCATAACTCACGGTCTGACGTGGAAGAGGAGAAGGGGACGGAGAAAGAAAGACGGAGAGAATGGGAGCGAAGAGAATTATGGGAATGACGGATTGAGATGGAGGGCCCGTTTTTCTCTGAGTCTCCCTGGCAGCAATCTCACGTGTGTATCCATTGGCTCCCCGTGAAAAGGCAGTGAAATATCACCTGTCACCAAATTAGAGCGCAACACTCATTTCCCGGTGACGCTTTAACAACAGCTGCAGTCCACCGTTAATCTGTCATTGATAAATCAAAGTAATAAGTGCACAAGACTTTCTCAAAAAAAGTTTCCTAAAAAATCTGAATTATGCAATCTGGAAAAGGCCCTCAGATTTAAAGTTATTCTCTTTGTGGTCAAGTTTGGGGTCAGTACGGCATTTTAAAGGGGTCCTATTTACAAAGTCTTGATTTTGTTTTTGGGCTGTACTAGAATATGCTTTCGTGCTTGATTGTTGAAAAAGCATTATTTTTCACATATTTTACATTAGTACAGCACCTCACTCCCCAGTCTGGCCCGAATGCTCAGTTTAGTTCCGTTTTGATGAAGCCCATCCTTCGGAAAAACAGTTAGCACATGTTCTGCAAATGTCACGTCCCTTACCATAATAGGGAGCTCTACTCAGATGTAAATATTAAGGATGGCGTCAATTTCAAACCAATTCAAGTCCGATTCAGACTTAATGTTAACAAACAAGGGGATCGTGCAGAACGCATTTCATGTGCAAACTTTGCAAGCACGGATTTTACAGGACTTTTCAGGAGTGGTATGTTTGTTTTTTTGTAATTAGCTTACAAAAGCTACAGTGAACACTATATCAACACTAATGTTGGCTAGCCGGCGATGAGAGGCAAAGCTTTGCCCTTTGTTTACATCATAGCAACAACATAAAACGTATAATTGGAACTGTTAATAAAAAACGCAACTACAAATAATAAGACATACTTACAAGTTAATCCACAAAAAACAGTTCTGTCAGGACCACTATCGTCAAATACAATTGACAATTAGCATATAGTTAGGATTGGCGGTATGGTTCCGTTCTGGCCGAGAACTTCCTGCGCATCCATGCAGCCGAGCATGGATTAGAGCAGGGAGAGCAGCAATAACCCCCCCTGGGGTAAACAGAACAGAACCAACATGAAACTATTGCAGATATCATTGATTCAAGATTTTACAGTACAACATCATTTGAGAATTTAGTCTGATTCAAGGGGATAATCAGAATGCCAAATCCTGACTGACGAGAGGAGGAGCTGGGGATGGAGGAGGGTAATCGGCTCCTGAGAAACGCGATAGCTGCTGATAATACGGAAGGAGCTTATATATGTATACAGTGATAGGCGTCGTATTCCTATGTGGATCCGCTGAGAGTCAGCTGATGCAAACTTGACTAACGTGACCTGCCAGAACTGACGCTATGCTTGATATTGTCCCGACAAAGTGGGAACTGCTCAATTTCAGGAGAAGCTTTTGTGCGTAGCCTGTATTCTACTCTCTTAGGTTCTGAAAGCTGTTCTCAGTAAAATGTGCAGCACACACATAAATGTTGGGGTTATAATGTTCAGGCACAGGGTTTAAAATAATTTTAAACCACTAAGTTCATCCGCCTTAGGAAGGTCAAAGAAATGAGTTTTGGAAACAGGGTGGAAAAAACAGTATCTCTTTGACACAGCAACAACACTGTCTTCTCTAATGCAGCTCAACCAGGACTCGTCCCCTTTTTTTGCGTGTTCCGTGGGCAGGGATTAAATGAGTAACATTATGACTTCACAAAGCCAGGAAAAAACGTGTTGTAGTCCAAACGAGTCATTCGTTTTAGTTCTTGGAAAGTGAATTCTGTTAAATAAAATATCTCCCTTTAGAATGGATTGATAGAATTGATCTTTGTAACCTTGCAGACCTTTTTTATGCTCAAAGAGCAACATTATTCACCAACTAAATTTGAAAAAGTGAAAGCATAATAGGACCCCTATAGTGCTTTTTTTCAGAAAGGGCATTTCACCTGACCAAAAAAGACCAGTAAAGACATGCATGTTTCAAAATATCTCTATTTTAAATAAATGATGTTCTTTAAAAAGTTCTATTCATCTTATCCTGAAAAAAAAAAATTAAGCAGCACCATATTGATAATAAGAAATTATTCTTGAGCACCAATTCTGCCTATTAGTTAGAAATAGAAATAGTAACTTAATGATAAGAGAAATCTGGCATATGTCACTAGAAAGAGAAGTATGTTGTTTTACCAAAAGATCGAGTTGTGCTATTTTAATGATAAAGTCCAAGGTCAATAAATGTAAAATAAATAAAGCATATGCATGGATGAAACATTTCACAATAAAAGATCAATAACATGCATGTAGAATGGATTTTCATTTCATACTGACTTTAAAGTGTGATATTACAACTGATGTAACACACTGCAAAGATCAGTCATCACCAGTAGCTGATTGTAATGCTGTAACAAAAAGGCATGTTGTCAGCTAAAATATTCTCCAAAGTATGAACAACAAATCTTTATCAAGTGCACCATAAACAGAATGCTTTCCAAGTGCAAGCTGCAAAAATAAATATATAAAACCGAGAAAAGTGATTTTTGCCAAGGCTGTCAGAGAGGAGATTAATTCTAGGCATTGTCATCTAATGAGCTGTAGAGAGTTACCTGTCACAATACTTCCACACATTCCTCTTTGGGAAAAAAAAATCACTTTATTTAATTACTTTGCATCAGTCAGCCCAACCTCCTGCTACCCCATCTGAACAACCTACACTTGAAAACCAGCGAGTCGGAATCTGTCTAACATAAACAACACACAAGTCGTAAAGCTGTGCCTCATTCATTGCTCCATGAGAGGTGATTGACACTCTAAGTGTTGACTCCTTCTCCTCGAAAGCCCAAACGCACATTGTACGAGTTGATTTTCAAGGCCGGTCGGTTTATTGAACGCTCGGCCATGGAAAGGCCGACAATACTTATACAACGGCTGTGTGTCATCACAACAATGGAGATAGAGGCAGGAAATGCACTCCGAAATAACAGGAAGGTCAGGCGGATCTGTCTCCATAACAGTGAGGAAAGCGTTGACTAAATCTCTTTTATATGAGCACTACGCTGCAATACACATAAAATCTCACACTCAACCGCCCTCACTTACACACAAAGGAATAGAGGAACACTACACCGAAGAACCAAGCTATTGTTACCATCCATTGCTATACATTTTGGAATAATCCTGGATGTTCTGGAGTGAGCTTGTATGTCTCATTATAATAGATTAGATATAAGGAGAAAACAAGCTGCAAAGTTAATCAAAATGATCGCAATCACGATTAAACTGCAAAAGGCTGCGATTTAATTAAAAAGATATATATTCTGCATGTGCCGCATACTTCAAGATGAAGCATGGTAGTACAAATGTTGGGACATATTAAAGACTTAAAGGGAATTGTTTTAAAAATGGCAATGAATAAATTATTTTTTAAATATATAATTATATGGAAAAAAAAAATATGGACAATTTTGAATCAGTATTATATTACTATAGTAATAATATTCCAAAGGACCGTGTTCCAAATAACAATAATACAATTATGATCCTTGATTATATGATGATATATATGATCACGTCTAAACAAAGATCTTGTCTAAACTTATTTTATTTAATTAACCAGCGATAGAAAAAAAGTACTATTAGAAAGGGAAAAATATACAGTCAGAATGTCATTAATGGCAAAAATAAATACTAAAGTCAAGGGTGTTTATTTTAATATAATGAGTATGACCATCTGAATGTGTCTCATTTAACTTAATACAATGTAACTTACCTAATAAATATATAATGAACATGAAATATTGATCCTAGTAAATTGATTTGATCATGACAAGAAAAAGGAAACGAAAGACATGAAACGTGAGACATACACAGTGCAAGACATTAGTTGTCAGGGACAACGGCCACATTTGCCTGTACGCCTCGAATGACACAACTGACCAATCAGAATAGAGTATTCCAGAGCGCTGTGTAGTAAGTTAGATAAGTCGTATACCTGCATATGGGACAGGGGCATCTTTGTCCAACGCGACCAGGGGAGGGTCTAGCAGTACTGTGTCCATGTTCTCCGTGATGACACCATGGTAGGACGTCTCGATCCATGGTTTGTGCTTATTCACTGCAATGGAGAGAGAAAAGAAAAAAAGAGAATTTAAACCCTGAACTAGTCAGAGTCAGACTGTTCAAGATTTCAACAAACGTCTCCTAAATAAGAATAAAAAAACACAACAAATTGTGTGTTCATGCAAAGAATGGCTAATAATGGCAATCGATACAAGTCCAATTCCCCAAATGGCTGCATCCTTGTCTCCTAGCACGTATCCAGGGAAACACCCTCATTTATCTGGTCCTAGCGTCCTCTGTTGTTCCTTCTTTTTTTGTTTCATGTTTTCATGGCTGCTGTATAACAAGTGATACCACAACAAGATGCTAATCAATGGATGACACAAATGCAATCTTCTAACCAGTGAAAGGAAAACATCCCTGCAAGAGTCTTTGTGCATTAAACAGCTTGTACCTAAGCAGTGTTTACACTGCTTGGAAAATTCTATTAGCTCACCAAACCCCCTGTACACATCTAATGCCGTGTTTAGCAAGTAAAATAACTGTATTTTATTGTAAATTAAAAAAAACTGATTTTTGGTGAGCTTATTTTGCCAAAACATTATTTAGTTAATCCGCAACTGAAGTTAATTCCCCACCAGTGTTTTTTGTTTAAGTTGCCACTTAAAAAAAGGTTAATTTAAATGTAATCTTTAAATCTTCCAAACAAAAGCTGCACTGAGAGAAAACAATTTGTATAGTGTTTACTAAAGTATAGATTGAAATGTTGAACTTTGTTTGTTTTTACTTTTTTTTTCTTAACCACAGGCACACCAGTTGTCAAATACCAAACACTGACTGAATGAGGGGCTTTGGGTGAGTTCTTTTAACTTTGCAACTACCCAGAACACATTTGCAAATCCAAAGCAACAACCCTGACTTGCCCTGCTCAGCACTCACTCTTTAGAAAATCAATGTGATATAGTTGGGAAATGATGCAATAATAATATAGTGGAATATTATATACATATACACATGTATTATTGCAAAATTTCTAGCTATATTGCATGGAAATGTCAGATAAACAAAACATAAATGTGAGCGATGAAAAGCAATACATTAACAGAAAAAAAAGTGTTTTATTTGACTCGCCCCTCGTGTAATCAGAAATCCTCCCCCGGCATGAGTTAATGGAGTTTTAGATTAGTACTGGCTATTCAGTAACCCCTCGTGTGGCTCAGTTCGAGATCCACCAAAGCAATTAATGAAAGAGCAAATTAAACCATTTCACACTTGTGAAGGACATTCTACACTAGTCTCAGCGAAAAGAAAGAGTAAAAGAGTATCCTCCTCATAATAACCCATAAGCAATCTCAGGCAGGGAACAAATCATCCAATTCAGATGACCAGACGATTATACCAGCTGGCAATGCAGTTTTCAAAAAACACAATCTTGTTTTCAATGAGTTTTTGCCATTTATATCTCTTTCTCTCACTCTCTATTAAACTCAGGCACACATTTACAACGCTTTTCCAAAGAAACCCACTTTTTAAACCACATCTCAGAGTATTTTTCCTCACTTGAAAGTGGCTATTTGAACAGACACAGATAAATAGCCGGAGCTGTATCTATCTAGCTGTGTTATACGTACACAGACATGAACTACAAGCTCTAGGCAAACAATGTGTGTGCTGCAGATGTGTGGACTAAGAGGTCAGACATGCATGCAGTCTGTTATTCCCATTGTGAAGGAACCAGATCATCTAATCTATTTATTTATATCTATAGAAAACTGTTTATGGCCGTTCCACTTTTGGTTTTGCTGCTCCAAATGATTGGAATGTGCTAAAAAAGTCATTGAAATTACAATGTATGCATTTAAAAAACTACTAAGGTGTTTTTATTACAGCCTGTAAATGTTTTAGAGGAATGTGCAGCCTATATGTACGACTTTCAGGAGATTTTAACTCTCCTGCCAGGCTGTTGTTGAAAATAAGAACTTGTTCTTAAGTGACTTGTTAAATAAAGGTTAATAAAAGGACATGAATAACAACGCATGCAAAAAGGCTTTCGTTTAGGTTACGCAACAAAAAGCCCAATTCATTAGGTACATATTTAGTTGAACATTTCATGTGTGAAATGCCACACACTGGGAAAAAACGTGGCTGTCATCATGTACACAAGATACAGTAAATAACTGTAATTTGGATCAGGTACTTTCTATTATAATAATACATCTCTTCAGGCTCCAGTCACTGCAAATTCACATCGAACTCTCTCGTTCTCGCTCTTTCTCTCTCTCTCTAATAAGGTTAGTGGTGTCACTAAGAGCAATATGCCTTCTCTGTAATCCCTGAGCTATTACCCATGAGATGTCTGCAGCCATTATACAGCATTAGAGCACAGTGATGGAAGCTAATTCAATGTGGACTTTTCTCTTCCATCCGCTCCCCTGCACTAGAAAGCTCTGCCGCACACACAGCCAGCAAAACACAAGACATAATGGCAGATGCATGTGCGCACACACACACACACACACACACATATAAACACACACATACACAAACACATTTACCTGGCATAAGGAATACACCCCATTATGTTAAAAACAACAAGACAGACACTCTTATAGTGTTCGTGAAGCAACTTGTTGTAACCTTTTGGATTTAATTCCCCCAACATCACATCTAAACAGCTTTTAAACTTTGATGAACTTAGAGAGTATATTATGTATTATTATTAATATTATACTTCTGCATTGATCCCTCAATCCTTAAACAATAATAAAGATCAGCTAAAAATCCTGACTGGAATATTAAGCTTATCTGATTCCAACTCTTCTACAGCAATGTTGTTGTTTTTTAAACATGTGAAAATTCTGTTAAAGTAGATAATTGTAATACAGCATTTGGTATGACAGATGGAGAGACAGACAGAAAGACAGACAGATCACACATTTGCCAGTGAGCGCTATCTAAATAAACTGTATTAAAATAAAGCAGATGAGCCCAAAGTGAGGGAGGTAGAAAATTCAGGTCGGGTCTCACAAGAGGACAAGAAAGGGGCTATTATAGAATCAATTATTTATTCAGCTTGATATATAATTATTCCAGCATTTCAAGTACCTGATAAAATGTTGGCGGGGGAGAAAGTGAACGTTTGCAAATCTACTTTGACCCTTCTTCAACCTGCTATAATGAAAATACCAGTCAGCATTCCAACGGTAATTAAACTTGGGGACAGCCTGCGGAATTGATGGTGAATTTTACCGCTCTCCCAGTGTCACGCAACAAGCTATTAATTTCTGACCGGTCAACACCGTAACATTACATTCGGCTCATAACATTGGAATTAAACAATGATCGAAACATGCATGCGGGACCCAGCAGAAAGAAAAAAAGTGCTAGAGTCAGAGAGAGAGAGGAGACCAACGATTTTCAGGAATATATAATGCAGCTTGCATTACGGTGACTATTTAGCATGTAGTGTTTTTGTATGCATGGTGTAAACAACAAATATTGCAGTTAAAGCAAGCTAATGGACCTTAGTGGAAAAACAAGGGTTCTTAAGGTTTATTCACCCTCTTCAATAAAAGCATCATGTTCATAACAAGCATCCGCCATGCTAGGGGATAAAGAAGCCATTATCCAAATGGTCGGAAAACACTGTCTGTGATGGATGGCCGTTGTCTGGAGACAAAGTTCTAAGACTTCAACTCAAAGTCAAAGATCAACCCCAGTCTGGCTAGCATCATGTGTTATAGCCAATGGGGTCATTAGTAGAAAATTGTTAATTAACGTTCCTTGCACTGTGCAAATGACAAGAACATAGCCCTCTGTTTTGGGAAAAAAAATGAAATGACCATCAGGAAGAGAGTAATTAGCTACAATGACTTAGCATAATCCAATACTTGCAGAAATGAGTTTGCTGGTAGGGGCCGAAGGGTAATTTTCAGATACATTGAGCTCAACGCAGCCGCATCCCACACGTCCACAGAGACACACTTCTTAAGCTTGCATTGCTCGTCTTTAATGCTTATTAATGAGGTCATAATCTCTGCTTTTTCTATGGCGATCTTTCAAGATTAGTTGGTCTTTAGAGATTCCTCATACAGGGGCCCCAGTTGACAAAATTACCGTTTTATTTTATAGCACAGCCATTAAAAAAGGAGAAATGTTTGCATATTGAGGGCTGCTCGAGTTAATTAATGAATGAACAGATCGTTAGGACTGTATGGCGTCATTCTTAGACATCTGGAAAGCATCGTAAAAGGGTGTATGTTATCGAATAGGTGCGGTGGGAGCAGAACGGACGATTTTACTGTGACCTCTATAAAGGGGGTGAAAGAGTCTAATGGGTTTTAAGGCCTCAAAATTCAGCAGTGGTTTCAGTTGCTTTGGATAACCTGCATGGTCTCCATTAAAGTTGAAATTTGGTGGAAATGGCAGTGGCAGCAAGTCCTTCTGCAATTTTCTGTGGCTAAAATGTCATCTGTTGCCTAGTGATGTGCGGCACATTCTCCAAGGTGCTCGAGTTTGAGACCATCTTGTGTCATTTGCCAAGTTTCCTGTCAACTCTACATGATCACTGTCAATAAAAGTGATGAACAAGGCCAAAAATAGATATAAAAAAATATGATTTCTGATTTGGAATATGTGCTAAGCCCTGTTCACACTGCAAGTTGCATGTCATTAGTCCATGACAGTTGGGATGCTATTAGGTGTTCTCACTGTTGGTTGTCATGTAACATTTATGAACGACATCAGATGATGTCATTCAATGCGGTTGAGATCAAATCATTTTTATTGCTGCTAAAACAAACATTCTGAAGGAAAAATATGTTAAATGGAATCAGTGCATAAAATGCATAATATCAAAGCTGAATGGTGTAAACAGGGTTTCAGGTTATGATATTGATATCTATTTCAAGCAATCTATTTGCAACAGGCAGCGCTAAATACAGGTGTAAATGGGTCTAAAATGTGAGATTCAATTAGATGATCAAAACACACACACACACGCACAATGTCAATCAAGCACTCAGCTAAAACAAGAGATTCAATTTTGCTGGTTATTTTTGTATTAAAAAAATAGTAAGTGTAATCGAAAAATGTATGCATAAATATACACTACTGTTCAAAGATGATTTTGGGTCAGTAAGACTTTTTGGCTTTTATTCAGCAAGGATTCACTAAATTGGTTGACAGTAAAGACCTTTACATTGTTAAAAAAAAATCTAATAAATGCTGTTCTTACTTAAGGAATTCTGAAAAAAAAGTTGTGGTTTTCACACATAAAATAAGCAGCACAACGTTTTCAACATTGATAATATTAGAATGATTCTTGAAGAATCATGTGACACTGAAGACTGGAGTAATGATGCTGAAAATTCAGCTTTGCCGTCACATGAATAAATTACGTTTTTAAAAATATTTAAATAAAAATTGTTACATTAAATTGTGATCATATTTCATAGTAGGCTATTACTGTTTTTAATGTATTTTTTGATCAAATAAATGCAGCCTTGGTAAACATAAAAAACAGAGAGACAACACATGTGACACACAGTCAGGTAAAAGAAGTACTTCACTAAAAATAGCTGAGGAAAACAACTACTCAATGTAAAAACTGAACTCCTGATCCTCCCATCCAAATCTGTAAACAGGATCTTGTTCTCACACACGACCACTTTATTAACTTTTCACATTGCAAATCCTCCATATTTTCTCTCCTCTACTGCATCACTTAACATATTTTAAAATCCTCATAGGCCTTCATGGACAACTTCATAAAGCAAACGGGCAAAAAAACAAATGTTCATGATGAAGACAATCCACACAGGTGACGTGTCTTGAATCTGCCATCGCTGTGGGAGGCATTTGGGCTAATTTACAGCTAAATTCATATAATGAGCATTAATAATCCCTGACACAAATGGCTGAGAGACAACAGAGGTTTATAAATGTCCTTGATACTACAAGCGCGCCGATATAAACGACTCGTTCCCTTGTGTACATAAATTCTGCGAATCAACTTACTTAGGTCACCAGCCATGAATATAAATTTGTTTGATTAGACTCTCAACAAACACAGAAGCGAATATCTTTTGTAATGGAGAAGTTCTCTGCACTGGCATTTGCTACTGTCAGCCCGGCATCGATACCCCAGAGGACTCGGAAATGTCAATTGTCTGTAATTAGAAAGCTGGCATATTCATTCACGAGGCTTTGTTTCCTTGTCACGGAATCCGGGTCCTTATGGTCTTTTCATTAGCCATATTGTTTATCAGCCATATGTGTGTGTCTTTACCTCCCGAGACACAATCAACCCTTTACGAAAAGAGCCCGTTTGATTACACACCGTGTGAAGTCGCTTAAATTACGAGTCATTGTTAGAAATACAGAGAACTGATTGAGGTGGAGGGATGAAGGGTTTTAGGGGGACTTGATAGGGAGTCGAATGAAAGCAAGGAGCGAAAAGAACAATGATCTCCTCACTGACACAAGAGCCAGAGGCTGAGAAAGAGAGAGGGCAGGGCTCAACTCTCCATCTTCTCCGGATTAAAACTAAAAAGGCCTGCTAGTTCATCTTCTGTCTGTGGGAGATCTTGACGCCTGAGTGGCTCTCAGCATCTCTGGGCCTTTTGAGGAGAAGAAAATGAAAATTGATGTTGGGGCTACAGCTCCATGCCTCCCTCCCTGCACTTAACAGGACTTCTGCTGTGCCCACATACCTGTCGCCTTTTATCTCCCTAAGCATTAAAAACTACAGATTTTTAATGACTAGACAATGAGTTGTCTTAACAACTAGTCTTAAAACAATATTTCAGCCAAAAATGTGGGGGGAGGGGTATTTATTTCCTCACCCTCATGTCATTCCACACCTGCATGTCCTTCTTTCTGCTGAACACAAAATTAGACATTTTGATGAATATTTCAACTGTTTTTGTCTATACAAAATGTTGTTTTAGACTGTACTGACTTTCGTTGTACAGTATAAATCTATATACATACTGGGAACTATATTCTCAGAAGGCGAAGCACTACTTCTGCGGAGTGATTTGCTCGCAGCACCTGAGAAGCCCCATGGTGAGGAGAAGAGAGTTCGCTCAGAGTGTTGCGCTAATCACTCCACCCAAGTAGAATATAGTTCCCAGTATGAATACGGTTAGAAGATGGCTGTGTCTCATGTGACCTTGTTATTTGTAAACGCTGTGACTATACAAATCACAACATGCAAATAGGAAAATGTTGGCTTCATTTTGTCACTTATTGGGAGCAGTATGCTAGCTGGAGCCATTTACCTCCAGTCTTTGTGCTAAGCTATGATAGCGGTGGGTGCGTCAAACAGAGTTACGGCACGCACTGAGATGAAAAGGGTATGTATGGACTTATCTAACTCTGGGGGATATGATGAATAAGCTAAAGTCCCAAAAAGTTGCCGTGTTCCTTTAAAACACTATCCAAATGTCAAAAAATGTACTCGAATCAATGAACAGCACTAATAAAGCCCCAGTCTTACAGATCATTAACTAAAAAAAAAGTTGTTTTAGGGGTTTAGTATTACCCTTTAAGATATTATAAACAATAAAATCAAGAGTTTCTGCAAAGCCTCTTTGAAACCATGTATCTTGTCAAAAGTGCTATAAAAATAAATTTGACTTGACGACTTGTATTGCATTTTAATCAGTTCATGCATTTGATCAGAATCAGTCCATAACATTGCCATTGCAAGTGACATGCTGTTACTATGTGAGCTACAGGAAAACTAGTTCTGTATAATGAGGATACACAATATGAGATGTTGAAATAGGCTCCAGAATCCCGCAGCCCATAGGGCTAGCAGTTCTGCTTCACATTCATACTAAAATTGCACATACTTTTTTAATGGTTATGAAGTAAGTTTCAAATCAAATGAAGAACCTATAGACAGTATGTGATTTTAAATGCAGCTCAAGCCCAGAAATAGATGAGTCCGATGAGAGAGACATCCAAAATGTGCACTGTTGGTGTGCCTCCAGCAAACGAGTTTGGAAAACACTGCTATAACAGTCCTCATAAAAAAGGCAAGACCTGTGCTCAATGCTCACAGCAGGCAATTTGAAGTCTGTAATTGTCTAATTTATAATTGAGGGTGCTTTGTTATACAAGTGGTGTTTTGATGGCTGTGAAATAATTGCAACTTCTCAGATAAAGTTTAACGAGTCGACAACACACCAAAGGGATTCATTTCGAATCTTAAAAATATATATTATACATGTACTAGTTGACTTCACTTCCAAAAAGTCGGATGACTAGTTGTTGACCATCTTGAATATCCCTGAATAGCAGCAAGCTGCATCTACAACAAGCGTTTGAATCTGAAGGCATAACATATAGAGAGAGACAAATAGAAACTCTCAGAGAACGACAGAAACAAACAGTGAGAATGTACTTGAAAGGCATCCTTCAAGGCTGTGAAACAATTCAAACTTAAACGTGCCTCTGTGAGATCACCATGGGAACTAACGTGTTCAAGCGTCTATCTGTCAATACACTTTATCATAAAATCTTCCTATTAGGGTTGGAAAAAAACCCTTGGGGTTGGGGGAAGAGGCTGAGAAAAGCTAAAATGCCTTTCTGGAACACTTGAGACAAAAGTACTCACTGTTGTATTCAATTAATTGAACTGCCTGATGAAAAATGGCTGTGAAGCTAAGACAGATCTAAAGTTCATCTTGCCTGAAAATTTTCTTCCACGTCTCTGCATGTGAAATATGTATTATGAACAGGTTACGAAAGACACACTACAGTTTAAAAGATTCTATTTTTTGTTTAAAAATAAATAAATACTTACATTCAACAAGAATGCGTTAAATTAATCAAAACTGACTGTAAAGATATGTACAGTATAACGTTATATTTATATTTCAAATAAATGCTTAAATTATCCGTTCTTTTTTTATTTGTATTCATCAAGGAATCCTGAAATAAACACATTAAGTTTCAATAAGCATATTAAGCAGCACAACATGAAGAAGAAGAAGAAGAAGAAGAAGAAGAAGAAGAAGAAGAAGAAGAAGAAGAAGAAGAAGAAGAAGAAGAAGAAGAAGAAGAAGAAGAAGAAGAAGAAGAAGAAGAAGAAGAAGAAGAAGAAGAAGAAGAAGAAGAAGAAGAAGAAGAAGAAGAAGAAGAAGAAGAAGAAGAAGAAGAAGAAGAAGAAGAAGAAGAAGAAGAAGAAGAAGAAGAAGAAGAAGAAGAAGAAGAAGAAGAAGAAGAAGAAAGAATGGTTTCTTGAGTACCAAATCAGCATATACAAATTATTTCTGAAGGATCATGTGACATATTGTGAAATATTATTGCTCCAATCTTCAGTTTTTAATCAAATAAATGCAGTCTTGAATGCAATTTAATTGTTTATCATTGCGTTTCTAATCATCATCTTCCTTTGTCAGACAGAAGTGCAAGTATGTGTGTTTGAATAGGAATACATGAAGCGGAGTGTCATCTACATTTGCATTACATCTATTCATTAAGGTGAAATTTTTATCCAAACCGACGTGCAAGTAACAGCACAATCTATTATTATCTATATCAG
The DNA here is from genome assembly GCF_949152265.1 of Phoxinus phoxinus. Lineage (NCBI taxonomy): Eukaryota > Metazoa > Chordata > Actinopteri > Cypriniformes > Leuciscidae > Phoxinus > Phoxinus phoxinus. Next base: position 33,480,132 of record NC_136880.1, on the reverse strand, counting down.
GCAATTTGCACCACCTCCCAGTGAAGGTACAACCTTTGATTCAAATTTACAATGAATATCTGCCCTATAATCAACAATCAACACATTCTGAATGTGACATTATGACTCATAAAACACAACAGATTATATTTTCCACCACTTAAGTTGCTACATTTGTTGATCGCATTGAGATCTCCCACACATCCCATCCGAATTCAAGCCCAAGCCATCACTGTTAGACAAATGCTGTTGCTTGGTGGGATTGGAACGAAGCTAAGCTCTCGCAGAGGGAGGCTTTTGGTGTGGGGAAAATGGCAGGGATTTCCTCACGCATCCTCGCAGAGGGACTGGGATACAGGGGGGATTTTCTCAGCTGAGAGAACGAGAGAGGCGCTGGTCCACTCAGAAGGACACAAAATCCTCTTTACAGTCCTCATTGACAGTGACAGTCCCGCTTGACAACTTCGTAACAGCTCACCAGAAGGAGGGGGGGGGGGGGGGGAGCAGGAGGAGAAACCTTTAGACAGGTGTTTAGCCCATGTCCTGAAGCCATGATTCCTTCACACAAGGACAGATTTACTGCATCTCAGCTCTGACATATCCCTGACAAATGATGTTTGACAAATGAAGCATGCTGGACATGTAAACATGGCTTTGTTGTCACAAAAAACAGCCAAATATGGAGGGTGTAAAATAGTCCTTCGCTTTATGTTACTGAGTCATGCATGTGGGCAGATGTAAACCGCACACATTTCACAATGAGTAGCTTATTGTTTGCTTAACAGCATATTGTTAACGGCAGAAGGGAAGATAAAGCCATAGCCATGTGTTAATGAATCGCGCACTGCCAGTGTTTTCATGCAAGCATGTGTGCTAGTGGCATACTCCTGAAAAGACCAGCATATGTTGTGTTTTGAACACTGTTTTTCTGCATTGAACGCTGGTGTACCCAAGAGACTTCCTAACTAGGTATGAGAATCATCATTAATGTAGCAATTCCTGTTCCTTAACGATTCCATTAACAATTTTTTGTACTTTTGAGGAATAAATATTTTGAAAAAATAATAATGACATACTAATGTAAGACTGAAAGCTGATTGGTTTCAATGGTTACATCTGATTATGATTGGTTACATTTTCAGGAGGGAAACCATATACATACATGCATGCATACGGATCTTGTGCACATTAGTGGGTGAATTGATTGAAAGAAACGTTAACTATCAGCTTTTCAATCATTTTGAGTACACTTTTGTAAAAAATAACCAAACATCAATGGATGTCTTTTCACTTGTCAGAGTATTTCAGTACATGAACCATTAAAGGTGCAGTAAGCAATTTCTGAGAAGCACTTGCTATTTGAAATCAAACCAAACCAACCCACCCCTCCCTTCATTGCTCCGCCCCCAAAATGCACAAAAACGCAAACACAAGAGTAGATGTCTCTTTATTGTAGCTGAAGCAAATCAAAATAATGCTTTGCGAAAAATTAAGCAACGATGACGAGCAAGAGGAAAAAATTTATACACCGTATACAGGAGAGTATATAGAAGCAAGAGATTGTTGTTCATCGCCAGTAGCACACCCCCAGACAGTAACAGTGTCGGCCCAGATCCGGGCCACATCTGGTACATATGGATTCAACGCGTACCAGATGTGGGCCGACACTATGTTGCTGTCTGGGCCAGTGCCGGACAAACAATGACACACAAAACTGTCCTGTTACTATAGCTAATATTACAACAATTGCATATCGTTCTGTGAGCAAAACTAACATCACTCATTTATGAAGCACAAACAATACAACCTCTGCATCCTTCAAGCCTTCCTAGGTCTTTCCAGAGCTGTAAAGCTTTTCTAATGTTAACGAAGTTCCTTAGGCTCTTGACTGATCACAACCCTTCTTTTTCCAGTGATATTCCTCTGACCTTTTCTCTTTTGTAATGTCTCTCAGCCATCTCTAGTCTTTCTTAAAATCTCCCTTTTGCTCACTCTCTCTCCTCTTTCCCATCATGAGTGGACACGCCCCCTACTACTGATTGGCTATAAGTGTGTTGTGGTGCTCAGTTCGATCCACTTTCAAAAGCTTTTTTCAGAAATGACTTAATGGAAGTTACAGTCGTCTTTTTTTTAAATAGCTTCTAAAAAAAAGTAACTGTCAATTATAAGAATTGTCCATTTTGATGTCATGGTGACTTTAACAGAACCAAATGTTCAGTTGGTTAAATTCATTTCATTTATATAAAACCGTTTTAGTGAGGTTCATTTAATTTAATTTTAAATAAAAAATATATATTTTATATATTTTTAAGTAAGGCTGCACGATTAAGCGCAATTAACATTACATCGCGCTTAAACCGATTTGGCTTATTGCGATTATGAAATTGCGATTATTTTTTATGAGCAGCTTGTCAGTAACGTACGGCTCTGTGATCAGTAGTAAATGTTGCTCCATCTGAAAGCACTGCGAGTGAGTTGCTTATAAGGTGCATTTGAAAAAGCAACACGCGTCAAACATCTTTCCGAAATTATGAACCCCTTGTCCAACAAAAGACAACATTTAATAAATCAAAGCGTTTCAATCTTCTGTTTATTCAGCTACAGTGATAGAATGATTCCCATATGGATTTCGTGGAATGACGTACATCATCTACTTCTGGGGGGCATATTTGGAGTGTCTGCGCGAGAGCGCCCTCTGGCTTTCAGATGGAGCAGTATTTTCTACTGGCTTCACTGACAAGCTGCACATAAAATAATTGTCAAATCACGTGTGGTTTCATTTCGATTAATCGTGCATCCCTAAAGAAAAAGCAATTAAACGATGTCCTAAAAATACGTTATGAAGTTAGTTAGATAACTTACAATAATTTCAATCATGAAGTAACAAAATACACCAAATATATATATATATATATATATATATATTTATTTTTACGCTGAATGTCATTGTTTTTTTTTCCATCACTTGAGCTTTTATTAACCCTCTTCTTGTGATGCATAGTTTTACCAGCACAAACCAACCTAGACTCATGCTGATTTAAGCTGGTCTTTTCAGAAGAGCAGTCTATGAGCAGAAGCCCACAGATATGTGGCATCTCATCCCAGTGTCAGTTCAAAGTGTGGCGTTAATCTTAAGAGCAGCTGTCCAGAGTTATCCTCTCGCCTCATGCCCAGTCATGCCCGCTTTCCCTCTAACACTCCTCTTCTTTCCACACACTTCATCTGCATTGTAGATGGGATTATCACACGCCGCTGAGAACTTGTCTAAACAAAATACATCCCCGGCTCCTGGAATCCAGTAAGACTGTTTTGCGTGTAAACTAACGAGGATAATTCACTGTCAGTTTACAGCGTTGGCAGAAAAGGCAAGCCGGCTCTAATCTGGTTTGTCTGCTTAAGGGAGAGTGACTCTGGACACGATTGCGAGAGGAATCAAACCCACACCGACTGCAGACCCAAAACTGCTGGCCCTGAGGCGTTTCAAAACACACCGTCACACAACCAAATCAAATCAGTAGTGAGAGGCACACACATACACACTGAGTGACAGAGTTTGAGAGACTGGCAGAGAAGAAGAAGAGGGAAAAAAATATTTCTGAAAAAAAAAATTGTGAGGATGGATGGAAGTCTACCAGTATAGGAGTTAAAAGAAATGAGGGAGATAGAGGGAAGGAACCAAGCAAAACAACAAAGCCAAAGTGCAGTGAGAGGAAGATGACTTGAGTTAAAAGAACGGGGATGGAATCAGGAAGGAGCACTTTAGACCAATAAATCACTCGCAAAGAGCCCCTCGCTGAGACGGTAACACTAAGAGAACTACGAGGGCACTTTAAAGCAACTCTTCTCTAAATGTCTGTATATATAGTAAAAGGCCTCAAAAATAACTTTTGGCGCAGTGGGTAGTATGCATGCTTATGATGCACAAAATAGGAAGGCAAGGTTGAATTTGGATTTTGAAATGGCCAATGCTGGTATTTAGAAAGCAGTGTGGCTCCCCATTGGGCCAAAAGTCTGAGACCACATTGAACATAGGTTTTGAAAAATGTCAAAGAATATGATATATCTTTCTCGAATCATGCAACATCACAAAACCACACACCCTTCTTGCGAGAAAAGGAGGAGAGGATATTTCCAGCATGAGTCTGACAGCTCTCTTTTAAACCTAGCTGTAGGACCCAAAATCTACCGCCAGACAGGGGCAGTGCTGGATGAGAAAGACCCCATGAAATCAAAATAGAATTTAAATTTGTTGGCATTGAGTATGAATATGTTAGTCTTACTGTTATCTATAAGCTAATGTGCTCCAAGACAATGACAAAATTAGCATCTTACGGTCTCTCACTTCTGCCAATATGGATCAATGATTTTGATTTCATCATTCTGCACTTCAGCTTCTAATCAGATTTTCTTTCCAATCAAATGCTCTCTAGAATCGAAAGCGTCCCACCCATTACATTGTAAATAGACAGAGCGGATCATATGCGTGAGTCGGTGCATACCAGAAAATGTATCGGACCCATTTGAATTCTGCACAAAATGCCATGTTTTAAAGCGATATGGAGGAGACTAGGAGGAGAAACGGTTCGAGATTAGGAGGAAATGCACCTTTTACGAGCTCAGCGGCTCTGGAAAAATAGCTTTAAAATGCCTGTAAAAAATCAATAGAGAACATTTCTTTAGATTATCATGGTACATCAGGTTTTTATGGACTTTTCTTAGCATGTAGCTACAGGTGGAAATTAATTCAAGCATTAAACATGTCCGCAAAAAGTTTGATTTCCACCAATGTATGCTTTTTCAGTAAGCCCAATAAATCAATACATTTGAATAATCTTTAATATTAAACAAATGCAAACATTCTAAATTATTTCAAATTATTACATAATTATGAATGCGTGTGCATCAATGCAGAATCTTCTGACAAAGCAGCCCTAGTAAAGAGAACACAGAACACGCAGATCTCCAAAATCTGTAAAAAGTTCAACCATCAGTGGATGACGTGTCGTGATATCTGCCATGCAGGCTTCTTTTCTCCCCTTCAGCGTGTCTTTTATACGGTTTAATATCTTTTTTATTGCTCTTATGGTGGAGTTCATTAACATGCAGAGACGTGCGTCCACACGCACAGCGGGGATTAGATAACCTCACACTTCATGACATCTTCCTCGATACGGCGCGTGAATAAAGCAGCAGAATCTCTCCGCAGCCAGCGCACGTGGAAAGCACAGTCAAGCTCGCCTTCATTTTTCCCCTAACTAATAAAAACAGACAGGCAAAGGCCACTCGCCCTCCTCAGAGGAGAGTTTATTTTGATTTTGATTTAAAAAGACTCTGTCTGTGTTAGTCACACAGCCGCGGGGCCGCGCGGAGACAGGCATAAAGGTGGAAAACGAGGAGGAGGAGGAAGAGGAGGGGGGTAGGGAGAATCGCGAAGGGCCGCTCGCTGTTTTGACTGCATTGCCAAAACAGCCTGGCCGCTTCACAGAGGTAATTTCAAAGGAATAGGCTTGGACACACCGTGTAAACAGAGCGCTATTTACATAGGGATTCCCTCAGTCTAAAAGATCCGCTTTGAAACAGATTACAGGTGTGAACACCAAACTCCTGCATTACACTGATATCACCGCTACAAGGTCCAAAGCTGATAACCGTGGAAGTGCGGTGACAAAACTTTACCGGTGGGGGGTAGCGAGAGCGAGCGGTCCATGCGAGCCCGTGAATGAATGACTGAAAGCGTGCGGCTCGGCGCACGAGCCAAAATGAGACTTGATGAGCCGCCCCCGTAGCATCTGGAGGGATTTTTCCATTCAAACGCTCATATCGGCAAAGTTGCAGTAATCCACGGCACCATCCTCCTTTCTCTCGTCTTCCCCTCCACATCATCCCTCTCCCGGGCTGTGATAAGAGCGAGGCTCCATTAGCACCTCTCTCGCTCTCATGGAAGCAAGCTGGAGATAGAGCAGCCCTGATGGACTATAAATTGTAGGGAATGCTCCCTGCTGAGGAAGAGTGGCAGAGAGAGAAAGGTTACACGGAAAGAGAGAGGGATGGTCACAGCTAAGATGCATGGACTGTCAGCATCACTAATCATAGCCCACCAGCGCCATATTAATCACCTGATCAGCGCCACTAGTTTGAACCTGACGGCCAGAGTCAACCACACAATAACCTTTGAGAACTTTCATCGCACAGAAAAAAATCAGAGGATGATCTGCGTTTTGTTGTTGGAGCAAACAAACATGAGTCTCCGACATATTGGATTTATTATTTCTTCACAAACACACAAACATACATTTAATTTTTAAACATGTTATGGTCAAACCAACAGGAGTGGAGGTCTTACAATTTTATTTTATCACACGCTTCACTGTTTTTGAATCATTCAGATTTGTAGCTCTGCGCTATTTATTCGATGTAGTCTCACTAACAACATTTTGGACTTTTTAGCATAAAATCTGGATCATATTGTTGCGTTTCTGCCACAAAATGAATGCTCGTTTAAAATTACTCCACAGCGCTCTGTTCTGTAGACAACGCAGAAGATGATAGAGGAAATTGTTGACTCCATCCAGATGCAATAAGTACCCAAAGAAAGCAGAATATGCTGTGCCTGAAGAGTATGCAAATGTGTCGCTCTTTTATTAAGGCTTGATGCCATGAACCGTTTTTTCTCATAAGCCTGCAAACTTCTGAACAACACTTTAAAATACTCTTTGAACAAATACAATAACATTGTCACCTATATACAATGTGTTGGCATTCCAAAAAGCCACACACAAAAAAATATACTATCTTTCTACAAAAAAAAAAAAAAAAAAGGAAGTTGGGACTGTCTTTTCTTCCCTAATGTGACGTTTATTAAATGGCTTCTCAAATGAAAAAACAAGTAGGGCAGGACTTTGGTTTTGCCCATTAGAAACTGATTGGATTGTTGTCGTTTGCTATTGCTGGGATTTGAGTGACAGGCCCTCGTGCCAGTGCACACATTGTCAGAAAAGAGACGTCGTTGAAAGGTGGAGTGGAATATTTTTGATTAAAGATTACAAAGGCACCTGAATTTAAATAATAGCCTAATAATAATAATAATAAGAGTAATAATGTGCACTAATAAATCATTTATAATAAACACTGTAATATTCCATAAACAAATAAAAAAAATCTATTTTGATTTCATGATGAATTGAAAGCTGTGCCCCAAGAAACCCTCTGTGGTGGTTGTGCACAAATAAAACTATATTTGTTTGGCTTCTGTACACTATACTATTGCATAGATAACTTTATTTTCCAGTATGTGTACTTGCAGTGTACTTATATTACCAGTACTACATGGGTTAAGGTTAGGTTTAGGTGTAGGTTCAGGGTTAGTACAGTTATTGTAATTGCTATAAGTACATAGTATGTACATGCATGCAGAACAGGACTGTAAAAAAAGTGCTACCATAACTTATGCAGTGAGCTACAGTCAAATGTGTCTATAATGGTTAAGTGTTGTGAGAGCACAGGAAGAATGTGCTCCAATAACATATGCAGCCATATGCTTCAAGAACACAAGATTCATTTCTATTCAAATCTGTTTATTTTTTCTATTTCAAGCAGAATTGTGGACATATAACATCAGAACATTCACATTCTCCTGCTGGCTATAACACTTTTCATTTGTACAGCGAGATAAAATATTGTTTCCAAGGTCTTCAGTACGAGAGATTGAAACCAAGCATGGGATTATTTTGCATTTAATATCCGCTGATTTGTTGAGCACATACAGTATTGCATTTACGCAGATCTAATCTTGCTCTAACTTGCAACATCCCCAACCTTTGTTTCTAGAGTAGAAAAAGTGTGTTGACACAAAGACGTTCCGTTTACAGTTCTAAAAAGCCATGGCAACGGCATTTCTGTAAATGCAATGACAGCGGCTCTCATTGTTTGCATCTGTGTGTTCATTCATTCTTGTCGCTTTTGCCAACAGAACTTTAGAAAACTACTTGACTCCCCTAGTGCTCTGTCTCAGAACAAGGACTGTGGATCGCTTAGTTAACAACCAGAGAAGGTCAACAAAGGGGCTGAGCCAGGAGTGAACAATACTAAGCCACAAAAAAAACAAGCGCACAAAATGTTTGCATGAGACAAAGGTCGTACAACTTGCTGTATAAATTGTCTAATTTTGAAAAATATATATTGTACCTTTAAAATGTGCAAATGTCAGTCTTGTTAGTGTGCATCACAACTAGAAATCAATTAGTTCATAATGCACTACTGTACAGTTTCCAGGAATCTATGAATGAATGACAAACTAAATAGTGAAAACTGGAGAAATGTTCTTCCTCAGAGGGGCTGTAGTTCAAAAAAAGGGATTTTATTCCATTTTTATTCCATCAACCTCAAAATGAACTGGAAATGGGAAGGATTCACTGTCTCTCTGTACCGGGTTGATTCGATTTAGAAGAGGGATGATGAAAAAGATGATTTGTGTACTTGCATTCACAATTGCTAATGCAACCACCTCAAAAAAATAAACAAACATTCTTGTTTAACAGAAAAAAAGAGGATTTCTTAAAAATCATTCCTAATTACCTGGCAAAATTCACACAGGATAACAGCACACGCTGCTTCCCAACACCTGGCAAGCTGCTTGTTAACACAGTGAGCTCATGCAGACACACACACACACACACACACACACACACACACACACACACACAGGTGCTCAAAGGGAGAACTCGAGTGTGAGGTCTCTTTGGGTTTAAAGGTCGTGACCGCATCCCACTGGCAGGAGATTCTGAGGAGACCAGGTGTTTATAAGGGTTGCAAGCTGTGATGAAATAAACACCTCAGAACTAGCGCGAAAAAACGGAGTTGGGTACAGAGACACACGGAACAGTCCGGGGAACATGGTTATTTTAAATCCAGTCATGATACAATTACAGCCTTCAAACAAGCAATTGTTTGCAGTTCACTGGCTGGAACCTTAAGGGGAGGAGTTAAAAAATCTGATAGCTTGGTAATGTACGCAAAAGTCAGTGCGAAGGAGAACAAAATATAATATTTCACAATGCACATTATTTTTATTAGTTATTGTGGCAAGCATAAATAAAATGAGAAAATTGCTTCTGCTGCAGTAAAATCATTATAATTGACTCCAAAAATAATCTCTACACTGCTCCATTCATGATAGGCAAAATATATTCCCTCAGTTTAAAAGTCCTCATAAGGAATCTCAGCGAATATTCTTTCCTGTCACCTGTCCTCCTGAGCTCTCCTGCACATGATTATATTTCTGCATCTGTGACTCAAGCAGAACCAGTGTGGTCTTCGTTGCTGCCTCTTTGCCAGTTTCCCCTCTGTGCTCAAGTGAGTATTATCAGGCTGAGATAAGATTTTCCTTTTCTCCACTCCTCTGACGCTCTGCATTCACAAAGCTTTTGAAATCTCCTTGTGCGAGTTTTGGCAATATGAAACTTATTTTGTGCTTGAATCAATCAGACTTGCTTTCTCGCACAATATCACACTCAAGCACACACACACACACAAACACGTTACTAGTCACCCACGCTAATCCACCAGGCCAGTGTGTTTGAATGTGGCACGTATCTTTGCTGCCCCGGAGTCCTGAGCTGGATGAAGGGTGGTTAGTAGGAGGCAGAGGAGTTTCGCCGCAGGCTATGAGCAGTCCGCCTTGTGTTTCATGTTATCATTCTCCTTCTCTTTTTTTGTCTTCTTCCCTTCCATTTCATTTTGTCTTTGTACGTTCTTATCCATCCATCAGACATGTAATCCTCTTTATTTCTGTCTTTTCTCTCAGACATGTCCCCTCAGATTATGCAACATCCAAAATTGATAGAATTTTGTGGTTTTTTTTTGTTTTTGTTTTTTTCATGAAAGATCAAAAGGATAAACAATGCAGATTTATTTTCACAGCCCCCTTTGCTATATTTAACCAAGGGTGCCAATATTAGTGGAGGGTACATAACATTATCATTAGTATTGTTGTTACTGTTGTTTTTAGAATTATAATTATTATAATTTATAATATACACACTTATATATAGATAATAACAACAATAACTTAATTAATATTATGTCTTTCTTTAAATATTTATATAAAATGTATATAGAATTTGAACTCTACTCCTGCCATTTTCTTGCACTCAATAACAAAACTACCAAAAAAAATGTAAATGTCCCGAGACAGGACTGCCACTGGTGCCCCCTCAAAAAGATAGGTGCACGATGCCCCCTGTCTCCCTCCCTGTGTCTTTGGTATGGTTGGGTCAAAGATGTTAAGGTACTTTATTTAGAGACATGTGCCTGTCAAAGCAAAAGACGGACAAAAGAAAGCAATAGAGCAAAAGATAAAGGGTAAGAAAGAAAGCGTGTTCCTGTCCTTGAGTTCTGGTTGCAGGATAAATTAATACATTGTCCTGATGGGCTGACTGGAACTACAACGTTTGAGAATGTGTCTATTCATTTTGGATCATCATCTCTTTCAAAACACACAAATACTCGCACGCAAATCAATTCAGGACTCATCTTATTGTTAAGCTGTAGAAAGCTGTCTTATTGTTAAGCTCCTCGTATTGTTAAGCTGTAGGAAACATGTAGGGCAAAATGTTTAGCCAGCCAGTCATCATCACAATTTAAACCAAGAATGATCAGGACCATGACACAAAGTGACCCTGAAATGGTTTATTTTGTGATAATGACTATTTGGCAGTACATTACGCTGCTTATTACACAGCTACTTAAATAAAGTGAACATGAGATATTGATTTGAGTTGAAATTATTATCATATTATCTTAAGCCAGAGCCAATATTTCCATCAACAACTGTAGAACTGTTTTGATTGAAGACGGCGCAAATTATAGATTTTAGAAAACATGCTATAAACAACAGTCCGATAAAACGTACAAAATCACAAACCCATCCAGTGACAAAAAAAAAGCGCTGAGAGCTGAGGCGTACATGACTCATACTTTTCCTCTTGTCCTCTACGCGGAGAAAGAAACATGCATCAAAAAGACATAAAAGGCCTTTCAATAATGAAACAGTATTTGAAAACACACATTTATATCCGTATGCATGTGCGCGAGTACAAAGAGAACGAGTTTGAGGGAGAACAAATACTGAAATGTTCTTTTATGCAAGCACATTATGCTAGTCATTATATTCAGGCACTCAAGCTATCTACATGCTTCAAACCTGGCAGGGCACATCAAAGAGAGAGGTATTGTCTCACTATTGACCCGCTAGTTATAGACTGTGCTTTGGGCAAATAAGAACAAGAGAACCTGAACCAGGCTAATGTTCTCATTCGAGTCACTCTCCATGATTCCCTATTAAATATGAAAGAAATCAAACACTATTGACGTATCCTCAATAATGACTGTAGTTCACGTTCAGGCACATAGAGTGTCACAGGAACAAATACTCCCTTACAAGGCCCATGTTAGGTTCATCCCATATTTTCATTGCTTCTGATTCATCTCAATATTTTTCTGCTTGGTTTGCATTTCACTATACTACGTTCCTAACACAGTATTGAAATTTAAAGAACTCCTGAAATCAAAATTAGGTCTTAACTTTGCATGAGATTAACTTAATTAAACATTAGCTTTGAGGCTACATGCTAACATACATAGTCCCAACAACAACAACTCGTAGTACTGAGTATTTCTCTTTCATGTAAATGGACCGTATAGACCAATTGATAATATTAATAAATTATACGTTAAATTAAATGGGTCTGAAGTGTACTTTTTACTTTGCTAGCTTTACTTTGAATTTTGTTCATGGTTTGTGGATGAATAAAACCGGTTAGCATTTCTGTAGCTCAAACAGAGGCTAGCAATGACAGTTGTTGAGCCAAACTGAATCAACACTGAACTGATTTCAACTGAATAATGAATTATTACTATTGTCTTTTAAGAGCTGCTTTAAAGCAGAATTGAATTCTGTTTGCATCATTGAATCATTTTCCTGTTAATCACTGTAAAGCTGCTTTGAAACAATCGGTATTGTTTTCAGCGCTATACAAACAGGCGACTTGACTTAACATGACAATGTCATGGATTCATTTGTATGGAATGAATATAAAAAGATATATTAAAAAAAACAATTATATTAGTTAAAAAAATTACATTAAATTAAATATAAATGGGGTTAATTTAGGATAATTGGGACATTGTCCCAGTCATCTCAATGGCAAAAAGTGTCTCAATTTACCTGAAAATATTTACTTAATTTATGTATTAATTACTTATTTCAATTATATTAATTCAAATTAATTTAATCAACATGTTTTTGAACTGATGGAGAGGAGAGGGTGACGAAAAGGCAAATTGTAGTTTCAGATTGGGCTGGACAAGACATTTTTAGAAACCAGATGAGATATCCAAAACAAGAACTGAAAGAATGGTACAGGGATTAGACCAAAGCTGAAGCCCCAGGCAGTTTTAAAAGAGAAAGAGAGAGAGAAACGGTGTGAATTGTGATGATAATGATGATGATGATCTTAAGCACGCCTGAGATCATAAAGCTCAAGCACGTCTGGAGGGATAAAGAGACATCCTGATTCCCAACAGAACATCAGTCCTCTCCATCCATCTGATCAAACACTCATATACACTTTGCCAACACGATGACCTGGAGGTCAATAAATCTGTACTCACTGCCAAAAAAAAAAAAAAAGAGAAAGCGAAAGACAGAAAAGACCATGCTACCATACTTAGAGCTGCTGTCAGAGGTTTAGAAGGCATCTATCTATCTATCTATCTATCTATCTATCTATCTATCTATCTATCTATCTATCTATCTATAGATCATAGATGGGAGAAGGTGACACTGGTACTGAGGCCATTGCTCATCAACTTGTCGGAGGAATATTTTTCCCCATTGTGACACCTGAAGACACAGAGTCCTGTATGGAGTTACAGGATTTTGTCTGAAGCAAAGCTTTATTTTTATTTTTTGTAAGTCGGACTGTCAGCATTCTCTGATATTCTGCGCACAACGCGTTATAAGCCCATTATGAAACAGCATGTCAGCAAGAATTCAGCAATGTGTTAGACAGTGTTAATAGACTTTTTTTGCAGCTGGGATGAAAGAAAGATGGAATGTGAAATATTACTGGAATGAAAATTGTGAAAAACACACCACAAAAAATGTTTTGTGAAAAAGACAGCTGAATGCACTGTGCAAATGCGAGTACGAGAATGAGTTTGTGCCACAAAAAAAAAAAAAGATCACAATAATTAGTTTAATTGTAGGAAGAAAAAAAATCTATAGTGGCTACTGGATAAAAATTATTGTTCCTCTGACGGAAGAACTGTGCAAAAGTCTTAGGCACGTTAGTATTTTCACCAACAACAACAACAAAAAAGGTTTTAGGCCAGTTATTTATATCTTTTGCTGTAGTGTGTCAGTAGGAAATATCAGCTTCCATTTCCCTTTGAGTTTAAAACAGCTTTTGTCCTAGGTACACTTGCACATAGTTTTTCAGCTAGCTTTGCAGGTAGGTTATATATATGCACACAACAGGTTGTATATGTGTGTGCATCCCATCTAAGTCTGTCTTTATCCCTTTCAACTAAAATCCCTGACTCTAGTCAACAGTGCAAAATGTGTACTTGCCATTGCCACTTTTGTTCCCTGTGTTGATGTGGCTGTTATTGGGAAGCAGGAGTCCCGCAGAGCTCTGCAGCCTTGCTCTCAGACAAAGCTTCAGGACAAACTTTCAGCATTCACAGGGTCACAATTGAGGTCCTGCAAGGCATGAGTCTGCCCAGCTTCATGGGCTTTGCAGTTTCATAACAGCGGGACTGAAGAATACTAATAATACTGCAGAGAACCAGGCACTAAGAAGTGCTGGCAAGAAAACGTGTCTTATTCACTGTACTTCGATTCTTCTGCATGTCGATCAATGCCTACATCGATTGATCAACCCATTGAGGGGCTGAGACTTAACTACCCAGTTAAATGTGATTAAAGCAGCGGCTATATATGCAATTAAATCAATAAATGGAAAGCATTTAAGCAAATTCTAATCCTATCAAATTCCTTATTAAAGCAAGTCCACTCAGTGGCTCCACTGATCAAGACGCCGTATCACAAATTAAATGTGAAAAGATATCTCCAAAACTGTTTGCCAAGCTTTCCATTGTGTCATATAGCAACATAAAAAAATTGGTTTCATAAATGTTGCTTCTTTAGCGCCAAAAATGTTTAACATCTTTTTAAATCCTGCAACTTTACACACTTGCACTTTTGAAAGAAGGTTAGCACCACTTTTAGCATTAGGTTATAAAATCCTACTCCACTGAATTACAGCATAAAACCATACAGTACTTCAGTATGTTAACGCTAGTTGTTTCGCAAACAAACAACTATCATAAACTGCCTCAATGCTTACTTATTAAATATGAACAAACTTTCTAAAACCACCAAAACTTTCACACACTAGCTTCAGCATTCGAGGAAAGAATTCAAGACGTTCAATTAACATTACTTGCTTTTGCTTGTGTACAATTCACTGCCACTGCAGTTTTGTAAAAAAAAAAAAATTAGTGCCATGTTGCAAATTTGATTCATCCAATCAATAAACTGGCCTCATACTTATGCAAATTTAGGGATAAATACAAATGTAGAAGTTATGAAAATTGAGTACCCAAGATTCAATACTAACTGTGTGAAACCAAACAAAATGACCCAGGATTACGTTCTCTCGTTGTAAAAAAAAAAAAAGAAGAAAAGTGAAAAGCCTAATAGTTGTAATAGTAATTGTTTCCACCTCCTTTTCTTTTGTTCTGCAGGTATAAAATGCTATAGAAGGGAGTATTGCAGTAATACAGGTTTTGGTTCATCCATCCATTTTCCAAACCGCTTAGGTGGATGCTGGAGCCTATCCCGGCATCTCAGGCCGTAGGCAGGGACAGATTTGGACCTTTCAGGGAAAAGCACTTTCAGCAGGTGATTTGTCCCACTACCTTGGATCCAAGGGGGAGAGAAAAATCACGCTCAGATCCATGCCTAGCAGTCATAATAATGTCATGAACCACAACTACAGGACTGTAATGGAAAGTTGTGCAAAAGTGGACTAGTGAACTGGAAACGATGAATATGTAACCCCCTGAACCAGGTGTGGGGAGCTCGGTAAGGGATGTAATTTAAAAGAAAGTTCCTATGTATAATAAAATATCCAAACCCAGATTTCCACACATTCATACATAACCGAGAGATGTATGGAGAAAACAGGGAGCATGCAAAAAAGAAGTCATCTTCGGGTCCCAAAAATGATTCCCAGTTAATGAGAAGCGAGCTGGAGTAAGCCAGCATGGAGCGGTTTGTGCGCGAGGATGAACTGCTCAGGCTGCAGCATTGACAGGCGAAGTAGAAAAGGTTCAGACATGTCTGTCTTCTCGTTGAATGCATCAGCTCGCTCACAGTACCGTTCGCTACTGACAACACTAAAGGCAGAATCAGAGCAAATAAAAAGCTTTCCCTCACAACATCTAAACGCCGAATGTCTAACTGAAACGGGACGGACAGCTAAACAGTAAACACGCGTTGAGCTGGGATGCGCCACAGTTTAGCAAACAAGGCTCATTTTCCTTCAGATGGGATTTTGAGTTAATGAGATGAGCAGTTTACTTTGAATACAGTCTGCATGAAGATTAATTATAAGATGCAGTTACAAGAACAAATTCGTAACACTATACTGCGCAAAAAAAAATAAAAAAAAATATAAGAAATGCAAGGAGCAAAAATGCCACATCTTTTCATTTGATATTTTAAGCTCTTGTTAATAAGAAGCCAAAAAAACGATCCCACCAGAATGATTCGCTAATTAGAAACAAATGCTTTTTGTCATTTGGTGTCCACATGGACACCTCGAAGATAAATCAAAATCTAATTAAGTAAAAAATATGTTTTTTTGATTGCCATCAAATTGGATTTGCCTCTTTTCAGTTTCAAATCCTTTTTTTTTTTCTTCAGTTAATTTCAGCTTTCTATTCTCTCAGCACTCAGTGAGACAGAACAAGTCGTCAGGTGCGGCCTATTTGGAAGCGGTTTCTCCAAAAACTTTTCATCCGATTTGGCCTCTATCACTGTTACATGTAAACACGCAAATGTTCATGCTCAAATTCTCCATTTCAAGCCCTGTAATTGAGGGAAAATGAGAAATGACTTCAAAAGAGAAATGCAAGAACCCCTAGGGCACACGTTTAATTGTTCTTGCACTCCTCTGACTGCTTGTTTCTCCTCCCCTTGGAGCGCTACTGCAGAGTCCCGGTGGCAGTGGAAATTAGGCATGGGTCATTCACCTCTGCGGGAGAGCGATATGTCACAAACAGCAGCACAGAAGTACGGCATCATCACGAGCGGCCTATATCACTCATGCTCTCTTCTTTTAAATGATGCAATGCTTACTTAAGCGATGGCTCAGCATGGAAGCATGAAAGGATGACTACGTTTAATTAAAAACTCAGTTTGCAGCCCTTCAGTTCTTTTTTTCAATTAAATTTCTCTTTAATATAGATGAGCATGCGCGGGTTACCTTCAGCTCGTAAATTTCTGCATAACTGGTAATTACCTTTGATCCACCATGCCGATTCTGCAGTGGACTCTTCCTCTGATTAATGAGAACTCCCCCAACAAACGTGTCTTTATGACAGGGCTATTTCATAAGCACTGATTTATGTGAGTGCAAGTAACAGGCCTACAGTATATGTGAAGCACAAGCAAGTTGGTGGGTCGATAAGCTGGATGGTAATGACCTTCCTCGTCTCTTCCCTGCATTCGCCTAGAACCATGACAACCTCTCCTACCTGTTCACCCCACAGTCCTGAGAGTTTCCCCCACACACACCCATGCAGGTGCTCACAAATATAGCATGGTAGATGGATTCAAGCTGGTTTTATTAAATATGGAAGCTAGTCAACCAGCCAATAACCTACTTGCAACAGCTATTGTCCAGTTTGGACCAGTCAACTGAAGCTAAAATATATTTTTCAAAATCAACTAAAATAAAATAAAAATGGCCACAAATTAATTATAGTTTTGATTTGTGACAAGCCACCTGCATAAAATGAGAAAATACTATTAGGAACAAATAATGCAAGACTTTAATGAGAAATTTAGTGACATCAAACAAATTGGTGCATTAACTTTGGCAGCTCTGAAATAATAAAACTATCCCAGAAATAAAAACAAAGTGAAGCTAGATAACAAAAAATAAAGTAAGATAGAAGTTAAACAGAAACTTAAAAATACATTAAAAGTTAAAAACTACATTAACCCTGCCATGAAGCACACCAACAACAGTATTTACTGCAAGTCTTCTGTGAGTTGGTTCAACAGAATCCGTTGGGAATTTTGATAAGCGCCTGACAGAATATCTTCTCCCTTATCAAACGCTGATTGACCACTTGTGCTCTTGAGCTTTTCTGCTCTCAGGGCATTTCAGTAAGGACAGATTGAGATAATGGAGCCTATTCCTGCCTGGTTTACAGTAAAGTCACTCAGCCCAGAGGGACCACACGGATGCATCAAGTTGCAGATCCTTATAGATAAGACTGTCGTTCTCAAACACAAGGGAAAAAGCAAGATAAAGAAAAAAGTATATATAGAGAAAACAAAACAAATCCTTTGTTCAGAAAAACCGAAACCAGTGAAATTGTGTGATGCTCCATACTAAATGTCAATATCAGCAAAAGCCATTATGCCATTGAACATCCTCTTTGAAATTAAATATGAACAAATTAAATTAAAACAATGACATGTCCCCCCAATTAACTTTTCCCTCCAAGTAATTATTTAAATAAACATTTAGTAACAAAAGAACAAAATAAATTACATTTACATATTACATTATTAGCAGTGAATTTGTTTTTTGTCAATACTCTGACTAATATTAACAACTATTCTGCTGCTGCGGTCACGAGTTGACTTTTGACATCTTCAAAACACGCACACACACATTTCTGATCAGCGTGCCAGCACAAATCCTGTGTGTTTTTCCATGTTTTGCGCCAGTCTCCTTCACTCCAGCTCTGTCCATTCATGTGTAGGGTTATGAGGTGACCTTGTGCTGAATGTGAATCTGGGCGACTGGCTCATTCCAACTGCTCTCTCTTTCCCCTCAATCCACACTAATCCATCAGGGTTATCAGAACTCTACTCCCTAATTAGGAGGCCGGGGAACTGGGAGGCAAGCCTTGCCATACCCCTCCCTCCCACTCTCATTCATTTAAAAAAAGCCCACTAAAAACAGCAACCAGCTCCTGGAGCAGCGCTAACATGGCAAGGTCGAGAGATATCAATCTCGGGTTGTTGTCGGTACGCAGGAATGCGTCAACACGACAAGTGAGAGCTGCATTGCAATGACCCATTTTACGGGTTTTGGAGGAGGAGAGATTTTCACATTGAAAGACCTTTTAAATCTTTAACCACAACCGGCTTTGACAACAACAGGCTTTAATAACAGCTCTTTTTCCAGTCCAGCTTCGGAGCATTTGCAGTCACCGCTTTGCGTATTTGCCACGGAAAGATGCTCACGTCGACGGGGGGCTAACGAGTTTTTCACTAGAGAAGACATTTGAGCCTTAATGTTCCCATTATGAATAAAACCAATGAGCACGGCATGCAATTCTGTTGCCATGGGCGTATTATTCAGATCAACTCATCTAATGACTTATCTATTTATGAAATGTATTTTATACTCATGATCATTTATATTGCCTCAGGTGATCTATAGACACGTTCTGTAATTACTGGAGCGATGCAACACAATGACAGTGTTGAGGGAGCCACTTTCAAACTGTAGCCTGTCGCTTATAATTTTAAGTAATTAAAATACACACAAGGCACGCGTTTTTAAATAATTATATATAGACTAGTGCTGTCAAATTGATTAATTGCGATTAACTGATTCTAACAAAGTTTCTGTTCATATAATATAGGTGTGTAGCCTATATCATATATATATATACCGGTATATTATACTGCATATATGGTGTAAGTGCATGTACTATATCAAATAAAGTGCAACTAAGCTAATGATTATTTAAATCTTAAAAATGAAATAAATAAATAAAAAATATATATATATATATAAAAAAATACACTTACTAAAAATATTTGACTTGTTTATGCTGTGTGGACTTTTCCATGTACCGTAATTATAGCTGACTAAACTGGTGGGCGTTCTTATGTGTGCAATTCCACAAAACTGGAAGATTTTTGGAACATACAAGCAATACGATTTTTTAGAATGGAGAATGTAAAAGATAAAATTAGAATCATTGAACTAATATGTTATTGCCAATTTTAGGAATCTGATTACGTAATCCAGATTGCATAATCAGTGGATAATATAAAATATGAACTTAAAAATCATACAATATAATATTTGTATAGTTATTTGAAATGTATATTATATTTTTAAAACACAATGCCAAATGAAAAAATAAAATAAAAAATTATATATATATTAAATAAATATATAAAATTAAATATAAATATAATTAAATGAGATGCCACACAAAAACTGATGATTGATTATTTTCTTGGGGGTTTTAACCAGTTAATTTATATATAACAAGTAATTTATCAGGTGGCAATGATTCAATGTACAGTATATAAATAAATAAAAAACAATAATCTGCACATTACAACCAATTTTCTACATACATAGACAACATATATGTGAAGTGTGTACATGTGAATTGTGCACGCGATGAGCATCCTCCACAGACCGCATAACAAACGGCCCGTTTTCCTGGCCCGTTTCCCGATCGCTGTCACTGTTTTTCTCCCATCAAGGCCTCTCTCCTCTGTATTAATTGCCTGGTTAATTAAGGAACTTAGAGCTATCGGAAAAGCTTCTCTAAAAGAGAGAGACAGTGTCCTGGGGGAAAAGACGACTCTAATGAAGTGAATAAAGATGAGAAGTGCTGATCAAGGAGACGTTGGTGAGAAATACAGAGAGTCAGGCCAGGATTGCAAACGCAAGAGGAAATCTGCCCTTCTCTTGTCGACAGACCCGTTTTTTTTTTGTTTTTTTTTGCATTGAAAGTGCACAGCCAAAAGGAGAGAAGTGAGCGAGACTAAAAGAAAGAGAGATGAAAGAGTCTGGCTGGAGAGTATGGGTATGTTTTCTCATTAATCGTTCGCTGCAGCTAACACTGTGTCTCTGTAGCCTCATTTACCATGTGTCCCGGCCATCTGCAGTCCTGCCTTTTTAAAAGCCCCAATGCCAATCTGAGTGGCAAACAGATGATGAGCACTGAGTGGTGAAATGGGTGCCAAAAACAATGTGTGGAGAGAGAGCGATATGACAAGGCCGCGGACATCAAGGAAGCACCCACACTTCTTCTAGAAGAAACCGTGTCATTAAGTTCATTCACAGCGGAGCTGGTGTTTTATAAACATGCTTGCCACACAACACACTCTCCTTTGCAGCTGAAGGAATGCTAATGTGTTTAATGAGGCTAATACAGAGAGGCATGTGGACATGGACTGACGTATCTCAGAGCTTGAAGACGTTGGAACAAGATCTAGGCCTATGCCACTTCCTGGACTGGCAACGCTGAGGTGTGACAGGCTTTGAGGGCACGTAAAGCATAGAAAAAGAGCAGAGAGCGAGTAGAGTTTGCTCAGAGAATAAAAAACAAAAAGTGAATGTAAGCAATAAGGTACGAAAGGCTGTGCTGTTTCATGAATAAGTCACGGCTGAAGGGCGTTGTTAGGCACGACGCGAAGCCTTCCTTCCGCTGGAAAAAAATTTCCCTGACCAGAAACATAAGTTACATTATTTGGCCATTAGATGGGGCAAAGACTGTCTTTATGAGTGGGTCAGTTAGTAGCGAAGACTTTTATATTGAAAGGACTGAAACTTGTTGTAAACACGGAAAAGCAAGACGCAACTGACAAATGACTAGCGTGTCAGGGCATGGGAAAACCCCTTAACTTTGCAGCAGCCATATCACCCTGTAGCCCAAGACCAGTTTCCAACTGAAGCTAAGCAGGGCTGGGCCTGGTTAGTACCTGGATGGGAGACTCCTGGGAAAATCCAGGTTGCTGCTGGAAGAGGTGTTAGTGATGCCAGCAGGGGGCGCTCACCCTGTGGTCTGTGTGGGTCCTAACACCCCAGTATAGTGATGGGGACAATATAGTGCCAAAGAGCGCCGTCCTTCCGATGAGACATTAAACCGAAGTAAATGTGACTCTCTGTGGTCATTGAAAAATCCCAGGATGTCCTTCGAAAAAGAGTAGGGGTGTAACCCCGGCATCCAGGCCAAAATATGCCCAGTGGCCTCTGTCCATCATGGCCTCCTAAACATCCCCATATACTGATTGGCTTCATCACTGTCTCCTCTCCACCAGTAAGCTGGTGTGTGGTGGGCGTTTTGGCGCAATATGGCTGCCGTCCCATCATCCAAGTGGATGCTGCACACTGGTGGTGGTTGAGGAGATTCCCCCCTTCTATGTAAAGCGCTTTGAGGTCTCAGAAAAAGCGCTATATAAAATTGTACAAATTAGTATTATTAGTATTATTATTAACTGTTAAAAGGACAATATATCACTGCGGACATTCAAACTGATTTTTATTACGAATATAGGACCGACCTGAAGGAAAATGCTATATCTACTGTAAATGCAGGTACACTCACTTACTCAATCTCTCTCAATACTCTAGTCTACTCTATACTTCAATAAACAATATCAATGAGAACATAATTATGTTTAAGTTGCTAAGAGTGGTTGCTAGGGGTGACGTGTATTGATGCATAGAACCATTGGGTGAAGCGGTCATAGCAGTGTTTTATCGTGAATAAAACACAGCCGTTGACCAATCAGAATCAGACTGGAACTAACCGTTTTATAATCAAGACTAATTTGAACAATAACACGTGTTTGTTTAATAAAGGAAACCCCAGAAAGAGAAAGGAAGAAAGCATGTATGCTTATTGAAGCAGTCGGTTCACAATTCATGGTTCAATTGGTGGAGGAACTTTATAAAGAGGGCTTTTTTCAAACAAATAATGAGGAAATCACCTCCGGTGTTGTTCTGGCTGGGTGTGAATGCTCTTCTGAAGATGATTACAGAGTAAAATCTCTAGGGCTCACACCTGTCAACAGCCAATGAGTGTTTACTCTCTCTGATGAAGTCACCAGCCTTCAGCACTGAGGTTTGCCCATCTCCATAGCCACTTCCATTTACTTGTATTACTGTTAGTGGTGAATGGGATGGGTGGGAGAGAGAGGACTTTGAGTAGACATACACATAGCAGAACATAGAAAATATGATCATAAGAAAAAAGCAGTGGGCGTTTGTAATTCAGGCAAATCTTTCACAGAATATGCAAGATGGTTTGACTTCACACAAACGTGAAATTTTCAGTGTGGCATGACATTTATTCTTAACAATAACCTCTTAACAGATTCTGGCATCTGGTGCTGCCGAAAGATCAGAAGGCAAGGGGTTACACTGGTTAGGACAGTCTAGTTAACCCCTGCTGGTACATGTTGTGACTGCAACATTCTGCACACAGAATCTTTCTTCGCTGACTGCTATTCAAAAGTATCTGTGTTATCTAAAATAAAAAAAAATTGTAAGCAATATAAATCACAAGCGTTTCATTATTATAGTACGTTTTACCAGTGACAAATTCCTCTATAACTGGACCAACCAGCGAACCGATCTCGTTGCAAAGCATCCGAAATGCTGTTTTGGTCATGCAGAAATGACTAGGCAAAGTCTGTCGTCAATGTGGTTCAGTATATTACCTCCCATAGTAGTCTTAACATGTCTGTGTTCCCAAAGAGTAGGCAAGAGTCCACCTCAGAAAGCTAGTAGTAATATATTATATGTGCGAACATTACCGTACTATATGTAGTGGCTTCTCCTACTGCATCAGCTTCCATTTTTCGTAGTGATATTTATCGCCAGTTTATCAAGTGACGATTTTGTTCTCGTCGACTAACTGGCTGTAAATGCTGCTTTATATGCAAATGTTTTATGTAATATTCCAATTTAAAGTTAAATGTGCAACTTTGGTTGGAAATGTATACTGGCGGCAGACAAAAGTGGCCCAAATTCTATTTTTGTTCATATGCGATTTAAGCCAGTTTACATAGTTATTTATATTAAATGAATGTATGGACCTGGGTGGATGAACACTCCCAGCATCCTGTTGAACTTCTCTATATTGTAATTGATTAAATTCCTCTTCCTTTATTTCAATAAAAAAAATTGAAGGTCATAGCCAAATCAAATTCGTACTTATGAATCAAAAGGAATCCAATTCTTAAATTCTGAATTTTGCCCAAACTTGCTCTTAAAAGAGTGAAAAGCAAGACCGGCAACAACTGAGCATCAATGAGTAAAGACTGCAATTGAGATGAATGGAACTGCAAACAGTCATTCAGAGTCCGTCCTAGTGGAGGATACGTTACGGAGAGGCCTCTTCTATGTCGTCATGGGCTCTACACTTCAGCTTGGAGAGGGGAAAATGATTTTCCTCTCATTTTAATCTTCCTCTTTCTTTGGAAGGTTCTGTTGCTCTTCCAAGAACAAAGGAAGCAGATGCGAAGATGGATGGTCTGTTGAGACAGCACAAAGTAACGTCTCGTCTAATGTTGAAATAATTGTGGATATTAAAGAGAGAGGAAAATGCCAGCTCAGCCTGGGGAAGGCAGGAAAAAGAATTGAGAGAGGCAATAATGCAATAAAAAAGTCAGGCACTGGTGGAGGGAAGATTTCATTAAAAACAATAATGGTCACGACTGACTGGCCCAAATGCCGGAGGACAGGTCGTTCTTCTACAAATATGGCCTTATGATCCTTGCCTTCAGAATGCAGTCTGAGCAGTTTTTTTGGGTGATGAATGAGTGCAAGCGATTTTTGCAAAACCTAGTGGCTACACTATTAATCAAAAGATCAGCACAAGATGTAAAAGGTGAGAGAAAAGGGTATCGGTAATACAAAACTCAAGTTTGTTTGCACTAACAGCGATTAAAATGTTGCTGCAAATCGCAGAGCGTGAATGCCCCTTTTAAACTATGAAATCACTGAGCAGTTTCCTTTCCCGTGTAGACACTATAATCACTATTCAATTCATTCTGTGTAGTTCAGGATGAGTCATCACTATTTTTGCTCCCTTTTTATGGAGCAACACTACATTGTATATACGCACATTGTATATACGTATTTTTACTAAAAGTGAATTGTGTCAATGTTGAGGAGTATACAAATTAGTCTCAGCACTAACAGAAATGGACTAAAAGTCACATAACTTCAATCTTGATTCCATCTGCAAGATCTAGCGAGTGGGAAGAAAAAGATATTTGTGGCTTAGCAAACAAATGCATGATATAAAATGATTTTACCATAAAAGAGTTACCATATTAACTGACAGCTCACTATCGTTCTTCAAGAAACAAAACATGCCTATTTATATGAAGAAATGCAGAAGGAGAATTAACATTTAAACAGCATAAAATAGCTAACATTTTGACATGTTTACCATTAGAGTGGTTAAAAAAAAGTTGAAGGAGCATGGTTGAGAGAGCATACTGCTCCTGCAACATAAAAAAAACCTGCACATCGAACGAATGTGTCTCTTCA
Organism: Phoxinus phoxinus; assembly: GCF_949152265.1. NCBI lineage: Eukaryota > Metazoa > Chordata > Actinopteri > Cypriniformes > Leuciscidae > Phoxinus > Phoxinus phoxinus. The sequence continues at coordinate 33,455,527 of NC_136880.1, read as the reverse complement.
GAAAAAGAAATCATATTAAACTAAGAGCTAACAAATGCAAAACCATTCTATAATTCCATACTCCGCTTTGACACAGCCATTACCATGTTCTCTTTCTACACTTTGGTCCAAAACCTTCCTATTTTTTTTTAGTTTTTTACTTGGACAGTTCACGCTATTGGCTGTCAACACAAATCAACAACCTCCCCTCTGGTTTGGCCTCCATTGTGTTCCATTAAAATAGACACTGCTGGAACGCTCTTTGTCGAAGGCATTGGAGCCATGGTTCTCTTTAGTATATACCAAAGCCATGGTAACAGTTAGCAATGCACTTCTCTTCTTTGTATCCTTTCGTACAAACGAATAGCTCACAATAGCAGCTGGACAATGTGCTTGGTACAGTTTTACAGAGCTTTACGAGTTGCAGGTCACATTGGCAGCTAGCTTCAGTTGTTAGCAAGGAAAATGGTAGCACCCTTAAATCATGTTAACTGCACAACCCTTTGGTTGCCTTTGTGTATTACAAAAAATCAGACTCCCACTTTCAGGGTGAAAAGAACTGATTATATTTGACTGTAGTTCTGTGTTTCCCACCACCTTTCATCGTGAAAAATAATGGCAGCTCAATTTGAATAAATGCATTTCCAAACCACACTTAAGATAATAATCCCTTTGAGGTACTCTAATTTAGACATTTTATAAATGCCTGGTCTTACTACTGTATATAAAAGGTGATACAGTGGATTAATACATTAAGTCCATTGAAATCATACCAGACGCACTTTGACATTGGCAGAAACACAATTTGGGTTGCTAACGAGATGGGTGAAGCAATCATGGGCAACCTTCTTTGAATCGCTTTAGGGTTTCCCATGCTAATGGTGTGAATGTGAATGTGTATAAAAACAGCATAGCCTCCAACTGACATCCTTAATGTGCTGGGTTCAAAACAAGTTAAGCTCCGTTGACAGTATCTGTGGCATGCTGTTCGACTGCCACAGACAATTTTACCACCTCCCTCATCAGTTTGAGACAAAAAAAAGAACAAACCGCATTTACTGTACAGTAATGCTTAAATTAGAAGTAGGTCTAATCTGAAAAGCATTACAGAGCCTTTAAAAAGCAAAAAATGTGCAGTTTGTATTTTTGTTCAAGTAAAAAAAAAAAGTGTTATTTTAGGGGTATATATATAAACATATATACCCCTAAAATAACACCTTTTTTTTTTTACTTGAACAAAAGTAAAAGTAATATCCTGGGGGTATATTTGTAGTTTCTGGATGTATCCTTGTACACATAAAGCGAAAAATACAGGCTCTACAGTCTTTACAGTGTCATAGTTGAAAGATTGGACTTAACATATGAAGACTTCAGATGCAAAACCCTCTAAGTCAGTCTAACGTTTTTCTTTAATATTAACATTTTTATCAGGCTCCTATGTATAGGTTTCTACCCAAGTACCGGCATTTCTGAATGGGCTGAGGCTGGGATTTAGTGAGTTTGAAGTGAAAGTATTTGATGAACGTATACTGTGCGAAGAGCATTCACTCAATATTATCATCTCATTTTTGACATAGGTGTTGAGGCTTTTGCATCGGATGTCTTCATATCTTGTACACACAAAGTACTGTGCAAAAGTCTTTTGCACAGTACGTTTATTAAAAACGTCTATTCTTTTACTTTAGTGTGCAAGATAGAAATATAAATTTTGATTTCCAAATATTAATATTTCTACATTTTGTAATAATCCAGTGAGATATGAACAAGGAGTCCAACAACAGAAGATTCGAGAAGTATCCATCTTAGATTACACAAACAGTAAAAGATAAAGAGAAATGTACACTACCACTCAAAATTGAGGCCAGTAAGATATTTGTGTTTAAAAAAATAAATAATGAGTCTGTTATGCTCACCAAGGTGGTGTTCATTATGATCAAAAAAACAGAAAAAAACAGCAGCCCTTAATCCAAGCTTCAGTGTCACTTGATCCTTCAAAGAAAAGATCCTAATATGCTGATTTGGTGCTCCAGAAACATGTCTTATTACTATTAATATTGAAAATATTTTTTTCAGAATTTTTCGATGAATAGTTTCTTCTCACAGAAATATATAAATAGTAGGGCTGTAACGATTAATCGCGATTAATCGAAATCCAAAATAAAAGTTTGTGTTTACATAATATATGTGTGTGTATTGTGTATAATTATTTTGTATATATAAATACACACACATGCATGTATATATTTAATAAAAATGTGTTATTTATATATAAAATAGTTATATGTATATATAATATAAATCATATAAAAATATATATGCAGTATATAAATGCAAATTTTTCTCAAATATATAAATGCATGTGTGTGTATTTATATATACAAAATAATTATACACAATACACACACATATATTATGTAAACACAAACTTTTATTTTGGATTTCGATTAATCACGATTAATCGCGATTAATCGCTACAGCCCTAAAAATAGGGTATAGAGATCGGATAAATATCACAAAAATCTACACAATACATCACTAACTCCTCTTCTCCTATCAGTTGCTGCTTTATCATGTGATGCAGCAGGGAGATTTACAGCATCATCAGGCAGAAGTGTAATTCCTCTTAAACTAGATCCAATCAATGGCACATAAGTTAGCTCTATCATTGCACTGACATCAGTTAGAGCCTCCATTTCACCACAGTACCCGTTCTGCCTCCATTATTGGAAGGCATGATGAATTGGACCGGGTTGGTGCCATCCTACCCCAAGCTGTGCCCCGAGCTCCGAGCGCCTGGCTGCACTCACGGCAGCGGTGTCTGCACTGATCTCTGCCGCCCCCTCTCAATAAAGCAAAGCAGACCACTGGGAGATTGCAGCATGGGCGCTAAGTGCCAGCCACATGTGGCATGGCAGGCCTGCAGAGCTGATGGAATAACTAAATCTCACTCCTTGCCTCATCTATAGCCATGGCTGTGGTCTCAGTGAGTGCAGAGTGTGGATGGATGGATGGCTATAATATCTAATAAAGGCAAATGTTGTGCGACTCATTTTAAAAAGCAATTTCTCTTTCACGCGTGTCAGATCCTGCAGGGCATCTCAGCCCCTGTGCATCTGCTCTCATTCGGACATTTATTATTTCAATGAAGCGGCTGATGTTTGTTGAGTCCTGTATAGGACATATTCTCCTAAATGTGCAGAGGTTAACATTTAAAGAGGGATATATTCCTTACCGTATTAGTGCCATGCACTCCAGCATTTTAAATTGGCTTACACATCTGTAAGCATCCATATAAAAACAGACACAAATATACGTATCACAATCATACACTTAAATATTAGGGTTTTCAAAATGCAATGCATTGATTTAGTGAGATTGCTGAAGGTAGGCATTTTTTAAAAAGGTACACTATGTTTCTTTTGGCCCTCAAGTGGTTAAAAAAAATTAAACCATGCATTTTGCTGAAGAACATTGTTTTGGTTGTGCTTTGGCTCTATGTGACTGTGCAGATTAATATGGTTATCCTACTGATCATAAAATATTCCCTACTAGGCTTAAGAGATATAACCAGTTTACATAGACAGTTTACAGTTTACAGAGCCGACTAGCTCAAGACGTTACTGTAATTAATAAGCAAGGTACTTCCTTGAAAATAAGTTTCAGCATAGCTCTACAACAACCATAATAAAAATGACCCTTCCCAATAGATAATGCTTCAGAATGAACTCTGTTAGAGAGCTACATGGCAATATCTGTTCAATAAAATACCTTACTCACCTGTTGAGTAATAAAAACGCCATCTCTGCATCGCTTTTATAACACTTCAAATCCCTCAGTTCTCAGAAAAGTCAAGTCAATGTTGATTCTCATTTATTACCAGCTCGGTCACGTTCTCTTTTAGCCAGCAGAGAATCCTCTGTTCGACGTTTATTTAAAATGGGTGATTCCCCGGAGGTTTGAGATTTAGTGTGTTTCATGTCAAACTTTCTCACTCGGGACAACTATATGCCAATCCCACAGCATACACACGTCAAAGTAGCTGAAGAAACTTTTCTCTATTTACGGATATTACGAGACATGTACGGGCAATGTGATTTCCCATTAAAAACATCCTGAAAGGTCTAAAGACTTATAATAGGCTTAACTTAGGGAATCGGGGTAAGACAAAAACATGTTTTGGAAGAAGGATTGATGATGTACAGTATTGACAAATGTTGTACATTTTGAACAAAATGCCCCCTGACCTATGCTGCCACACCAAATCACACATTCTTGCATTTAAAAAAAGAGAAACTATGAAAAGTGACAATCTCAAGTTTTTAGAACATTTTACACCATCTTAAAAATGGCGTAAAAGGTTCATATTTCAACAAAGACCTCCGCAATTGTAAACAGGGAATTTTTCATGTAATTGTAGTAAAAAAAAAAAAACATCAGCTGGAATGTGAGACTTGTGTTGTGCGTTGAAAAGCCCTTTTGGACAGAGTTACATTCAATTGCAAAGTGGTTTGCAGGGCCAGTCATAGCTTATTTTCATTCACATTTAACTTCGCTTCAATGTTTTTCTCTTCCAAATTAATGTAATATCTTAAAATGCTTCTCTCAGCAAATTGATTGAATGAAACATTGATGAATGCAATTAATCAAATGAATTACTCTGCATATCAATTAATTTATTTTAAATGTACCAATTTACAGTGCTATTAAATACATAGTTAAAATGGATGGATTTATACACTCCCCTGCATTTGTCAAAATTTAAGGTGGTAGTTAACACAGATTAACAGCATTAAGCATTTAAATTTAGCAACTTTTTTCAATTTTAGTTGCCATTTTAAACGCTTTCTTTTGGTTCTGTGATTTGTATCAATTAATCACATCCACAACATGTTCATACAAACAAAACAATCTGTAGCAGTGCATGTTTCTCAACCAATTGAACAATACGTTTATTATGGATAATGCATTAATCAATGTATGGATACTGCATTCCTGTAGCTAAAACAGTAGAGAGTGGAGTTGGCAATGCCAATGTCATGGGTTCGATTCCCAGTGATTGCATGAACTGATAAAATGAATACGATTGAATGAAATGTAAGTCACTTTGATTTAAAGCATCTGCCAAATGTGTAAATGGAAATCAAATCTAGATGGCATGTTTAAAAAAAAAAAAAGAATAAAAAGGTTACATGGTAAAACATAGCCTACATGAAGATAAATCAACTGTCCATTATCATTATATAGAGATGCATATATATATATATTGTTTATTGGTTTACACTTGATTTTGTTGTCTTTCTTTATGTATAAATACCACATTTAGTTCATTTTAATATTCCAGGACAACACACGTAGCATCCATAGCATAAAGTGCACCAACAGCTATATCTTGTAGCTATGAATTGTATCCAATGAATAATTCCCCTTTCGATCCACCGCTCAGACATATTTATTTAACACCCTGTATATGTTCATTGTCATGGAACGCTATCAACTAGGCCTGCATGTGCTTTATTCTAATATCCTGCTTTAATATTCCATACACGTTGGACACGAAAAACGCTTACAAAAAGAGATAAAGACACTTGACAGGTCTGATCTCTCTGAGGCTCTCTATTCTGAATTAAGCATTACCTTATCAGCACAACACTATGGCCAAAGCATATTCGGAGCTGTCAAGCAACTCGGCACCTAATGTCAGGACAATATTGAACAAACGATGAAGTCACAGATAAATATTTGCTTCAAGACATGACAGAATTAATATATACAGTACGCCAACATGTGTGAAGGCAGCACCCCCTTCTCCATTAATTTAACAACATCGGCTGAGGTATGTAGAGGTCCTGACAATGGCATTGCTGATATGGGGACAGCATTTATCTGCAAGTAAAGTGGCCTGAAGGACCCCAGTGAAACGGGGGACTCATGCATAGCAATGGCAAGTCGGAGAGCAATGAGATTGTGGTGAAGATAAGCTGAAATCATGACATCTCAAGGAGAATACTGAATGAGATCAAGAGCACCTTTAAATGCTGTGCTCTTCATAAACAAAGCTTCTAAAGCTCATTTCCTTTGGTTTTGTGTCTATCACTGTTGGAAAAGCTATTGTAGCCTGATACACTACAGTTTCACTCATAATGTACACTGCAAAATCAATTTTCTTACTCAGTATGTTTGTTTTTGTTATTCATTTTGACACATTTTACAAAAATAAAGTAAGTTCCGGGTAAGGAAAATGGCAACTAACTTAACTCAATTGGAAAACGTTTTCTTTTTCTTATCGACTGGCAGGTATTTTTGTTTTGTTTTAAACAAACTCACTAAGTTTTGGATGTTTTTTTTAAGTTAACAAGACTTAAAATCAATTGTAATTTTGCTACCTAAGTAGATTTATCTTGATTTAAGACTGTTTAGATGTTTGCACTGTATAACAAGACAAATACTGAGGAAGAAAATAATGTTTTTGCAATGTAAAGATTTAAACTACAATCAAGCTACCCTTTTGAAAAAAATTGTTAGTTAGACTACAAGCTTTTAACAAAAAGAGGATAACAATGAAGCTGCTTACAAGTTAGAGCTGCACGATTCTGGATAACTTGACAATCAAATTTTTTTAATAGAGATCACAATTCTCCCACGATTCTGAATAGACAACTAAACAAAATAACATGTAATTTAATAGAGGTTCTGTTCTGACAAAATGTTAATTGCTGCTGGGGTTTTTTAAAAATCGGTTTGAATGAATCATTTAATGACTCACTCATAAAGACTTTACTCACTTCATTAGGCTACAGGATAAATCAGTGTTTTTTAATGAATCTCTAGAATGAATAATTCAATGGTATATTTTCTTAATAGTCACTTGTCGTCACCTACTGTTGCAGTGATGTAATTTGACTAAATAGTGGGACATTAAACTTCTTCACACCTTAGAGGAAAACCCATCTACTCACTAATAGTCCGCTTGTAGCTTTGTTGTGTTTACACTTGAGCTTACACTTGCAAACTATTTTAACTCAAACTTCCAACTCCTGAAAGTGTTTCGGAAGCTTACTGGCGGTGATGTTGAAGTCATGCGACCGTGGTGTAGTTCGTTCAGCCTAATGTTAGCTTTTTACTTCTGCCGATTGTATTAAGACTTAAAATTTCATAAATGTTGTGTTCATTTGGGAAGATTATCTTGATGAACAAAACGTGTAGGAATCATACATTATTGTTGGTCACAGAGCTTATTTTCTGCAATAATCCCAAAGCCAATTGGGGAAAAAAACTATATTTTGAACCAACTGCATTACTGATAACTGTAAAAAAGTGAATAGTGTAGCTGCTTTTACCTTTTTAATTCCCAACACCGGATCTCCTATCCTATCCTATCCAACACCCTGTCATCACAGCAGGATTTAGCCTCTTGTGCTTAGGAGTGAAGCAAACATGGCAGATTTCAAATTGCATACTTCCGGGGGATCTTGCGCCATCCGAGCAGCTGCCATTGAGATGAATGGGAATGCTAATGGATGGGTTTCTCCAGGTGTTACAGACCTCCTAAGGCCATGGCATGGCCATACACATCGCTATCCACCAGTAATACTCTGTCATGAGCCGAACTGCGGCTGTAGGCTAACGAACAAGAGAAACTGGAGGTTAATGCCATCCTTGGGGAGTGAACCTGAGGAGAAGGACAAACCTGCTGTGCTTTATGCTAACAGAGCTATTCCTGGAAGAGGATCCAGACAGACGGAGGAAACAATCTAATCTGGTAGCGTTTCAGTCTGGTCAGAGAATGGGTTTCTAGGTTGTGTACACTCAGGGCGGGAAGTAAATGCTAGGGCAGCTGGGCAGGAGATCCAAAAAACAGTGCATGTAGAATGAAAAAATGACATGTCACACAAGTTGCCATAGTTACATCGCTCTGATTAGCGATCGGCGTGATAAATTCTCTCATCTCCTACATTTGATTAGTCATACCAGTATGTTCCCCATGGAGACAAAATCTCCATAAAATAATCTCCACAAGTGAGAGATATTTATAATGCTCATGTCTGACTCTGTTTTGGTTTGATTTTTTTGGGGCCCAAAGGCATGCTAAAAAGGGGTGCAATGCCAAGCAGACATCTAACGAACTATACTCCGTTTCAAAAAGAAGAAAATAAAAACATATGCTTTGCATTAAATAAGCCTGCCAGTAGTTCTCTCTGTGAAGCTAACATGTTGTAATTCTATTGAACAAACACTAACTATTCAACAAACACCATCACAGAATTAGTGGGAGCTCCAAGCACTTAATGCACATTGCACTTCCCTCTTTCTTCCTGACTTTTTCAGGTCAGTTTGCTTGTTAGGTGCCCTACTGCAAAGACCAGCTTACACCAGCATCAATTTCCTATTGGTTCTGAGCTTTACCGAAAACAAAAGTTGACTAATCAACCAAAAAGGAAGTCTTGCCATTAAACAAACAAATAAATGTATTATGTCATAAAAAATAAAAAATGTATATAAAAATATTTTTCTTGAAGATGTTCACTAAAGCCTGAAGGGTACATAGATTTTGTATGGATTTGCACAGATTGTTAAATCGTAAAATCCGGGCCATTCTGTTGTTTACAGGGTGAGCTTTTCTAAACTGGGGTGGTTAAAGGTCCAGGTCATAACAAGAAGATCATCACTTTGAATCAGAGAATTAGCACATAAGACAGCAAACAGAATACAATGAGCATTGTGGTTCACAATTCAGTGGAATTTGTTACTGTTACAGAAGGAACTAAAGTATTAAGCTCACCCTTGCTTACAAAATACAAGATTTGCACATTTTCTGCTGCAAAATGTGTTGTTTGTTTTGCTTATTTATAACCCCATTTCAAGACTTCAGATGTTGTGGGTTAATTTTGAAGGTCTGGCTAATTGGCTCACTGTATTGAATTAAAGCCTTAATAGGCAAAGACAGCAGAGACAGTTACCAAGAATAAAGCAAATTACAAGAAGCAGCTATTTAATTGCTTCCTTTTGCGATACAATCTATTTCATCAACATATTGCCAATGTAAGTGACCCGAGATAAAAACACCAGATGACCTTGAAATAACCATGTACCAATAACCATTTCTTCCTGAAACCTAGATGGATTTGTAATCTGCCAGTGCTGACATTTTCAACCTGTCTAAGATGGTTTGCTGGTTTTAGCTGGTTTAATCTCCCAGAATGACCAGTGGAGAACCAAAACCCCTCTAAAACCATCATACCAGACCAACCTAACCAGTGTAGGAGGCCTGCAAACAAATCAGGGTCCATATATTCACACACAAAAATTTTTTTTTTTCATTCTTAAGGCTAAAAGTTTAAATATTACAGTTAAATTTAAGAGCAACATTTAAAATTAGGAGCATGTTGCTCTTAATTTTAGGACTAGGTAATTCACATAGCATTTAATGCTAAAAGTAGCATAGAAGTAAATATATTGGAATATTACAATGACATAGAACTTATAACCCTTTATAGGGCACTCATTGAAATACTTGGAAATTCAATATCTCAACCCTGGAGTGTTATTGGTGGTTATTACAATACTTTTTTAACTTGTGCGACTTTTAAAAAAAAAATATATATATAATTTTTATGTTGCAAATCAAAGTCAATGAAGTTACCATTTATGGTCATTTCTTTCCCCCCAAAAGTGTATATATTAAAAATATAAGACAAGTGAAACTCGAAAAATTTGAATATCGTGCAAAAGTTATAATTTTGATGATTATGGCTTACAGCTTATGAAAACCCCAAATTCAAATTCTCAGAAAACTAGAATATTACATGAAATCAATAAAAAGAAAAGGATTTTAAATACAAAAAATGTCAGCCCTTCTGAAAAGTATAATCTCAGTACTTGGTTTGGGCCCCTTTTGCATGAATTACTGCCTCAATGCGGCGAAATAAATGAAATTTTGATATTCAAATTGTATATAATAAATAAAATGTAATATATAATATAAATATAATATAAATCAAATATATAAATAAATACATAAAACATAAATAAACATGTTTATTTTTCACATGTCACAATTCCAGTACAATCACTTCGGCAACTGCTTCATGGTACTTGATAAAGCAGTTGAGATCAACATTGAGGCACAGGTGGACCTTACAGACCCTGCAGACCATGTTTGACCCTGAATATGTTCCCCTTCCTGCTGCAGCACTTGCAGGTCTGGCGGTTGGGGTAGACCAGGGGTCTCCAACCCTGCTCCTAGAGAGCTAACGTCCTGCAGAGTTCAGCTCCAACCCCAATCGAACACACCTGGACCAGCTAATCAATCTGTTCAGGGTAGCTTGATAATTACAGGCAGGTGTGTTGGAACAGGGTTGGACCTGAAGTCTGCAGGACAGTAGCCCTCCAGGAGCAGGGTGTAGACAGGGGCATGGAACAGGGACATGTCAAACTGCTCAGAAGCATCTGGGGTGTGGCTGCGGTGTCGCCGGACATCAGCAGAGGTGCTGGGGGCGCATGGAAATGATGAGCTCCTTCGGGGGAGAGACATGAGTGGCCTCTGGCTGCTGCAAATCCTGAACACCTGGATCTTTAACACCAGTTCTATAACGACAGGCTATCCACAGCAAGAGTTGACCTCTATTGCATATGCAAAATTCAAAACAAAGAATATTGACATATAAATTGTAAATATATAATAAGTGAAAAATAGCACTAAGTACTGGTGTTACCACATATTTTAGAAGTAATAAGGCTCACAGTAAAAAATAAACACCAATATATGCCATAATAATTTAAACTGGGTTAGTAGTAATAATTATAATAATAATAAAAACTGTTATAAGTTAAACATTTTACTATTTATGGCTTGATAAATTCAATAAATGGCTATATATACCAATGTACCAATATATGCCATTTAAGTATAATAAAAACTGTTATAAAGTCATAATTAATAATTAATTAATTTCTCCACTGGATCACTGTATAATGTTATACAAACATGTGGCAACATTCAATGCACTATTAAATACTATTGTCCTACGTTATAATGCATTATTTGTAAAAAAAAAAAAAAAAAAAAAAAAAATACCCTGAGTATGGCTTACTACGCATCGGGCGTATGTCTAAAAATGGACATCATGTCACTTGCGCTAGTTCTACCTGAACGGGCGTATGATCATATAAATCACACCATTTTTCATGCCACAACGTTCACTAATTTCTAGAAATCCTCATTTAAAAACTATTCAACCATATAATGTGTGAGTTTCATTAACTTACCATTGTTCATTTTGATGCTATTTCCATATTTGTGGGAGTAAATAGGGGCAAAATATGGTGGCCCAGAAGTGCACAACACAACGAAATGTAAAAAGCAAACATAAGTTTACAACACAACGGAAATGAGCCACAACACAACGGAAAATGTACAACACAAATTTCATTGTGTTGTGGACTTATGTTTGCCTTTTAAATTTTGTTTTGTACTACTGGGCCACCGTACATACATCCTTCACAAATTCCGAAATAACGCTGAAGTTTGGAATGCCCAGGGCAACTCCTGATTGGTCAGATGCCATGGTGTCACTATCTGTGATGTAGTCTTGATTGGCTGGGCGAAATCCATGGAGAGGCATGTAAACGGCATTGTGAAAGATCGATTAAGTTACCAAATATGGTTTCTCGCCCGATATAGGGTTAAAACAAGTAGGCCTACCACCCGTATTGCTCAAGTGTGAACATAGTTAGTTCAGTTTTCCTTTCCTTGTCTTATATTTGTTGGATCAGTATTATCCATTGCTATACATGTACGTTATAGGCTACAGCTACTCAATACAATTCTATAAACCCACATACATATATATTTTTCTCCTGACCATAGATGACACAAAATCTCCTCTCAGCACTTTAGATGAATGGCTACTCTATTTTTAATTTTGTCATTTCATCTGAATATCAACATTTGTGAGATGTATTCAGCCAAAACAGTTTTGAGGTTAACTGATCAAATTTTGTGTCTTTGAAAAATAATTATCTATGACTATAATTATCTTGAATTTCAAAGTTTTTCGTGTCCATCTGTTAATTAGGGATTTGTTGACATTAATGTTTTAAGATTTTAAGTTTAAAAATCTAAAATTAGACCCTTGGGATAAGATGACCCCCCAGAATTGGCACAGAAGGCCCCAAGTGGCATGTTTTGTAGTGTTATTTTTTAAAATGTAATAATTATTGTAATGAATGGGGTTATTTTTCTGTATTTCCAAGAATTATATGTAGCTACATTTCAGACATCTTCACAATAACTTTCATTAAAACCTATCGGTTAGTTGAGTTAAATCGTTCAATTTCCATTCATACTGTTGCTATTAAGACACATCTTCAATTAAAATATTGGCAATCAAATATGTAAATATTAATATGCACAAAGATGAATCTCTTTTACTGGGATTCTGCTTTGTATGTCATTGGTTATTCAATTATTCAAGCATTTATTAAAATTACATTTTAAACAGAATAGTTGATTTAGTAGATATATTAATGACACTTAAAAATATATATATAAATATTAATAAGAATTATATCAAAAGTCATTTATGCATTCTGTAAAAGTTTAGCCAAGAAAGGGTTTATTACCCCAGTAGTGGGGTAAGAAGCCCTCTTTGAATAATTTTACATTTATATCCACAGACGCTGCGGATAATCCGGGTCAGGTGGGTCAAGTAATAAAAAATAACGGGTTGGTCGCGGGTGGATGACAAATAAATCCTTAATGTGTTGATTTTAATAAAGACACCGAAATCTTATTTCACGGTGAAACGCAACACGCGCGCCACTCTTTTACTTTCATTTTCAACAACAATGTACACTGCCCGGCCAAAGGCAAATGCCTTAGATCATTATTGCAGGGATTATTATGTTTCTAGCATGCTATATGTTTGCCAAATTTGGATGAAAGTGTCTGACACATGCATAAATATAAAATCTAAATCACATTAAGTGCAGATGTTTATCTAAACATTTTCTTGCTCGAGTGTATGAAACAGCTGATGACTGTGAAAGTAGGCACCAAACCGGAAATTAGCGTAGATGAGGCTTGCTAATGCTTTAAAGTGAATAAGATTCCAGCTGTGTAGTACATCATTACTGTAATATTTTGTTGTGTTGTGAACATAATGCACAAGATTAAAAATCTAATGCTATTAGCAGACAACAAAGTATACTAACACAGATAGCAACTTTGCAATTTTGTCATTTTCCTGAAATATTGACAACATAACCATGTGATTGGGACTGATATCTGACATTTCAAAGCTAGCTCATACATTATATAAAGCAATTTGCTACTGATAGCTGCACAACAAAACTGAAGCTGCAAGCTAGTTTTCAAAGTCCACCTTATTTGATAGAAATGACAGAACATCCATGCAGCACCGCCAAGTTTTTATTTATTTTTTTCATCTATTCATTATTTTGAAACCCGAAAAAAATAAGGCAGAGTTAATTATACACTATCACTACTTTAACACTCAGCCCTGTGAGGAACTGCCAAAGCCAACCCCTTTGCCAGACAAATGAATGCTCTATATGACTGAATGGGCAGCCATTCATCTCAAAGAAAAGCCAAGTGTTTACCAAGGACACGGATGTTTTATTTTTTCCCTGGAAAGGACGAGGCCTTTCGGATGTTAAATAATTTCCATGTATGCTCTTGCCTTCCAAGGTTAATCATGGAGCTAAGTCCATCCACTGTTGAGCCGACCCCATCAAGTTATTCTGCCCTGTGTTCGTGCGCGCCTTCCTGTTGTGATCTTATCTGAAAATGGCTCTATGCAGATGCACCCCGCCAGAATCTCTACAAACAAACAAACGCTGAGGGGGGAAAGCAAAGCAAGGAACAATCGGGATTGAAGGGCAAACAAATGCCTAATATAGCTTTTCACAGGCCTAAAAAACATGCACGGAAAACCAAAATGTATTCTTGTAAAACTAAAAAAAGACTTTATTCTTATTCAGTATGTTAATGTATTCCTGAAATCACATTGTTCTCGGCTATGCTCAGATTCCCAGTAATTTCTCTAAGGAGCTTCATGGTTTGTGAGCTGTGATGTTCGATTGGGCCTATCGCCTATTCACCGTTTCATTTGCTTGAGCACCATTATATGAAGACAAACCCAAATAAAAGCCCTCTAAGATAATATATCCACGTCTTTTCATTATGTAAATTAATATTCAGTAATGGCTTGCTGTAGGGTACTTTTGAACACAAGCTAGCTCTACAAACCGGATACTCAATACAGCAGATAATCAATTTTTTTCATTTACTATTTATATACAGTATCGCAAAAAAGTCTTAGGCAAGTTAGTATTTTAACCAAAAAAACGAAAGATATATTAGTTTGCTGTAGTGTGTCAGTAGTAAATATCAGTTTAAATTTCCAAACATTCATTATGCCATTAATTGTAATAATCCCAGGGCTCCAAACTGCGACTAAAATGGTCGCATTTGCGACCAAATATATTTATTTGCGAGTGAAATTTCTGCCAAGGTCGCCATTGGCGACAATACAAATTTACTCCCTTTGATTGTAAAATCTGCATCATACATGCATGTTTTATAACCAGTAGCCTATCGCTTCATTTGTTTTGTTAACGTCATGAAATGAGACGCTTTGTGTGAACTGAGTGAAAGCGCCAAAATATGAGCGGGTAAAACGAATGTCACCTTTCGCGTCAGACAAAAAAATGTCAAAGCGAAAAATATTGGACTTCTTCAAGCAATCCTCATCTCTGTCAATCACCAGCACGCATGACACACCTCTGCTAACAAAAAATATGGGATATTTTAAATGCGTCATTCTGTTCATAGAACGCTCCATATGAAAGTTTTTTTTTTTTTTTTTTGCAATGCCAATCTAGCGCTGACTCCATGACGAGCCAATAATCAGAGTTGTTCCCTGCACCGCACAGCTTAGTTTCTAGATGTAGAAACTAAAATGTTTTGCCGGACTGGACAAAAGCGAAGCGAACTGGACGAGATGAGACAGAGTGTGTCTGTGCGCGAGCAATAGTGCGCGAGAGAGACCGATAAGGGTGTCTGCGCGCGAGAGACTTCAAATAACAAGAGACCTTTCAAATAACAACTACAGAATTTTATTAACTGACATCGGGATCCCGCTTACATGGCTACCTTCCAAATAAATCAATAATTTGACACAAAATATTGATTTAAAAACGATTGTATTGCTTCCGTGTCCATGACAACGCTCTGTTTTTCATGGCAACTGTGTCTTATCAAGAAATAACATACTGCATTCTACATTAGAATTTAACCAAGCCATGTAATAATAGGTAATAATAATAATAACAGAAGATAATATCTCTAGTCTATCCTAATAATTATTATAAATACAATGTATATAAAATATAAATACAATTTAAAATATTAATAAATAATTTATTTTTATTTATTCTGGAGAAGCACTGAATTTTGGTGAATAAGAGGACCCATTTTATTTTGATACACATTAGCAGGAGATGTAGCACAATATGAATGTAAAAAGCAGTTATAATTAGCCTATGTGACAAATCAACAAATAATTTTGGCCAAAATCGTGCAGCCCTACTGAGGTATGATCACGAGACACAAATTTTTTTTTTGTGACTTTTGTTCAAGAGCGGGCAAAGAAATAGCGGGGAAAACGGAGTTCATTACAGGAACTAACCATTTCAAAAAAGAGACTGTGAGAAAACACAGGGACAGTAACAAGCATAAAAATGCACGCGATCACATAGGCTAATCGCGAAGAATGCTCCACAGACTGCACCGTTAGCACGTGCAGTTTCTCGTGCATGCGAGCTGCGGGAATTTATTATTTATTATATAAAAAAAAAATTTGGACTGTATATAGTTCATAAGTCGGAAGTGACATTCAGTTCCCAAATAAGCTTCAGTTCCCAGAACATTCACAAGATGAAAATGCTGAAACTGTAAGAAGAGGAGAGACATGCACACAACAGGGTGACTAAAAGTAAATGCATTATTATGTGGCTCTTAAAAAAATTATTTGGCGCCTGTTTTTTCCCCCTATAGGAGCCAATGGCTCCTTACTTGATTTTTTTGTTTGGAGCCCTGAATCCAGTGAGATTTTTGTATGCACACAGAGTCTGACAACAGATGGTATGCTCCACACGAAGATCTGATCTCACCATAATCGAGTACATCAATGATTACATGAAGAAACAGAAAATCTGTGACAAACTAAATCCAAAAGAGCTGTGCCAACACCTACAAGATGCTTGAAGAAATTAAATATAATACTAATATATAGTATATGCACGGTGCGATACGAGTTTGGTTCAACAATAAATCCCCAATGCTAGGTTTCTTCTCACCTATTTTGAACAGACAGCAGAGCAAATTAGCAGCTCGTTCCCAATAGCAGCATTTAGTCCCCCTGAGGAAGTTACAGTACAGCCTATTTTAGTCGATTAAAGCAGTAAACAGAATGCACTCACAGAGGTCACTTTTTTTTGTAGGGCTGATAAAAAAAAAAAAAACTAAAAAGGTATTTGGTGATCAGCTACAAATCTGAAAAGCATCTCGTGTTATAAAAGTACAACAAAAAAAAAACGTAGTTTTGGCACTCCTGTAGTATTTTTCCTGCCTAGCTCAGGTGATTGGCACATCTGGATGATGTCATTTGATGTCAATGTCATTTTCTTCGTACATGAGAGTTAACATGCGGTGACAATGGAACGTGCACAAAGATCAATATTACGCTTTTTCAAGAAATCACGGAAAGATGAGCGAGAATGAGCAAAAGTGCCATCTACTGTACATCTGAACCTATTCGCCTTTCCCCAAGGAGAGAGCGGGTGAATCGACACCAGAGTCGTCCCATTTCCAAGACACGGATTCATCACTGGACTGTAGTGAGACTACCACGACACAAATCGGCACAATGCCAAAATATTTGCCTCATTATAACGGTGGATCCCACTTTACATTAATGATCATATAAGAGTAAGACATCATTCAAAACTGTTAGGGTCCATTTTTATTTGTGTAGACACACACACACACACACACACACACAAAAATTGTGCTTTTGTAAAATAAAGCAAAATATACAGGATGCTGCTTTCTCCCATCCCAGTTTCCATAAGTTTGTGGAGCGTCACAAATATGTATCGAAACTCAGCGTATAGGCTACTAGCATGTAGTATGCATGTATGCAATAAATAACAGCATATGACTTTAGAATAACATGAGGATGAATAAATAACTAGCAGGTGGAGTGGAAAGAGTGATCAACTGAATTATTACTGGATTATTAGGATGCCAAGATTGATAGTGCGCAATGAAGGGAATGTGTCCAGGACACTGGGGTTACACCCCTACTCTTTTACAGCTCCATAAACAATGGGAAAATGCCATTAAAAAAAATTATGGCACAGCACTTTAGTCATTTTAAGTTCTACAATAGCTTTGTGAGACAGATTCAATTTCAATTAATTGTGAACCTTTACATGAGTCAGCATGTCCCAATATTATTTAGTTTTTAAGTGTTGTTTTTGTCCTTTTTGGACCTTGACAAACAATGAACTGTAGTTTTACAAAAACAGCATGAAGATTCCCAAATTCTCCCTTTGTGTTCCACACACGGTTGTGCATGACATGAGAGTGAGTTAATGACAGACAGAATGACAGAACTTTCATTTTTGGGGTGAATATCCCTTTAACAATACCACCCCTAAAAAATGGATCACATGCTTTTCATTGCTGTATTTTTGCACGTGGTAAATTGTATGCAAGATCACAGCATCTGCAGCAGACACAACTGCTCTTTCATCAGTCTGAGATGATGAAACGTTTTATCATTTCTCTTCATAGGAAACAAGGAGGAAAATAGCAAGAGCTCACAGGCACCGACTGCTGTTGACTGTGCATGTTTGATTGTTTCTTCTCAAGGACGGACAGAAAGCCTCGCTGCTATAAATATGCAATACTTCCTTAGGCTGGAGAGAGTTAGAGGAGAGAGAGCTTTTTGATATTCATGGACATTCAAGTCCTCTTGAAGGATATGCATCTGTGCAGGAATCAAAATGATCCACTCAACGAGGGAAAATTATACCCCTCACATGCCATTTGGCTTCCTCAAATTACTGAGAGAAACATACCTCCACTCACACTAAAAGGCTGGGCAGGGACATATAATTGCAGAAGTAGAGGCTTTCCAGACAAGTGTGTATCGCACATTTGTCAAACAGTTGGTAATTTTAGGCCAAATCTTGAAATTTAGGGGTCAGAATGTGGAGCATCTTTAAATCCCACTTGAAATCAATTGACGAGATCCGTTTTCTGTTGTGCATTGACACATTTCATACTGAAGTGCTCGTTTCTTTCTTTCTTTTTTAAATAGCCAAAAGACTTTAGTTCCATCACAGCCATGAACTATCATTTACTAGGCCTACTTGCTAATCTGATGCAGGTGGAGGAACTGTGTCCAATCAAATGCTTAACTAGAATAAATCTAGTGCAGAAAGAGAATGTTTTTCATGTTTTCCTGCCAAAGTAAGACTACACATTTTAAATGTATACATTTCCACTAAAACAGGGGTTTCCAAAACTTTTTTGTCAGCTGAACCACTAAATAAATTAATATATTTTGGTCTTCTTTTTAAGAGTTAAATATTTTCTGTTGCACAGTAATAAATTGTACAGATGTTGTACTGATGGGAAAAGAAGCAGCAAATTTTAAAAAAGCAATAATACCGGAGAAATTTAAAAAAAAATTTTTTTTTTTAAATGCATTTGAGTTCTCATGAAAAACGCAAGTATTGGCAATTTTACCTCGCATTTCTTATTTTTATCCATTACCATGTCCCTTTAGGGGCTCCATACTGTTGTAAATTGTACTGTACTGTTATATTTTTGAAAATGTGGCATATGTGCACAATTATTGATTAGCAACATATAGGCTACTTGCAATATAAACTTGACATTGAACAACAACAAAAAAAACATGTCAGTCAGATGGCCTCCTCCTGACTAAGTGGGGCCGGCCTTGGCCAAATATGTCATTAGACAAAGGTCTGACTACGCAAGACCAGCTTATAGATGGCTTCAAAACACAAATTGACTAATATCCATACAACTCAGATCCTGATTTCATGGGGTCTTTAAATGCCAGTAATTAACCCTGAAATTCTTTCAGAAAACAACTTTTTTTTAGTTTAGAAGAAAACAGATGGAGAAAGAAAGAAAGAAAAAAGGATAGACAGAGAGAGAACATTTGGGTTTGATTCAAGTTCGTAGAGAGGCCCATATCTCAAGACAAGCAATTACATTATCTTTGTAAATGTTGCTTTTTTTTTTTTTTGGCACCAAAAATAATTTATTCATGCAGTTTTTTTCTCCTCTTCTAGAAAAAAAATTGCTAAAATGATACATGGGCTTTCTTCGGTGTAATCTTCTTAATGTTTCCTTTTCTCTGCCTTTTTTCCATGTTCGAGAAACCATCTCCATTAAATTCCACTGACATTTCGGACATCAATCATCTGCAGCGGGGACTTGTTTACCATCAGTGTGAATGAATGGCCGGGTTTCAGAAAGATGAACATTGTCTAGACCAAAGCGGGGCACTAAGAGAAAAAAAAAAAAAGGAGGCCAAATGAACACATCTGTTCATACAGAGCTCATTGTGTCCAATTATTCAGCCGCTGCGGTTCCTTAGAAATATGGGCAGAAGAAAACCAAATCTTTCTTCCATACATATTTTTTTGCTCACTGCACTTTTTTTCAGATTAATTATTATTTGCTCTCTTCCTTCCTCCCAAATCCTCTGCCTAGGGAGGATTAATTAGGAGTTGTATAATGCTACAGCATTGTCAAAACAAAATCCATGTGTGGTTCAACACAAAAAAGAATCAATCTACAGGTTAGAAACCACCTGGCTCACCTGTCTGAATGTAATCCATTATAAAACATGCAGCTGTGAAAATGACTGTCAGGCCATTGCTTGAAGATTTTTCACTAACCATCACTAATTGGGGTTCCTAATACTGGATGCTGATGACAGTGTCATTCTCTCGTGGATCGTGAGGAGGTTTATAGTTCCTGTAACCTGACAGCAAAGCAAAAGAAAACAAACCGCGAACAGACCGACAAATGACTGCTCTTTAATGGAATTTCATCAATGATCATTTCCCCCCCGACAGCATAATGCCAGAACAATTTCCAAAGTGACGGAAAAGGTAATAGAGAACATGTTTTGGTATTAAAAAGCAGATGCTTATAATAGTCAAACTGGAAAATGACATGTTAATCTGATGTCTTTCTTTTTACAAGCCTCGCCTACCATGTTTCTTTCCCTCCTGCGCTGTTCTTATTTCTTAACTCGATTCGCAATGAGGAAATCAAATTAAAAGCCATTCAGCCTGTCAAAAGATGGATTTTGGCTCTCGGTTTCTCTCGGAGTGCAAAATAACAAAATAAAATAAATGTTCTGATGGATGATTCAGACATGCCGGTGGTTTGGAGGGCAGGGAATTGTGGGAAGCATTATCCATGCACTCCGTTCAGGGATTATTACCTTATTTTCCTGCTGCGCTGCAGAAGCAAACTACAAGACATCTGTGGGACTTAATTTCACTCACATCATAAAATCCTATTTTAATGCAGCATGGGATTAGAACAGCTCATCAATTCACTTCTTATTCCTTGAGAACCGTGGCAGATATGGCCAGAGGGCAAATCTGGAGCCAATTTGGGTCTTACCTGCATGATCAGCATGTTATGAAGAGAGCGCACAACTACTGTTAGGGAAATATATATTACACCACAACTTTTGAACTTATTGTACAGTATCATCAAGCACAAACATCTACAGTATACATGTATACACTACAATTGTCTACCCTGAAAAATATAAAACTTTTGGAATGTTTTAGGTCTCTTATGCTCACCAAAGCTGCACATTTAGTAAACACTGTTATATTATAAAAAGCTATTAAAGAAGTTTAAAATTTTTATATATTTTAAAATGTTAATTATTCCTGTACAATTTAAGCCGCCATTACTCCAGTCTTCAGTGTCACATCATCTTTCAGAAATCATTTGAATCTGCTGATTTAATGATTAAGAAACATTTCTTACAATTATCAACGTTGAAAACAGTCGTGCTGCAATACATTACATTTTATATAGAAAATGTATTTAAAAGTTATACAACATTATGTATAATTTTTTTAGACAATATTTTACAAGTCTAAAATATTATCTAATATATATATATATATGCATTTGATACGACCCGGCTCATAACAAAGAGGACAATTCACAAGATGGGTTTAAATAGAGAAAATATAGGTTTATTTAAAGTGAAACAAATAATGTCTAGGGTCATAACATCTTGTAAAAGTAAATAAAATAAAAAAGTATAAAATATTTAAAAATTGGTAACACTTTACAATAAGGTTAATTCGTTAACATTAGTTAATGTGTTAACTAACATGTATGTGTATATATATATATATACGTGTGAGTGAGTGAGTGAGTGAGTGAGTGAGTGAGTGAGTGAGTGAGTGAGTGAGTGAGTGAGTGAGTGAGTGAGTGAGTGAGTGAGTGAGTGAGTGAGTGAGTGAGTGAGTGAGTGAGTGAGTGAGTGAGTGAGTGAGTGAGTGAGTGAGTGAGTGAGTGAGTGAGTGAGTGAGTGAGTGAGTGAGTGAGTGAGTGAGTGAGTGAGTGAGTGAGTGAGTGAGTGAGTGAGTGAGTGAGTGAGTGAGTGAGTGAGTGAGTGAGTGAGTGAGTGAGTGAGTGAGTGAGTGAGTGAGTGAGTGAGTGAGTGTGTGTGTGTGTGTGTGTGTGTGTGTGTGTGTGTGTGTGTGTGTGTGTGTGTGTGTGTGTGTGTGTGTGTGTGTGTGTGTGTGTGTGTGTGTGTGTGTGTGTGTGTGTGTGTGTGTGTGTGTGTGTGTGTGTGTGTGTGTGTGTGTGTGTGATGGCAGACATTTGTGTCCTCACTCTTGCCCCACAAAAGAAATGAATCACCCTAAAAAAAAAGGTGGCTCAAAATCTCATATTTGATTCATATTCCAACTTGACCATGAAAAACAAGCGCGAAATAGAGGGAAAACGAACAAAGTGCATTAAGAAACAAAGATGCACTTCCATCTGTCTTCCTTTCTTATGCATACCAATGGTAAACAAACAAAAGCTAGAGAACATTTCAAAGTGAAAGATAGTGTTGTTCCATTTCCTTTATTGTGCAAGATGATTTTTAGATGAAGGTCTGATAAGAAGGTTGTGCAGCATCTCGTCTGAAAACAAAGCCAGTCAACATCTGAATGGATGAGCGCCGATGGGCACTCGAGCAGCGCAGGACACATATAAATTATTCGGCTTTGGTAATAACGTTATTATTTTGTCTCATTGCAATGTGCTTGTTACGTGAAGAGTCTGAAAAGAAGAAAAGAACGACAACAAACACTTGTGTGGTGTAATCAGCTTCAAAATAATATAAAAATAATACAATTTCAAAAAAATGTGTTCTGGGTTCTGAGAACAAGCATAGGCTTGTAATGACTTTGGTGAAAAGATGTCTCAAGGCGCAGGACATTGTGCCTGTGATAGCCTCTACTCCCCGGGCCACTTCCCAACCTTTGCAATTTCCAAAGGCAACTTCGAGTAATATATTGCTGAACATCGACGAGTTGAATCTACAGCACCAGCCCAAATTTCTCGTGGTGACATATAGGGTTGTGGCCCTGAGGATATATATGGACTCTTTAATAAGGCTGGTGGGTGCAGTCGACTTCCTCAACAGTGTTGAGCAGTTTGTCAGCTTTCTCAATTTGCAAGTGACCGGCCTTGCCACCCATCTTAAAGCATGGGGGAATAGTAAGAAATTTAATGAACCTGGTTCAGAATCCCCTTAACAATTCTGGTCACATTTGTTAACATTTGCCAATACATTAGCTATCATGAACTAACAATGAGCATTTTTAAAGCATGTATTAATGTGCGTTAATACACTACTGTAAGTCTTTACAATGTAAAGATATATTTGGAAAACAAAAATATATATCTTGGTTACCAAATTCAACGTTTTTAATTGGAAAAAAAAAGTGGTAACAATTACCGGTAATTAGTTAATTTATTTTGTTTTTACAAAATAGCCCACCATCACAATGTGTATAATGTCATAATCAGTCAGTAACTACACAAGCTTCAGGCATAATGAAATTAATGACTTGTGGCACTTCTACTTCAAATGATTAAAGAGAAGAACCAGCTCATACGAGTAATTTACTCTGGAATCTGACTTGCACTGACTGTATGTTTCTGGTTCACAAAAAAAAACAAAAAAAAAAAACATTTATAAATATCAAAGGAACTGGTTATAAATCCTATATTAGCACACGAATAGAACATGTTTCTTTAGACGATGGTCTACGGTCCTAGCATTTTTACTCTGCTGAGTTAAGGCTGCTCTGTGCCTGCTCAAAATTCTGTCTTAAAATGTAATGCCGCATAAAAACCTGACTAAGCCTGCTTTGAACCACTTCAGCCTCTAGTATCAAAGTATATAGTTATAATGTCTGTGTAAATTCATGCCAGCTCAGAGCAGAATTAAACAGTGTGAAAAGACACCTAAATGCCATTTCAGAAGAGCTTCTTTGACACTTTTGCTGTGTACATTTGGCACTAGAGAGGTAGAAGTGACATGCAACAGGTATGCATGTGTATGCGTGTCCACAACTGCTAATGCGGTTCGGGTTTGAGGACCCCCGCTCTGTACTGTCTGCCTGTCAGGAATGTTGACACTTTAATCACCTGTCGTCTGTGCGGCTGGTTTGGCCCACGTCAAGGAGAAAGACAGGCTGACAAGTCCGTGGTGGACGCCGAGAGCAGCGTTTTGGGAAGCCTCTCTGCATCTGTGACAAAATGACAGCAGGCACGTTGACGTACAGGACAGGGACTTCATGTCACCTGTCAAGCCACTCTCATCTCACCCTCCTTTGGTCTTGCACATGACCTTGATACCTTCAGCGTCTCCTAAAAGCTCCCGCAAACATCACAGCACAAATAAAAGCAGTTCTTGAGAGGATGCGCCAACTCTTGCCGAGATCTTTAAAACAAACCGACACGTGGCAATAAATATATTGATTCGCGCTTGAGCGGTGTCTTCTCAGAAAGATGACAGCCATTTCTGATCTTGTATTCCAACCCAGGTGCATTTTATAGTTGTGCGTGGAACCGAAATGATGGGTGAGATGGATTCTGACACCGCTGCCTTCAGGCTACAATGCTCAAATCAACCTCACCAGAACCCCTCTGCTCTGAGATGAACCCTGAAGCTTTTGGAGGCAATGAAATATGACAAAAATCACACTTCATGTTTAAAGCGCGCTCAGTTATCAGCACTAAAACAGCATCTGAAACATGCCTTCAGCGACACTTTCAGTAGCTTTCATGCAAGCATTAAGAGAGGCCAAAAAAACACACACGTGCAATTTAGCGTTCAAACATAATCAAACTGGCAGAGATGATTCCAGGTGGATCCATGCCTTCAGGTGTAGCTCCTGACCCACTGTGCGACCTTCACCAAATTGGCCTTGATCTGTTTTAAGTCAATTTGCTCCAGCTATAAGGACTAATGCTGCCACAGACACTGGCTCGTAACACAGGGCTATTTAGTTGTTTCCCTCCCGTCCCGCCTTTAAAGAGATAAAAAAGAATTCAATTTGCGCGTGGCCCTGGCGGCTATCCCCGACTGTGTTTGCAAAGTTAATGTAGGAAGCGCTCTCCCTGGGGTCAGCGAGAGGAATATGGCACTCGCTGGAAAAACAGAGAGGGAACAATGGCTTTGAAGATGGCCGTAGAGCTCTGGGGACTAAAGCAAATGGAAAAATAAAATTAAACTATAACATCCTTTCTTCCATGCTCTGCATCCAGCAGCCCCAGTCTCTGTCTTCTCTCTCTCGCTCGCTTTTCCTCAAGAAGCCTGCCAACAATCTCTCCTCAAAAACATTTCAAGTCCATAAATTAATAAATGCAGGGAGAGATTTGTCAGCCGGTAAACTCCGTTACATCCTTTATCTATGTTTGCATATATACAGCTGCACAAATGGAAATGAAAAGCAGTTTTTGTATTAAAAATAATATAAATATTGTTTCATGCAGCAGTTAGGTAAAATTAGTTTTGTCAAAAGTATATATAAAAAATGCATTTAGAAAACTAAATTGCCACTTTATATATAATCAAGTAAATGATTTGCTAAATTATGATCCCAAACATTTACAAAAAGAAACCAAACACTCCTTTGAATAGAAAGTACGAAACAGTATTTATAACAATTTTCACTTTTAATCAATTTAATATATCCCTGCTAAATAAAAGTCTTAATTTGTTTGGTTTTTTTAAATCATACTTTTTTTTTACATTGCCATGTACAGCACTCCGATACAGAAAGTCACCTGGCAGAACTAATCAACTTTGATTACAACACCTATAAAAAGCCTTTTTGATAGTTATTCTTTTCAGTGTAAGACTCCTTCTGGTCCCATCTGCCACAGTCGCTGCGGAGGGAAGGATGCGGTTGTATTGATGTACTGATTGCACAATTTCTCGTCTCTAGATTGCTCTCAGCATCTATCCGTCTAAGAGCTTGAACCCTGTGATGCGACTATAAGCGCAGAGGGGGACTCAACATTAGCAAATGGCCCTCATTCTTAAATTAACAGCCACCAACCTCCTGCTAAGTGCCTGCCTATATAGTTTCACCAATCTTTCTTCAAGGCTCCTTGTCCATACAGATGCAGGTAGAACAGGAGGAAAATGAAGGGAGGGAGAGGAAACGATAGAGAGCGATAGAGTGAGTGTGAAGGAGCGAGTGAGAGAGCGATAACAAGCTATTTATCTGAAAGCTGTCTCCTGCCTTCACCTCAGTTTAAAGTAAACAGGTTTCCATTAATGGCTCTGTCACACAAATGCACTGAGAGAACATTGTTGGGAAAATGATGGCTATCATAATAATCACCATCCAATCCACACAGGCTTTTAGCGTTCAAAAACCTCACACACCAAATTGACTATTACTAAATTTCTGTGAAATGATCCACTGGATGCATGGAGAAAATGCATGATGTGGTACATGATGTGAGAGAAATGATTGTCACTATAACGTTTATTATATCTACGGGTTATGCTTTCTCACGTTATTGCAAAAAAAAAAATGGATGGATGGAAATGCAAGCTGGTAAAGTGCACCATGCTTCATTTGTACTTTATGGCTTGTTTTAAGAGTTCTGATGTTAGTATGTACATCCTTTTTGAAGCCTGGAGGAAAGTACGAAGAGAAAAGAGATAAAACCTGTGATGAAAAACCATTCTAGCCATTTACTTTGCATTCCATCACCAGAACATTAAGCACCCGCCTGATTCTTTTTTTTTCTCCCCTCACGCTGCATTTCCAATGGAAATTGAATGACAGGCCACTGTTTATATTTCTATTTGATGCTTCAGTTAACTGCAGATTTTGATCAAGCGCACTTTTGAAGCTTGAAGGATAAAAAGGTTGAGCGTTTGAGGAATTGTGCATTACGATAAAGCAACTGTCCCAGTGTCACACAAAAACATCATTTAACGTGTGCGCCAATGCGTTTGCAATTATATGAAAAGAAATAAGGAATAAGAATGACATTCTGACATTGCGGGATCCATGATGCTTCAAAGGGATAAACTATTAATTTGCGGTGTTTCTTTTCCCCATCGTGCCGATCAAACCATGGTAGACTGCCACTCGTTTCACTTTTTGAATTAAACGCATCTCAATGCCATTACCAATCCAGTTCAATTTAACCCTTGCCTAAAAGCTAAAAGTTATGATTCTAATAGGGGTGATGTAAAACATCTGCACTGGTAATCTAAAGGTTGTAGGTTCAAAGGGCAGACGGCTGATCCATGAATCAACGGTGCACCACGGTGCCCTTGAGCAAGGCACTTAACCTAGTTTGTTCCACAGGGATTGTCTGTAGTGCTGGCAGAATGACAAATTGTATATAGGAGTAAGGGTATATATACACACACACATCACATTAAAAAATGTATTTATACTTCCAATTCTGATTATTGGTTAATATAGTGAATTACACTGACAAAAAAATACTTTTGAAACAATTTTTAACGGTAATTAGTTGTCAAATGTACTAGCAATTTCTAAGAAACGGTAACACATTTAATTAAAAGAAAACATCTTATAGAGAAAGCGTTTTTTTTTTACTCCAATAATCTTTTTTATAATTTACAACTTAGAAAAATCTTTTTAACAGTGCATTTAATCTCATTCAATTATTTTATTTGAAACGAGGATGCAATTATCAAAAATCTTAAGATCATTAAAAGGGGACCTATTATGCCCATTTTCACAATATGTAATTTAAGTCTCTGGTGTCCCCAGAATATGCATGAAGTTTCAGCTCAAAATACCCCAGAGATCATTTATTACAGCTTGTAAAATTTGCCCCGATTTGGGTGGGAGCAAAAACATGCCGTTTTTTGTGTGTGTGTGTCCCTTTAAATGCAAATGAGCTGCTGCTCCAGGACCCCTTTACAGAAGATGGTGGTTACCTTGACAGATCCTGCTTCAGATACTCTGGAAACAAAACTAGAGAATATCACGCATCTACGCAAATGTCGGTGCAGGCGCTATGGCAGTTGTCACAGTAGGAGACATTTCACAGGAGGCAATTGATGATTTGTGGAGACAGAAAGATTATATATCATCTCGAAGTCACCAAAAGGGCCTTAACTATGCATTGGAGGGTTA
Organism: Phoxinus phoxinus; assembly: GCF_949152265.1. Taxonomy (NCBI): domain Eukaryota; kingdom Metazoa; phylum Chordata; class Actinopteri; order Cypriniformes; family Leuciscidae; genus Phoxinus; species Phoxinus phoxinus. Next base: position 33,427,732 of record NC_136880.1, on the reverse strand, counting down.
TATTAATAATTGTATTATTGAGAAGGTCGATGAAAAGCTTCAGCTCCAGGCAAAAATGTACAGGTCACAGTGTAAAGGTGATGAACCGCAAAAAAAAAAAAGTTCCCCAGTTGTTTTGGTAGAAAGTTGTCTAAAATGTTGTGCTTCATTATGTAATTAATGGTTCATGATCAAATTAAATATGTACAGGTCTAAGTTGCATACGTTTCCAGGACAAGCCTTTTTACCATCTCTACCAAGAGTAGCCTACCTCTCCGTTAGTTTGGTGCTACAGTATTTACATGAATCATTCAGCACAACATTGCTAACATTTGTTATCTCGGTTATTTACAGATACATTAATGAAGCTAAGTGACATGATGTACAGCGCAGCTAGATGCTAACGCTAACGTTTTCCAATGTTAGGCTAACGTTACGTTAGAGATGTTAAAGACAACGTTCAAATAAGTTGTTGACTTTCCTTAGAACAGATGTAGACATCCTTGTTTAATTTATCCACGTTTAGTTGGACAATTCTCTCGGTTGAGATGTGGCTTTGGAAAGGGAAATAAATACACACCGTCGCCCAGGCTCCTTGACCATTTTAAACTTAAAATGACTAGAAAAATACATATAAAAACTGACTAACTGCAATGCATTTAGTGGACGTGGGAACAGAGAATGTCCGAGTGTATTGGGTTAGCTATGCGCACTGTGATTGGCTCATCGCGCTTGGGGGCGTGGCTTAGCCATAGGTCAATTGTCAGCAGTGGTGTCACGTGAACCGTGTCAGTAGTACAATTTCGGATACAAAACCTCTGCTAACTGCACAAAGCAAATTATTGCCAGAAAAACACCAGAAACCGTTTAATATGATGTAGTTGTCTCCACACGCTGCTTAGCACCATAATAAATGGTTAGATAATTTGAAAACAATTAATTATGGGTTAAGTGGCAAGTATCTATGCCCACCCAAAGCACAGCACTTTGTAGGTAATGAGCTGCTTCAGATGTTTTAAATGGGCATTTGACCCAACGAGGAGAGCGAACCGAATGCCTCTGTTTATCTCGGCATGCGTGTGTCCTTTGTCTAAGTGCTGATGCGAAAGTTGATTGCGGCACAGGCCACGTAATTAATGGGCCCAGCAGCCAAGGTCAAGGGAAGGTGTGACCAGCGTAGGACAAATATCTTCTGGAGAGGCAGGGTCAAGCGGAGATAAACACATTCACAGATCAGCTCCAGTCCAGTTGCGGGGAGCTGCCAAAACAGATTGGGAGGAGGAGGGTGGTTGAAACACGGACCACACCATAATGATGTCCTGCTCTGCTTGCAAAGTACTTTCCCTGACGGAGCAAAGAATCCCGGGCAGAGACAAATGAACAGCAGTCTTTATCGCCAGGGCTTCGTTCACGAGCCACCGAGGAACGGATCTGAATTCTCGCCAGGAGGAAGTAACTGTCACTCTGCCATAAATATTAATATTAATTAATTTCCCGTTCCTGTCAGGGCCAAAGGCTAGGATGGATTTATAGCAGGTGTAGGGTTTTCAAGTGGTCATATGTTACACTATCAGAGCAGGAATCTGAGGGGAGGAAAAACACGCCAGCCGACACAATCCATATTTATAAGGCAACGTTCCTTCCCTTGGAGAGCCAGACATGTAGAAAGTCTACAAAATGTAAAAGCACATCATCAAAAAGGCACAAAAATCACAGAGGATGATGAACCGATGCAGAACAAACATGGGAAATATGGAGAGACAAAGTAAGTATATTAATGCACACTCACACCACACTCTCACAAATTCATGTGGAATCTCGGTCTGGACGATATGCAGACGCACACGTACATGCGCACTAAAGGCCCGAAGCATCATCCTTGGCCCGGCTCTGCCCTGTTTTGCCTTTCTGGTTAATGACTAGCTGGATTTGTGCTTTTAAAAGGATCTTGTATGCAATATTTAGCATGCTGGGCAGGTTTTATGCAGGGTACACTTGGGCACCCAGACCTTCATCAAACTTTCAAAGACATTCCACATTCTTCTGCACATCTTACATAGAGTAATGGAAAACACCCACACACACACAAAAAAGTCCAAATAATGACGTGTAAAAATACACATTCCAAGAAAGCACTTCCATTAAAGCAATTATCAATGAATGGATATTAAAAAAAAAAAAGTCCACGCAACTGCTAGTTTTGTTAAACAGCAGCAAATATACATTTAATAGAGGGATGTGGCAATGTTACAATTTTAATAGCCATAATATGAAAATAGATTTAAAGCTTAATAACGATAAATGGTCTACATTGGAAAAACGAATCACTATATATACACAATTAAAACTCAAACTAAAAGATCAATCATTTGAATTCTACAAGTCATTCGCATCTATAAAAAATACTGCTTTTATAAAATTAGATTAAAAAATGTATTTTCATTTTAAGACTATAGTATAATTAGGTTTGACATTTTTAACGGTTATATTAAATTTGTGTTTTTGATTATTAAACTGTGAAATTACAGTGAGCGTTAAATTACGTCAAAAGTAATTTAAATGTAAAACTACGAGCATGGAGTATGAACAATTAAATATCTAAAATAAAAAATAAATTATGCTGGCTGATGAGTTTAATTATGATTACTGATATGGAATATTGTGCTTCAAAGTACGTTGCTGTTAGCCAGTCTTGCAGTATTGTTTGAAGCTGATGAATGAAGCTTGAGCTTGAACTTTGAAGATAAAATACTCAAACAAAAAATAAATATAGAAATCCATCTGTCTATCGGTCTTTAGTTCTGACCAACTAGAATTTTATTTTTTAAAGTGCATTTTTCAAAACTACAACCACCCCATGTACAACATCCAGAACTCATTTACAAACAAAACCCAATGTGTACCTAAACCCAAGAGCTTTCTGATAGCAGTGATTGAATGAGTTGTCTTCCTCCAGTTCACTTTGTCCCCAGCGGGCTGATGTTTCCGCTGGGCTGCTTGTTCCACTGGCAGGGCTCATTTTCAGGGACATTGTTTGCATCATGTGGTCATTTAACTGTAACCGTCACCTGCAGGTAGAACCATCTCGTTCTCTCGTTCTGCATCCATCTCTCTCTCCATCTATCTATTTGTCTCTCCCTCTCTTTGATCCATCCCTTGATCCCTTTGTCCTGAAGCTGTCACCATGCAGAATATGTGCCTGGCCTGGAGAGGGATGGCTGCTGCCAAGCACAGGGCACCGGCTGCAGTAGCGGCTCCATAAATAGCCCCGGTCCAGCCTGTGACATTACCTGCCTACGACAAGATAATCATGATGAATCGCTCTGGAGCAAATGCACACCAAGGAACAAAGAGCAGCAACAACACAACCCAATTGTGCTTCTCTTTCATCCTTAGCTTTTTACCCCCATTTTCTTCTTCTGTCTTTACATCAAGAGAAAAGACGAAAAACTGTGACTAAGAGAGACAAATGCTCTGCCTCCTTAGGCATCTTTTCAGGTTTTGGAACCGAGTTAAGACGTCGTAGGCAGGCTTTGACGCAAAAGCTCTTCCAAAAGGTGGGTACTTAATTATGCTGCCTCGTTTTAGCCTAAGGCAACATTGCATTTCACAGAGATGGCAATCCCAGAATGCATTGTGAAGAGTTCCATAAAAACAATTCTACTAATAAGACAAGAAAAATCTGGATAAATACACTAATATTTATTTTAAATGAAAATAAATACAATAGATTAAAAAAGTAATTTTATTTATATTTATAGCACTTATTTTTAATTCCTTTAATTAAATGTTAATTCAATAAATGTATTTAATTAAATGAATTTAATTGGATATACAAATATTTATTTTTTATAACAATTTAAAATAATTCATATAAAAACAGCACAGATACCATAACTATACTTTTATAACTATAACAAGAATTACTTTAATAACAGTGATAAAATAAATAACTAATATATACAGTATATATATATATATATATATATATATATATATATATATATATATATATATATATATATAATACATGCATAGAGCGAATGTATAACTAAGTTAAAAATAAGAAAGTTGGGGGAAAAAAGTACATAGAACGACTTAAATAAATACTACAATAGTATGTAAATAATATTAAAATACCACTGCGGCCTGAATATAGACAGCAAGTGACAGCAAGACGGCTGATCGATGCTTAAAAAGGGAAGGTACTGAGTTGCAGGAGAGAAATGTACAAAGTGAAAGGGTCGCGGATGTGTCATCACGGGTTCTTGGAGGGGATCGGGTCGGTCTAGACTCAGAGGAGTTGGCAGGCGCTGATGGATGTGGGCTCTGACTGATAACACTGCGGTAAACTCATTTCTGCCAGCATCCCAGGCCAAACAGGCAAAAACACAATCACATCCACAGCTCGTGGCCTGCCTCGGAGAATTCACCAACGCTCTATTTAAATGGGCCATTTAAAGCGTCGCTTGTGGGCATAATTTACATCAATGAATGTTTCTAATCAATAAATGCTTCCTTCAATAAACAGTTTCTGACTCCTTACCAATGAAGTGGCCACAGCCTCCAATTAAACGGACAATCAATACAGTGGAATTAAAATATACTGTAGAAAAAGAACTGAAAGGATAATCATGTAAAAACAGCAGAGAGCTTTAAACTCCCATCTAACCGGAGAACAGAGACAATGACACAATAGGGCTGCACAATTATTTCTAAAAAAGAGATTATTATTACAGTTGCTAAGGATCTAATAATGAAAATGTTGACAACATTTAAGTTAGGTCAGGTATATACACACACACACACCTACATACATGTACACCTTTAGAATCCAAGCGAAAACTGCACAAATTATGATTCTTATCGTAATTGTGCAACCCCGTAAATCAAAATCACAGTGTTTTCACAAGACAACTACCTTGTCATTTTGTGATTATGGCATTGTGTTTATCCTGAAGCATGACAAGACAGTCACAGACTCAATTAACCAATCTCACTAGAATTGTGGCAAACTGCCTGACTACAGAATGCTGTTTTACTACAGAAGGCTGTTGTACAGAGAGATTTGGTCGTATTTTATGAAGCGGGTGACCCCCTTTTATCAAGAGGCAGTGGAAAGTAGTCAATTCTAATGCAGTGTGGCATAAGTGCAGTTGTGCCTCTCAGGGAAAGTACTTGACCTAAAATCTGACACAAGTACACTTAATGTTGACACCTTATGGGGAAAGAACCAGACACCGTATAAGGAATACTGGTTTGTCAATTATGTTTGTCTAAAAGGCCAACTTATTCAGAAAGGTCAAAATTTGGATTACTATTTTGCATGAAGTTCTCAAAAACATGCTTTTGTGACATTCCTGAATGACTGATAAGAGACTCCATCAAGAGTAATGTTAAAGTTAGTTCTAGTTTCACTGATCTGAGACTAGCAGCTGCTATTGCAATGCTTTAATATTAAAGGGATAGTTCGCCCAGTTTTGCAAACACTTAAATCACCTTCAGCCATTCAGAGCTTATTTGACTTTCAAAAGCAACATATTTCTTACAATAAGTCATACAATAGTGTTGTGTGAGGAACAGACCAAAATTGTTATTAGCTGAAAATCTTCACCTCCGTCAATCCTATATCTCAATAGAAAGCATTTTATCAGTCATTCAGGAATGGTACAAAAGCATGTTTTTGAGAACTAGATTTAATTTTCAGTGAATAATGATCCAAATTACATTCAGTTCCTCGCACAAACATATTTTATGGCTTCAGAATACTTCTAAGTCATACAGACTTCTTTTAAAGGAGAACTCCGGTCAATTTTAACATTGAACTCAATTTTTAGTAAATGTGGAGTGCTGTCAATACAGAGAACAACGACAAAAATCGGTGTTGCCTACACCGTGTTATCCTCTTTTGAAAATTTGCACCCTATTGACTTGAATGGGGCAAGTTTTAAACCTGTTTTTATCCTCTTAACATCCTTGATGGGTCATTACAAGTGCCCAGCCATGTTGAGTGATTCCTTCAGAGTGAACACAGTGAATCTGACTGCATTAGATGTGAAAGATAAGAATAAAAATGATGTTAATTCAACAAGCGCACATACCTTTACTTCCTGTTTTCGGTCGAAGTCCACAGTAGTCGACTGTCGAGTTCACGCGCGTGATCATAGGTAACTAAGCAACAGTGGAGACTCAGACTGTCAGCTGTCAGCCGAAGACGGTGCTGTGTGGTGTTTTGAGAATATCAGCTCTAATGGATATTTGTAAAAAAAAAAAAAAATCCTCTTAGTTACCTATGATCACGCGCGTGACCTCGACAGTCGACTACTGTGGACTTCGACCGAAAACAGGAAGTAAATACAGGTATGTGCGCTTGTTGAATTAACATAATTTTTATTAATATCTTTCACATCTAATGCAGTCAGATTCACTGTGTTCACTCTGAAGGAATCACTCAACATGGCTGGGCACTTGTAATGACACATCAAGGATGTTAAGATGATAAAAGCAGGTTTAAAACTTGCCCCATTCAAGTCAATAGGGTGCAAATTTTAAAAAGAGGATAACACGGTGTAGGCAACACCGATTTTTGTCGTTGTTCTCTGTATTGACAGCACTCCAAATTTAGTAAAAATTGAGCTCAATGTTAAAATTGACCGGAGTTCTCCTTTAATGGGGCTACTTTTTTGTGTCCTTTTTGGAGTTTTGTGGCCTGAATCGCATCCATTTGCATTGTATGGAAAAGATACACCTGGAGTTCATTAAAAGAAGCAGTGGGCTTCCCAACGAATAGCTGAGCTCTGGGATCAGTGCAGAGAGAGACACACAAATCAGTACGTGTTGCTTATATTGGCCCCCCTGTTAGGCCCATCTTTTCTTATAGTCTCGGGCCGTGGGCCATTACCGTTTGCGGTGCTCCGGGTCCATCAGCCTCTAGATGCCCAGAGGGAGAGCGCAATATAAACAGATGGAGATTCAGGAACCATCAGGTCTCATTTTCCAGGAAACCGTTTTGGCAATTTTTCAAAACAGTTAATGAAATAAAATGCACACAAAACCACACACACACACACAAAGGTAATGACATTTTAGAAAGCATATCAGTTTAAGAAAAAAAAAGCCATGGTGCACTAACAAGGGCAGTGAGGCCGCGATAGATTATGGCATAAGACAGAGACCAGTTCATGTCCAATTACGGCTAAACGGCGGGCCACAACTGAAGCCCGCCGCGGAGCGCTGCACGGCCATTATGATGCATGCGTTTCCTTTGTGGACCGATAATTGGAGTAATAAGTGACAGTGGCTAACAGTATAAAAGCACCTGGGATGTCTGTGAACAAGGCAACTGATCATCCCTCTCTTCACCACTGCATAAGAGAGAGAGGAACCTGAAGATCTACCAGTATGAGAAAAAGCGGTGGGACGCATAAAAGCACTAGGAAAAAGGCCTTGAAGGAAGTTATGAAATACCCAGTGACTATTATTCAAACATTACACTCCAAATCAAAGCAGTATATTCTTGTGCATGACATAATTGTGTCCGCGCAGGCTCGTACATCGCTCACCGTTTTATGCACTTCCTGTGAGTGATGAGCTCCGCCGACACATCATCAGACCCCATCCTATCAATGCAGCATATGAGAATTTATAACTTAATAAGTGTAAAGAATAAGGAGGCTGTTTTCATACACGCATTTCTTTCCATGCTTAAGTGAGGAACGCAGGGACAAATTGGTACGGATCTTTGCGAACATACTGCGGCCGCTAAACTCGTAAACAACAATGTGCAAAACATTTCTATTGCATTATGCCATGTTATGCTGTAGAATGAGGTTATTTCAGACCTTAGTACCTTGTAAACACAGTTGTAAAACAGTTAAACCTGCTAATTTTACACCAAGCCGGTACATATCATACATCAATAATTCTTGATTTGGTTGGTTGCAATACAAGTCACTAGAGCTGCACAACTCTGGAGAAATTGAGAATCATGATTCTGAATAGACAACTTAACAACTAAATAAAATAACATGAAATTCACTAGGAATCTGACGCAATGTTAATTGCTGCAGTCTATTAAAAAAATATCTAATAAATTTGAATAATTTTATAGCAGTTTGAATGGTGAATAGCAAATGAAGAGAAGATTCAATGACTCACTTATAGGCCCTGTCCCAAATGGAGACCCAAGCTCTCGAAGTTTTCCTCCGAGTCCACACTTTCGTGACGTAATGCCGCTTTGACTGTAAAAGTTCAGTGCGAGCTCAGTAAAAGTGTGCATCGATGGCGCATATAGGCCATGTAGGCCTTCACAAGCACCCTTCTGAATCCTAAAATGATAAATAGGACACACTAGATGTATGGGGCGGCCAATGTTAAGTCCACAAGTGCTCATGAAGTGTGCCCTTTGGGACAGGGCCATTAAGACTGCACTTGTTTCATTACTGGATGAATCAAAGTTTTTGAACAAAGTCTCTTGAATGAATGATTCAACAACAAATATTTTGCATAATGATGTAATCGACACAATCTTTTTTTAGAAGCATCTAGTTACTTTCAAAGGGTGATTTATTCTATTTTGATCGCTATCAGTGTTTATATCTGAACTATAAACTGTTATCCCAGTACTTCTGTGATAATTTGAATGTTTATAACACAGAAACAAAGATACTGTGCAGTTGAAAAGACAGTTTTTGAAGCCGTTTCAAACCTATAGCCAACACGGCCTTCTCTGAGTCAGCGGCAGCGCCAACGCAGAAATTAATGTTCGCTGTGATCGTACTTGTCAAAGGTTTAATAGACATACCCGAAACGTTGCCATTTAGGATGTTTGAAACGAGATCGTGATCTTTTAACGATTAAGCTCTACAAGTTACCAGGTCAGATTTTGAATATTAGACCTGTTCTGTCTGCATTCAACCTATACGTGACCTGCTAACAGGCATGAATGAATCGGAGATGTTTGAAGACTTTAATACATGCAAGAAATTAGAAGAGAGTAATTGACAGGGTTTATTATTGAAAATGTGAGCGTCTAATATTGAGAAACAAACAATGAAGCAGGCCAGTGAACGCCTGAGGTTGTGGAGGAATTGGCAGCGGTGGCATTTCAAAGAATATGAATCATCCTCCTCAGGCTGGGTGATAACAAAAAATGAATGCGCCTCTGAAAGGCGTCTGAGCGTTGGTTGAACAGGAACATCGCATTGGGTTACTCCGCCTGAGTTTCTGACTCACTCCATTATTAAAGCCCGTCCTATTGTTTATTGACTCCTAGATCTGAAACTTTTATTGAATCCAATTTTGCTGATATTTTTTCATAAAATAGGGGCTTGTTTATAGTTTATTGTAACTGTCTTGCCACAAAAGCAGCAAAGTAATTGCAAAGTGGGGTGCACACAAGTGACAGCAACCTGTGATTCCCACACCTTTTGGATCAATTTCCCTGACTTTTACAGTCATTCATGATTACTGTAAACCTGAATAAAAAAAGTAATGGAAATTAATTTAAAAATCAGAAAGATTTTTTTTTTAAACCATGTAATCTGTTTGAATCCGCAAATCCAAAAATTGGTGCAATTATAAATTGATTTAATAAATCCAGTGGTGGCTTTTTAAATAGATCCTTGTATAATTGAATATTAATATTTTATATATTTTGTTATATATTCATAATATACACTACATTTAAAACATTTAAAAAATGTAGAGTCCCTAATTTAATGCTTTTGAAGTCTTATGCACACCAAAGCAAATGATTTGATAAAAAAAACAATAATGTTACAATTGGAAGGGATCCAGTACTTGTAAAATGTGGTAGAGCATCTCACCATTCTCTCTCTCTCTTTCACTCTCTCTCGTTCTCTTTCTCTCTTTCTCTTGCCCACTCTCTACTTGTATGCCACCGGAGTGCTGCTGGCTCCGACTGGCATCGGCTCAAGGTCATTGAGCGTATCTGAAAGACTGGGCTGCAGACAGGACTCGGCTTGGGCTAAAGCTGGCATGCTAAATGACTAGAGATTCAAAGCTATGTGCCATGAGCCGTGCATCTCTCTTACCGGCAGACGGGCTCATCTGAGGCCACTGCTGCGAGCTATCAGTCTTGAGATTCCCCATGAAGAGGATGGATATTGATATTTCAAATTCTCTTCCGTGTTGTCAGTGGCCTTGCATTAAGAGTTATCTCTAACAACAGTGAGGGCACAGCACAAAAGACGGAGGGTGCTAAGAGCCAGAACTAAGAGTGGAGAGATCACTTCAGAGTCTGAAAAGTGGGAAAGAGAGAGAATAAGAATGAAAAAGGTACTAAAATGTACCTTGAGCTGTTTTTGGACATGGTAAATGGTATTTAGACTCCTTAAATAGTTTCTCATTCATATTCATTAGATGAATTTATCAAATGATCACCATTAATCCTATATAATAAAAATAGGGTATATGAATATGATAATCATTACATATGGTATGGTATATCTCAAAGTATCATGGTATTATCATCCAATACCATAAATCTACCTTGGTAGCACTATAGTACTTGTCTTTGTAGAAATAGAATTTAAGAAAAACAGAAGACAAAGAGAGCGAAGGGGGAGAAAGAATAAAATAGGATTGGGACATAGGATGTGGACTGGCTGTCAGCACTTGTTTTGAGTTTTTCCTCAGATTTGTTTTTGACTAGGTCCTATTCTGCCAAAGGAAGTCCTTATCATCCTCTATCCTGAAACAAAGTCCTTAAGCACGGAGTGCCCGCTTTAAAAGTCTGCCCATGTACCTGACAGCAGGCTGAGAAAATGCCTCGTGAATTGCTACAAAACTCAGGAGGAACCTTGTGTTCTTTGACTGTTGACGGTTTACCGGAGGTGCTAAAATCTTGGTCAAAACACCTACAACTCACCAGAAACTTTGATCATCATTTGTTACCTGCAAATGACTAAGAGGCTACATTGTGTTTTTCTTCCATAAAGAATAACTGAGAACTGAAATACCTGAAAACTTTAGGCCTCAGATGCCTTGGATGAAAAATGGATGCTCCTCAGAAAATGTTTTCCGTCCCAAGACAGCGCTTTGGCAATGCTTTTCATCCAAACAAAAACTTGTGAAAATTATCACTGATTTACATTGGCAATATGCAAGACATCAAAACAGGACGATCCGTCATTTAGGATCAATCGGTCAATCGCTTGCTGTGCTGATGTCTCTGTCATGATGATAAATCAGTATCATGTGATCAACAAGAAGCAATTACATTGCTAACATCATTTAGTACTAGAGAGCGTTTTGCAGTCCTTATTTTTGGTGGTGGAAAACTTAAGCCATAAACAGCAAAATCGGAGCCATTTCAATCAAAAACAGTGTGAACTGTTAATATTACTAAGATTTACTAAACTTACTATACTACTAAGATATTGAAATCTAGAGGACAAACTCAAGAGAAGAGAAAAGGAGGGATTTTTTTCCTCAGGCAAAGATAGAGACTTAAGCGAAAGTCTCGGTTCGGTCTCCATTTTATCTCTTGCTGTCTAAGAAACCACTGTAATGCTTTGCAAGAGCCGCACTGCACAAGCACACACAGTCCTCAAACAAAACTCGCCTCAGCAGAGCAGCTGTCAGTGAAGCATGTCTCAAACTGCCGTTTATCCACTGTTCTGAAATCCAGAGTAGCGGTTTTTAAAAGTGATGTGAGCAGGGCACCCAGACAAACAGCAAAAATAAACACACACACAAATTGAGCTGACCACACAGAATTCTCTTTTCCGCTGATAGGGGGTAAAAAAATAATGCTAGCAAAAACTAAATGTCAATGAGACTACTGGGTTTTTTTTTTTTTTCTGATTCCCTTCTGCCTCAGTTTTATTTGTTTGTAAGCTGGTAGGGGAGGTTGGCAAAAATGAACCCGGATGCAAAAGATCTGATGCAATCAATTACTCATCGCATGTAAAACAACCGCAAACACAATTTATTAAAAAATGAAGTTGCTCTTCCACAGGGGGGGGGGGGGGGCACACTCTGTGTTGGAAAGATATACTGCCGCGGCGAGGCGAGGAAGAGAGGCATACGGTGGGAAAGGCAGGGGGTAAGACAGCGAGATATGGAAACAGGACGACTGGGGAGGAGGAAGTCAACTTCAAAACACCACGCCACCTCAACCACACGCTGGGTTGCAGTGGCAATGTGGTTACGCTTGAGCGCGGCCCACAGCAGGGAGCACTCACTGGAGAGCCCAGCAAGACATCAAAACAGACTGAAATATGCTGGAGAGGACGTCCAAACGCCACTGCCGCAGAGAGATAACACGGACATATGCATACACTCCAAAAGAGTCGCTCTCTTTCAGACAAAACAAACACACATCAGTCAATTCAGAGTCAGACATACTGAGAGAGTTCTACTGCAAGTCGCAACTTATAAACCCAAAGGAAAAGGGTTTTTTTACCCAGTTCATTGTCATTCGCCGTTTCTGATGTTTCTCATTAAATTCCTTAGGAGAAATACAAATAGAAACAAATGATGCATAGTCTGTCAGTTGTTGAAAAAGCAAGAGTATGGAGCTTAAGGGCCAGTGTTACTAACAGCTCGCGCCAGCGCAAACCATCTTTAGGAAAAATGAGCGCTGAAAAGACAGGGTTTTGCGACTGACCTTATTGCACATGCATTTGTAGGAGTTTCCTTTTCAGATGCAAAATGTATGGGATTTAAATGAATCATGCAAGGTGATTTACTAAGGTTTGCGCTTGCCAATTTACTGGTGTTTGCGTCATTATTTATGTCTGTGTTCTTTAATTTGTGTGTCGTCAGTAGATCACGTGCAGAACTTTCCACTCCCATCTGTGCTTTTTTGGAAATGCGCTAATTTGCCCTGTTTATTGAATCTGGCCCTAAATGTGGATATATCATAACAAATCAGATAATTACGTTTTGGGTGAATTTGAGGAGAAATTATTAGATTCATTTTAAAATATTGACTGCAGACTGCAGACTGGCATCTTGATAAATGTGAGCACAGTTTGAGACATTAGATCAACTTTGAAACTCTAGAGGAGACATGAGATCATGTAGGGGGGGGGGGTGATTTAACTTTAAAATTGATTTAAAGTTAAATCAATTTCTCTTTGGTAAATCTCACTGGTTTCAAAAAGAAACAACTGAGATATTAAACCGTGTTTCCTTCTAATTTAAACACAATTTTCTACCATATTATCTCACTGTCCATTTCTCACCCTATCTGTCAGCCACTCTCAAACAAACACGCAGACACGAGTTACAGAACCGCAACAAATTGTGCCTTAAACGAATACACCAGAGAAGGACTGTGCCGTAAATAGGTCAGATAGTTCCTGCTCTCCGGAACCAGGTTGCATTAGGAAAAGGAGGGAATGAGGGGGGAGAGATGGACGGAGAGAGAAAGAGAGTGGGTAAAGCAAAGGAGAAAGAGAGTGAGAAAATAAGTGAGTGAGGTCCTGTTTACACCTGGTATTAAGATGCGTTTTGGTCGGCCAGATCACAAGTAGACGAGGGAGACTCATTTATTTTTACACCTGGTATTTTAATCCATCTTATTTGGTCACATTCAACCACTTCTGTCCGGTTTTCTTCGAGGGGAGGCTCTATGGGTGGGTAAATGTACGGTTTTTTTTCAGATCTTTCGATCTAATGGACAAAGTAAGCAATTTACAAATGAATGCACCCGGAGACAACAGAAAAACATATGGAGAGCAGTTTTCGTTTCTACTCTGATTGCCACAAGATCACGCAGAACGTGGTGAGTGTGTGTTAGAATGGTGAGAGAACATTGTGCTTGGTATGTTTTTCATCTTCAAACTAAACTTGTATCTCCAGCCAACAAAGTTTAAATCCTGTCTGGCTAGCACACTTCCCATTATTTTTAAGCAATAAGTCAGTAGGCGATCTTTTGTTGCTCTTCGAACCCATTCGTGTTTGAGTGTTTACACAACAAAAGCAATCTGGTCGAAAGCGTTTGACAACCTCAGTTTTAGACCCCGTTTATACCTGTATTTAACGTTGTCCACTTGTGATCCGATTGACCAAAATACATCTTAATACCAGGTGTAAAGAGTGAGTGAGTGAGTGAGTGAGTGAGTGAGTGAGTGAGTGAGTGAGTGAGTGAGTGAGTGAGTGAGTGAGTGAGTGAGTGAGTGAGTGAGTGAGTGAGTGAGTGAGTGAGTGAGTGAGTGAGTGAGTGAGTGAGTGAGTGAGTGAGTGAGTGAGTGAGTGAGTGAGGAGAGGGTGGACTGCCTCACTTGCATTCATCTGGGAGCCTCGAGCGCACTGGCACAGGTGTTCATACAGGGACAATTCAGCTCAAAACATGAGTAATGAGCACTCAGGGGGAGTGTGTGCAGGTACACACGTGTGTTGTTTTCATACTTCTGTTCTCTCGGTGCGGTGCTGCCGAGAGTCACTGCACATCCCTGCAGGTACAAAGCAGCCCGTGTATATTTACCAAAACAGCAAGACTGAGCTGGAATCAGTCAGATTACCAAGCCAAAATCATTTCCAAAAATGTCATGAAAATGCTAGTAAATCACATCTTTTTGCGAGGTTGTCTTACACAGCTCTTTTTTAGTGTAAATGTCAACCCCCCCAAAAAATGAATATGAGCCAGTCGACATGAAAACATCGTGGTCCCTCCCGTGGACGGCAGCGAGGAAATAAAGGGCACCTGCGATTGTCTGTGTGATCCGAAAGAGAAAGGCGAGGCGACAGATTGCTCCCAAATCCAATTAGGCCTGTGCTCCTTTTCCCCGCGAGTCTAGCGCGCCGCACTCTCGCTGAGAGGGTAGAGAGGAGGCGGAGGAAAAGGGGGTTTCGGAGAGATAATGACTCAGACTGGAGAAAGACAGGAGAGTTAGAGAGGCTCTGTGTCAGCACCGAAAACCTTCACGTCTAGCAGCCCTGAAAACCCTCTTCAACGCCTCCAAGAGGAGCAGCTGGCTTTAAGTTCGGTCAGCACAAAAGCTGGGATCACTCTGGCTTTTACACAGACAAAGTGAGAGCGAGAAGGAGCAAAGAGCGAGTCAGGCACCTATCAAAGCCCTTTAAAAGGCCATAGCTAAGGTAGTGCATGTTTGGGTCCAGAGATGGATTGTTTTTTTGCAGACAATATAGATCACATTGAGCTTTGGTTCTCAATTAGATAACAGGAGTTAAATTAGTGATCAACCTATATGTTTTATAATTGGCCAATTGAGGCAATATGAGATCACAATATGTAAAGATAGTAAATAACATGTTGCAGTAAATTTATATTTATTTTACATAATATTTACTAAATTGTAAATAACTAATTTCAAAATGAATCAATGGGATTCACGTTTTCACTCAGTGTGTATGTGCTCAGGTGCTGTCAAAATAAAAGCCCTGATTCTGACAAGTATCGGCCAATGCCAATAATTAAAAATGCCAAATATTGGCTAATCGGCCTTGGTGATATATCAGTCGACCACTCAAATTCAAATCTGGGTTATGAATTTCTCATCTCCCCGTTATTTTCTCTCCACTATATAGTTAAAAAAAACTATTATAGTCTTATTTGTTTACAAGAGCATGTCACACTCCAAAGTTATTCGCTCATGGGTTGTTGAGTCGTAAATAGAATAGTGTTGCTCATTAAAAAATGTTAATGTCCCAACATTAAAATTGATGTCTATCTGTCCCTATTGTGCAATTTGGTAATAAGTCCAAATAAATGGTCAGCGTATCGCTCTGACATGGTGTGAAAACCCCCTGTAAGGTCAGCAATAACTCTAGCCTGACATCTGTGAGGGGTCCAGAGGATTCATATAGCTCCTCTCCATATTTCACTAACAGATCATTGGCTTCAGTTGGGATGTCATTATGAGTGACTTATGACCATTCAGCCAAGTCCTGGGCTTCACTCCAATTCTTTATATCTTTTTCTTTCTTTCTCTGTTCCATAAGGACACTGAGAATGTGTTGGAGTGGTCAGAAAAGAGAAGCTACTCCGAGATCAGGTTCAAAATGTTGTATTTTCTACAGCATTTCATTAAATATATATAGAGCATTTCCTACAACCCTTCTATAAGTATTTTCCCCCTGAAATGGAAAAAAAATATATATAGCCTAGTAAAAGGTGGATGCTGCAAATACAACACAGGATTTGTCAGAGTTATTCAAACATTAACCTGAGCTTGAGTGTCTTGGAATGATTTATTAAAATAATCAGTTCATAAGAGTTATTAGTTTGTAAATCGGCCACATAATAATGATCCTTTAACCTGTGAGACGTGCTTCCCTACCGTTATTTTGCAGAAAACTGCATTTATACTGTTATCACATTCAGAACTTTATTTTTTTCTGTCTGGTGCTGGTGATTCAGCAGCGTATAAAAAGTAGTGCAGGAAAGACCGTGTAGCCTATATATTTTTGTCGCAATGACAAAGGAATCGTTCATTGTAGGCATTTCTCCCTTGCCAATGTGCATCAAACAGCACAAGTCATTTATCACTCACAGCATCATATAGCCAGTCTCTCAGTGTCTTGTCATCAGTGAAATGCCACGTCTCACAAAAACCTCAGGTAAGGTAAAACTGATTAGAAGACACGCAACAAATTTTTTGTAGAATGTCTCTGATTCACTCATATTGAGTAAAGCATTCTCACATTGCTATTTAAATCAAAATCTATCCAATTACTAAAAACACGATTCAACTAAAAAAATACCTCTGCCTTATTTATTTCTCAAATAAGTCAATTTTACTTGCATTTGGCACTTGATGCTTGTTTATTTTGAACCCTGGCTGAGATCTTTCTAAAAACCCTCTTATTACTCCTACAAAAACTGGCACACAGCAAACACAAGAGATAAAAACACACAAAAAAGAACAAAGAGCATGAGGGTGAGAGGGAACGAGTTTAGGTGAATGAAAGCACCATTTTCAACTCAGGTGCTAAAAACCTTCCCCGTTTTTTCCTTTTATCTTCTCCATCCCTATACAGTATCTTCCTCCTTTTTCTTCAATCCAACGGAGGAGACCATATTTTAACGGACATACTTAAAGTGAATCAAGTGTATCACTGCAGGCGAGAAGGAAAGATAATGCCTTTGACTCCAGGACGCACCGTGAAAATTAATAACTGCTTTCATGAGGACAAGCTTCCACTTCCTCCGTTCTCGCAGGGCGGCACCGCTTGCACTGAAGTGGGACTGCTCGCGGACAGCCTCTGACTCCACAGGAAATCAAGCACTGAGAGAGGAGAAACATATCATATACAACCTACAAATACACACCAAAAAACCCCATTTGATCTCTGCTTGAGCGTTTGTTGCACGACATAGCATTTTCGTTCCTGCAGCGGTGGGGAGAGGACCGTGGCATGCACTATTGATTTCAGCTTCAGTCAGCACAGTCATATGACAGGCGCCACATGTATGAAAACACTCATGGCTGTCTCTTTTTCATCTCTCTTTGTGCCAGTGCACTCTCTCTCTCTCGCGCGCTCTCCCTCTCCGAGAGCCAACAACTCACTCACAACGATCCACTGAAACACAGAGAGACGTCGCACCTGCATTAATATTTTACGCTGATGTGTGCGGATTCCTGGCTGTAATTAAAACTACCCAGCAAAGTGAATTCACATTATCTCTGTTTGAGTCCCAACAGTCACCGCGTGTGTGTGTGTTTGTGCAAGCGAGAGAAAAGATCAGGAGCCACACGCCCCGACGCTGCGCTTTTCCACCTGGGAGGAAGGAGTGGGCGGTACCGCAGCTGCTCCTATCTAAAACAAACACCTGCAGTTTGACAGCCCGGGTGTCTCCTGCACCCGCAGAACATTAACATCCTCCTAACTCATTTATGAGTTGAAGATAAAACTCCAAGCCTTCCCAAAGCATCCAAACAACACAAAGGGCAGCACCTGCGTCTTGCAATCCCTCAGCGTGTTACAAGAATATCCACCAACCGCTCAATTAAAAATAGGCTCTGTTGGTATCAGATCGACGGTGTTCGATCCTATAGCCATACGAACGAAGTAGATCAAATGCCTGAGAGTAAGGTAAGGATTAGTTTGCAGGGTAGAAATGGCTGTTTTTCTTTCACAGTCACTGACAGCTGAAAAAAATTGGAAAACGCACTATTTGTAAAAGCATCATATTCAGTCATATCCTCCACTGCAGCCTAACCACACAAACAGTGACATAACTTCTGAGGAAATCCTTTTTTTTTTCACAATTTCATGGAAACCTCTCAAAATTGTTGCAGGTTTAGCTATGGCAATTAAATAATACAACTGCAAGCCGTTCATATGAGGGCACATGTTCATATTATATAGACATTGTGTAATGGTTCAGACAAGGAATTACAGAAGGAACATGTTGCATGCATACTTCAAATTGAAAATGAATAAGAAAATGGTTTAGAAGTTGTTTTGTGGGGCTTGACCATCACCATGGAAGACCAAATCTCCATGCTACACCACTGACATCCAACTGAGAATTTCAAGGAGAAAATTACATTAAATTTGGTAGGGTGTTTCTCTGTAATGGTACCAAAAATCAAAAATCTGTTTTCGTGTAGCCTAGTCCAACAATCATCTAAGCCAATTTTCAGTGAAAATTGGACAAAAGTAAGAGTAGCAGTGAAAAAATAATAATAATAACAGAATGTTCCAAAATGCCAGCCAAAAATCAGAAGAAGAAAGAAATCACTTTGTTTCTAGACAAAAAGGTTTAAAATATTGTTTTAAGTATTAAACTATTCAATTGGTGGTGGTGCTATTGGGTTTGTTGTGAAGACCCCAAAGTTGGTCAAGGGACCAACCCCAATTATCATTTTCCCTATGTACGGTTAATAGGCCTGTCATAGACTACCACCCAGAAAAATAATAACAAAACTAACAGATCAGATCTCTTCAACTCCAGTCCTCTAAGCCAGATTCTCCAAGGCTAATCTAAGCATAGTCTATGATCTAGACCTTCGAAGTGGAGTCTTGGCAGTGCCCTGTACCCAGCTCAGAGTTCTATTAAAACCACTGATTTGCTCTCTCTTTCGGCCGTCCTGTCACCATGGAAGGTCAGAGAGAGTATTTCCACAGATCAAGCCGGAAAGATGAGATGTATACCGTTTTTTTCCCAAGATGCAGAGGAAGCTGCCAGCAGCTTGAGGCATGATCCAATCATTGCAGGTCATCAGACAATACTTTTACTCCAGGTTGTACAAATGGCAAGCTGACTGAGATAAGGTATAGAGGCCACTTTAATGAAACATGGAGTATAGCACTTCCCTACAATGGCAAAAGGTCATAGCAGCATATACTGGGGAGATGTTGGCCTTAAAAAGGTGCTATGGTAAGGTGTACCTAAAGGAGGACAGGAATGAGTTATGTTTGCTGCTTCCATGTGGTTAGCTTCTTTTCAGCACAGCGCGTTCAGTGCAGCACAAAACCCGAGGTCAGTGAGTGACATCGCTGCAAGGCCTAGACAATAAGTCTTGTTTAATAATAACATGGCATAGATGTTTCAGAGAACTCTCTGGATTTTCAAAACTCTGGCTGAGAATGTTCGATAGGATGGAGGACAAGATCCGAACACTGGCTACGCTACATTCAATCTCTCACACAGAGAGGCGGGTTCTGTCTCGCGGTCTACTGGAAGTAATCCATCTTGAAGCACGCCATTGTAAACACCGTGATTACATCCATTCATTCGCATTCACTTCTAAAGAAAGACATGCATCATATACAGGGAAACGGTCATGATCCATCTCTCTGTAACACACGGCCATGCAAACGCCTACACGCTTGTACCCAACAACTATGAGCTCACCAGCACCCAGTGCAGGCAATTAGAAGGAAAGCTGGAGGACAACGTCCCAGAATCCCTCTCTCTCTGGAGCTAGAGCAATTTAATTGAGACTGAATCTCAGGGACTAGCCCACTTCTCAGAAATGGTCAGCAAATACGAGCAGTGTCCCAGCGCTCCAACACCAACACCAGGCAATCAGTCGCAGCGAGGAGAGAAAATACACTCTATTTGTGGGTGGGAGTGTGCTTGTGCAACTATGACTTTGCATACATAAGTTAAAGGGCTAGTTCACAAAACTGTAATCATCTGCTCTGCCGTTCCAAACCTGTTTGAATTTCGGTCTACTGTGAATCACAAAAGATATTGAAGACTGTTTTTATCCTAAATATGGACAAAAACTGAGACCTTTTTCAGAAAAGTTTGTGTCCCACAGAAGAAAGACAATCGTACATGACATGAGGGTGAGTAAATGAAAAATTATTACATTTTTGGGTCAACTATCCCTTTATATCTGGGGTTATATATCAGAGTTTAGCTCCAACTCTAAATCAAACACACCTGAACAACCTAATCAGTAGCTTGGTTTCCATCCAAAAGTGAAGCAAATCTTTTCCAAGTTTGCAAAAAAAAACAAATCCGAATTAGGTGGGTTACTTACCATCAAGATGACATCATCAGTAACCTAGCAGCCGAAACAGATTATTAGTCACGTGGGTTTAGTGTTCGCTACATCAGAATTTATTCGCCAAATGCGTTTCCATCTCCCATTATTCGCATTAACTCTTTTTCGCACAAGTCAAAAAGCTGAAAATACTAGACAGTTACAAGCTGGTGAGTTTGATCAAGGTTTGAGCAAAACTCAGCAGGAATTTGGACCTTAAGGACCAGAGTTGAGAACTCGGCCTTATAGTGTGCACACTTGCTTTGATCTTCATGATTTGGAAATGCATCCGAGTGGAACAACAGTTGTGCGGGTGTGTGTGTGGAAGAACATCCAGTGTTATTCCTGTGCAGATTGGCCAGAGCTGACCCCTGGGACAGACTGGTGCCATCTGACCAGCTGGCGAGAGAACGCCACTGACAGGGCCCATCTTCCCTCCAAATGCAGCTCTTTCCTTCCGTTCCCTCCCTTTCATTTTCCCTCATCCCTCCCTGCCGCTCATCACATCGACGCTAATGATGCATGCTGGGTAATTAAAGTTTAAATTAAGTTGAGCATTTGCATGGCATTCTGGCTTGAAGATTGGCATGCTCCTTGAGAAGGCACATAGTGACAAAAAAAAAAAGAAAAAAGAAAGCTAGATCTCTCGAAACAAAAGACGAAGACAGATCTAACAGCTGTGGTCCACTTAGCGGAGTGTTTTCAATACTCCGCTTTGCTTCCCGAACAACGGCAGCGAGGCAAAAATAAAAGGAGAATGCCTTTGCTTTCCCACAAGCTTGATGTACTTAGGTCGCAGCACGAAATCCTAAGTTATGCATCTATTCCAGATCAGCAACCCAATTTATTTAGCTCTGGGAGAACGCTGTGCTTTCTCTGAAAAGGCCAGCATAAATCTCAGCCTGCTTTTACAGTCCTACCCTTATTTGTCACTGCTTTTCGGTTTTATCCCTTTCTTGTGTTCTCCAGTGCGCTGAAAGCCAATCTCAGATTCTCTCTGTGAGACTCAGAGTTTTAGAAATACTCTCCAATTCTCAGACACAATAACACACAGCATTGCCAACATCAACACAAGCTGATTGTTAAATAAGGCGGTCAAGCTCTGCATGTTACGAAATCATCTGGCACTAACTATGCCAAGGTCATTGCTTTGGCTCTTAAACACGCATAATGACAAAATGTATACTCTGAATGCACAAAGTAAAGGCAATACAAACAACCTTGTGTGCAGAATAAGATTCACAAAACATGACATTCAATTAATTCAACTGTACTGATTCAGATTCAATAAACTGTAAAGACTTTTGTGCACTCAGAACTTATAGCTAGTGACTAGTATTACAATAGCACTCTGATGTAATTTTGATGAAATCCTTTTTTTTTGTGTGTGTGTGTGTGTGTGAGGCAGAGTTTTGAAGGCAATCTCCCAGACATATCAGAAGGTTTGGAAGGATTTCAACTATCATATACCTATGAAAGTGTTGAGTCATAATGTGAATGGCTTGGATTTAATGATTGGTTTATATTTGCGATTCTGCCTCATATTTCTATTCTATTCCTTCTCTTCTAATGGCATGTTCACCTTGTGCAGTTTTTCATGCATAAAGGAGATTAATTTTCAACTCGTATTCATTGCGTTCAAATTTTTATGGAGTGCTAGAATCCAGAAAATTGATATGCAAATATTCAAGGTTCCGATTCCCTGATTTGCCAATCTGTTACACTGAAAGAGCCCAATCTCAAGCAAGGAGTTACTTCTAAGGAAAGTAAATCAGGGCATGCAGGTAGGCCTACTGACAGACATTCCACTTGTGCGCTGACGAATAATTGAGGCGTTCCATATTCATCACTGCCCCAGAGACACAATTAGATCTCTTATCTCAATGTTTGTGTTCCTACAAACACATTAGCACCTTTTTCCATGGGAGCGACAAAAAAAAAATACACTGCTCTTGAAGTCTTAAGGACTATGCAGTCATTGAATGCCTCATTGAACCTTATGGAGAAGATTAAGAAGAAATGCAGCAACTACAAGCGCAGTAAATTAAACTGATCACGCAGATAGATTACTAGAAATGTGCTATAAAGGTCAATGAAATATTGATGAGAGGAAATAGCTATATTAAGGCTCGTGCTGGGAAAATGTGCAGGCTCTATTATTGGTTAGTGCTTCAGCAAAGCATCACTGTTATTAATATTATTCGTCAAACGTATTATTCTTTCACCCAATACCTAAGCGCATAACTCATTGTGCTACTGTTTGTGCAACGAACATGAATGATAGATTTTTGAGTAGAGGTGATCTATGACTTTTATCAAGGATTGAATGTACGATGTATGCCTGGCTGGTGACAAAACGGGAGAAAAATTATCTTAGACATAAATTGAAATAGGGGTCAGAGGGTTTATATGTCCATATCCAAATGTCATAGAAACTTAGGGGACTCCGACTAGAGAATCACAGACTTCATAGACATGCCCCATACAAACCAGTCGTTTTACACTTTAGCAACCAAATAGAAATATTCCCTAACAAAATCTCTACTTGGGACACCTATATCACAACACCAAGATATCATACAAACGGGGATGTGTCATTGATTCATGTCACCTTACAGAGGCACATTAAGAAAATCTAGGCATGAAAATTATTTTTACAGCAATGAAAACATCCAGATGCGTTTCATAATCACTACTTAAATGGATGCAAAGCACACCTTGCTCAGCAGACGCTAGATTTTTTATTTATTTAGGTGTCCTACAAGAAGGGTCATCGTGCATTTTAAACTCATGCTGATGGAAAAATAAAAGAAAACAGGAAATTGAAAAACAAGTTATCAACTCTTAATGGAATAACCTTTACTCGATAAGGAAAGATTCGTTGCCAACCTGAAACGACACTCTCAGCCTTTCATTGTCAGTCCACATGATCCAATCTGACTGTAATTTATCACATATCATCTAAAGCACTTGTGCACTAACAAATAACTGAGCTTCTCCATATTCATCACTGCCCCAGAGACACAATTAGATCTCTTATCTCAATGTTTGTGCTCCCAAAACACATTAACAGCTTTTTTTCCATGGGAGCAATGCAAAAGCTAATGTTTTATGCTCTTGAAGTCTTAAGCACTATGCAGTCATTGAACAGAACAGATAAGATCTGTAGAAATGTGCTTTAAAGGTCAATGAAATATTAATGAAGGAAAATAGCTGTAACATCGATCATGCTATATAAATATATGAGTCACAGTCTGTATTGTGGTAAGAAATCTTCCTATAGTAATGAAAACATGATGATCTCGTGCCATAAATGAAGGTTCATCATTAAGAAACGGGGAGAAGAAAGACAAACTTGTACTACCTAAAGACATAATGCGTTGCCAATCTAATGTAAGACACTCTCAGTCTGTCATTGACGCTGTGAATTCTACAAACTGATAGTAATTGATCACATATGATCTAAGAGACTGATCTGACAGACTGCTCCAGGCGTTTCTTTTTATGCGATGACATTCCAAGTTGTCCGATCTGCCTTACCTTTCCCAGCCAGGATGCCGCACTGCCCGGAGAGCACCAGGAAAAGCATCGCTGTTATCACGCACATCTTCATGATGAGCCCAACACTTCGAACAGAATGCGATGACCTAATTCTTCCTCTGTTAATCTAAAAAAAACACCACTCTCTCGCTTTATCTGTCCTTGAGCGACGGTGAACTGAAGTCTCGCTAGTGAACTCCCAGCAGCGCGAGACGCGGTCCGAGCGCACGAGGTAACGCGGTCTGTGTGTCTGCGCGTTGCGCGAGTTAAACCCCAAGGATCAGGCTGCTACGTCACTCCTCGAGCAATTAATCTTGACCTATGATAAGGCATTTATCCAAGCCCTGTTTGAATACTATGGTGGTGAATTTTGTATTGTGATGCTTTAAATGTGATATTAGAAACTGATTCACATTTGTGCTTATTGGTCGTTTAATGAGTTTTCAATATTTTATTTGATCAGACTGAGGCAGCACAGTGTAAACACACAGCATGATTTTATCAAAACATCCTTCTCATTTATTATTGATATGATCATTATCTTAATCCAATGACAAGACTTCTCCCAAGGTGGGCAGCTGTTGTCCTGTGCCTCCTAGGCACATTAAAAATTACTAACAATAACAAAAACAACAGTGCTGGGAATTTTTCTTTATGGTTTATATAATCATGTTTGCATATCATTGGCTATGGTAAAAAGTATCTAAAACATTGTTGTAAATCATCATACAATATGAAACACTTTCAGTAGACAACAACAGCGAACACACACAAACACACACACACAATATATATATATATATAGGCCTATATATATATTGCATTATATTATGGATTTTCATCATAAGCTATGCTAATTACTGTAATAATTGTTACTTTTGCAATAGAATTTTACGGTAAAATGCCGTTTTGCATGCATTACATTTGACAAGGTAACTTACAATTAACCAAATCAATTGTGTAATAAAATGGCATAAAATAAATTGCATCTCAAGGACTTATAAAACACTTTTACACGTGTGTGTGTGTGTGTGTGTGTGTGTGTGTGTGTGTGTGTGTGTGTGTGTGTGTGTGTGTGTGTGTGTGTGTGTGTGTGTGTGTGTGTGTGTGTGTGTGTGTGTGTGTGTGTGTGTGTGCGTGTGTGTTCCTTCACTTTTTTTGTATTAGTTATGTACATTATAGTGTTTTATGTTATATTTTATGTTTGATTAGTATTTCTTACATTATTGTAGTGTTCTGTGTTGATGGTGTATTGCCTTTGTGTGGGTAAACTGTGCTCTAATGTTTATTAGCTATACTTAAAAGCCCAATTTTGATGGACATCATTTTTTTCATGTAGCCTTGCATTTTAACACCTGTATTTGGTGTTAATCAATATATTTAACAGCATAGTGTACATCAAATGCTGGAAATCAAAGTTGTACAATTTTCACGCTGTTTGTTCACACTTGGAATTTAACAGAATTTCTTATGATTATGTTACATTATGAAAAGTCACACTGATTTGAAATGCAGTTTTCTGAGCTGCAATAGGCTAATCTATTTTCTCTAAGACCATTTTCAATCCATATTAATTTCCCTTTTTTCATGGTTGTCCTTGGACATTACCTTTCCGTGTCCTCCTATGCATTAA
Source organism: Phoxinus phoxinus (assembly GCF_949152265.1). Lineage (NCBI taxonomy): Eukaryota > Metazoa > Chordata > Actinopteri > Cypriniformes > Leuciscidae > Phoxinus > Phoxinus phoxinus. The sequence continues at coordinate 33,402,142 of NC_136880.1, read as the reverse complement.
CCACATGTGTACTAAATCACAACCTCTTCCCTGTAAAAACTACCACTTTACATGCAGAGTGTATTCTCAAGATTTCTGTATTCTCGTTTCTAATGGCGACTCATGGCCTACCTAAGTTTTCCCCTCAGGTGAAGTGAGGTTTGTCCACTGCTGGGAAAAAGAACAAGTGTACTGTGCACTTCCCATGTGCCCAGGTTGACTGGAAAAGCTTTTAATGAGTGTTCAGCCATGAACTGAAGGTCTTCTCATTTCCACTATACTCTCTTGAGAGCACTATACCTTGGTTCAATGAAAGATATCATAAAACAGTAAATAAAACCTTTCTGTAGGCAAAGTATTGAAATGTTTAAAATACTACACAAATCGTGATAGAAAATGATGTGACTTTTGACACTGAGATATAAAATTATGAATAGATTAAGATCTACGCTATGTAAATATGACAAGTCAAGACAATCATATCATATAGTAGGAGGTACTATAAATGCTTGTATAAGTCAGTCTTTTAAAAAAAAGGGGGTTTCATCACAATTGAGAAAGAAAACTTTCAGAAATCCATTTAAAATTCTAACCCACAACTCATTCTTTCGCTCATTTCATTCCCTATTTTTCTTAGTTAAATGTCAATTTCGCCAAAGCCTGCGGGAATTTCTGATAATCGTTTTAGTTGCTTGAAAAAAAAAAAGAGCTGGTTTAAAATGCCATATTATTTCCCCAGTCTTCCTGAAACCTAATTTACCTGCACAGCTGATAGATTGGAAAAACCATTTGCGCTCATTCATTTCCAATCGTTTGGCTTGTTGCATTTCAGGGGATGCATTCTGTTGAGTAAATTTGCTCTAGGTGAAAGCTTCTTCACTCTTCTATCAACACATCTGCAAGTCTAAACATCCCGCACAGAGCAGACATGAGAGGAAAGAGCTGAGTCCTCTATCCCTGAAGCAGGTTAGCTGCCAGTGTGTTATGGATGATGTACACAGTTTCGCTATAAGTTTTGCAGCGATATCCTCGATTTCGGATTGCGATCTTTAATTACTCCACCAGCAGGATCTTAATACATCATCAACAGAACAAGCAACAACATTGTATGGTCACTTCTTGTTAACCGTTCAGAGCGAGAAGTTCTGCACCAATGGTGAACCATGGAGATTATGCCATTAATGACTTTACACACCTTACACAATTGGAGACAATAGACCTTATTCAGAGCAGCGCCATGACATGTACTATGAAAGTGAGGCTGTGAGGGATAAACTTACCATAGGCCTATTTTCAATAGCATCGGCTTTAAAAGCAAAGCTTCCACAGCTCATATTGTCTGTTTTTTTTTTTTTTTTTTTTTGTCTACTGAAATTTATCTGAAAGATATTTTGCAGTGTTTTTCTTCAGCAGAACAATCCAAAGAGTAAATAACAGTACAGCCCACTGAAGAGATGTAGAGATGTATCTCACAGCATTGCTTTCATTCCTGTTAAAAATCAAAGATGGCGTTGCTGTGAATAAGGTCCATGGGCTGAATGTGGAAATAAGTACTCGACTTCACTGAAAATACATAGGCTAGTTTTTAAATTCTGAATCACTCATAGTATATGCCTGTTCAGACTAGGCCTACCAATAATCCCAACTCGAAAGAGTTTTACACTTTCTAAATACATAATGTTGATCATTATGTAAGTAGGCCTACATAATATGCACAGCAACAAACAAAAAGTTAATATTGAGTAACTTATAGAAGATATTACAGTATTGTCAGTTACTTCGTCCCTTCTTGCGACGTCAATGTAAACTGACCCAAGCAAAGCCACAGCAGAAGGAACGCGAAACAACACCAGTAGGGATGTTTCTATTCGGAATGCGCGAACGAATGAACACATCTTTTGAATGTGTTTTTGAATGAATCGGTTGTCTGAATGAGTCAATGATTCACTCATAAAGACAATCGCTTACTGGCACCTTCTGGCGTTAACCTGCAGTCACAAAAAATTCGAGAACACCTGTTATTTTAGTAGCCTATTGTTTATATACCCTATTATTATAGTAAGCTATTTATTATAGGCTATTAAATCAGATTTTATTTTTACATTTACAGTTTACATTTCAATTTTATTTTAAGTTTTCGTATTTTTGTTATGTGCTTTTGTCATTTCTCTTAGTTTTTTATATATATATTTCTATACAAACTTATTTTTTTAACCGGTTTAGTTTTAGTCATTTTAGTTGGCTAATTCAGCTTAAACACATTTATTTCTAATATTTATATTTTTTTTACTTTATTTACCTTATTTCAATTTTTAATAGTTTTAATAGTTTTCCTTTTAGTTACTGCAATAACAACACTTGTCTGGAATGCACAAACACAGACAAGCAAAATGATACAGTGAAAGTTCCACGTGCGGTCAGACGCCGCTAGCGCAAGACTAATCAGATGCAATAAAGACAGGAACTAGTTGTTGTATGCAATTCTCAATATATGTACATACATTTATATCAACACTCCAAGTCACTTGACACAAGGGTTAAATAGGCCTACCTGTTTTCATTATTGCTATTCAATCTCTGTGTCTTATTCCCAAATCTCTCTCCCATAGCTGTAATATGTCTTAGCTGTGTCTTTTGCTATTATGGAGCTCTCTAAATAATTAATTCCAATTCTATTTAAAATCTTATGAGAGCAATCTGTTCAAATGAAGTCTGAACTCCTCTCTTGCAGGAATCACTTATTTAGGATTCACAGTGGAGGTGATGCATCATCCAGATATTACATTTTTTATTTGCTTTATGTGTTTTTCAGTGCCTCGGTTAGTCTCTGAATCCATCATTTGCTCGTGGAGTCAATCTTTTCAGCACCTCGGAGAGTTCTCAGTATCTGTGGCAGTACTGCCTACCTCCCAAGAGGGGTCACCCTAGAGTCATCTGCGCTTAATTACTGCCTATGTGCCTACTACTGCCTAGAAACTACTTGAGGTCGCCTTGCAAGTTGCAAAGGAGCGAGTGAGAAATAAAAAAGAGACATTCTCATTCATGACAACCCATAGGTGACTGATTTGTGCTCTGAAATATTCTTGTTTAATATTGTACTTTTAGTTAGATCAATCTGTAGGCGTACATGATGCGAAAATGCAGACTCAAAGAGACCAGATGACATTGTGAAGGCCAAACATAGTCGGTTTATAAGCCCATCACCTCTGCATGATGCAATATTAAGAATATGACTCCATTCGTGTGGCACAGCATTAGTCACATTAGCTAGAGCAGCTCAAAGTATGGATCTTTACAGCCCATTTCCCCTTTAGTAGCTATAATTAGGGTAGTTTTGTGCAAAGTGCCTTTTTGAAGGGCAACAGAAAGTCCCTTTGAAGGGTGATTAGAAAAGCTTTTTTTCTCTCTCCTGCGGGTTAGATATTTATGTTAAAAAGGTAATACATAATGCATGAAAGGAATGGAAAAAGTGAAGGTGGGTGATATCCTTAGACTATGTATGGAGTAACTGTTTAGAGTCGTTACGTCTTTTGCGCCCCATTAGAGTCTGTAATGTACAGAATCTCAGTTCCACATGAGTATAATTCACTTCATATTAGGTCTTTAAAGGGATAATAGAGTGTTTTAAGATCGCCTTGCTTTCAGAATTGTGCCCATTGAGAACTTTAATCATCCACAAGACTTGCTCCATCAGATTAAGAACCTACAATTCATATCATTTGACTTTGAACGAGTCCTTGTCATTAAAGATACAGTTAGAGCGAAGGAGGTCGGTCATTATGATTAAATACAGTGTGAAATCAATAGTCTCTTTCTTATTGAATGTACTGGCTTCTTCTGTTTTTGCCACTAGTGGCCGCTGTCGCCCTGTAGATAGGAACTGTGTTTTTCTATCTCGATGTTCTGGGGGACATTAATAGTGTAACATGCGGCTAGTGATATAGCATGTAGCATTTGCATAAACTTGGTGGAGATCTTTGGATGAGGTACTCATTTACCTTAAACATTTTGTTTTATTGCATATTTATCAGATAACGGCAGCTGTCTCATAAATTAAATAAATAGGTTTCAAATCCGTTTTAAAAATGCACTAACCTTAATCCAAAATTAAACAGCCTTTAAGAAAATAACTCAAGTTTAACCACCTCATTTTACTGTAACGTTAGTGATTTTGCTGCTCTACAAACTGTACTGGCCTAATTTTTCCTTATTTTTTGGATATGTTAGTGCCTATAAGTGTTATATAAATGTAATGGTGCATATAGTAAGTAATCATTCAGTATCAAAGTATAACGTTATATCAATAACCTGATATTAATGCGGTATGATTGTGCCATGAATACCAACCAACTGCTATAGTTTTCCCTTGTATCTTTTTAATCACATGACCAGCTTTTATAGATTTATTTTATGCATGTGTTTTTAAGTCACATTACGTGTTCTTGTTTGGTTATTCTGACCTGATCACATTGTGTTATGTATGTTTTCCCTATTTTGTAAGCCCTACACATTCTTGTCACTGCAGGGTTTTTTTATTGTCCGGAATTTACACTATGTATTCTGCATCCATCCGTCCATCTATTTACCTATTTTATTAAATAATAGGTGTATGTTTACAGAGTATGGTTTAGAATTTTGTCAACAAAATATGCCTTGTCCAGTGTGTAATTTTCACTTGTTGCTCTGTATAGGCTACTCTGGCAAAAATGCTGAGTCTAATGCTTACAAAACAGTCAATTTATCACACTATCTATAAGCGTATATTTACATTTAGCTAAACTAAAGCCTTTCAGTGATCAATGAGGGATTCCTCAGAAATGTGGTTGACATCATCATTAACATGCATCACATAAACATCACAACGATTAGCCTAAGACACTTCACATTTAAACATAAAGTCATAATGTTGTTTTAATATAATACTGTTTTGCTATTTGCAATAGTTACTATTTTTCATAGTATTTTTTTTTTTTAATGAAATGTAGCCTGTTAATAAATCCAGTAAGGTTGACCTGAAAACATCATCATAATTATTACTTTATAATATTAGTATAGGAACTAACACAATTAAAAAACAATGTCCCTGTTTTTTTTTGTGTGTGTTTTTTTTTTTAATTTTTTTTTATAATAAGTGATTTTTTTTGAATATATATTTTGATTACTGAACTAGGAAAGGTTTACATTTTAGAAATCTGGTCACCTTACTACATAATAATCAATAATCCACAGGCTAATTCATTGCAGAGAGAGTGAAGTCCAGTTCAGGCATTCTACTGTAACTTATTTTATATAAAGTATTGCGCTGTATGTTTATCCCTCATTAATCCCGCTTGGTTATAGGTGAACATTATAGATAGTCTTGAATATGCATAGATCACATCATTTGTTCCCAAAAATAGTACTTCCATTTCATAGCAAACCATATAGTTCTGTACAAATAGTGCAAATATTTGCTGCTTTGTGATTAAGGTTTTTCTTTATTGTAGTGTTATCCAGAATACTATGGTGTGAGACACTGAAATGGCTGGCCGTATTCCTCTGGTTTTGCTGGCCTGTGGCTCCTTCAACCCTATTACCCTCCAGCACATGCGTCTGTTTGAGCTGGCCAGAGACCACATGCACCAGACAGGTTGGTGCCAACTGTTCATTTCCTTAAAATTGGCAATCATCATCTATTATCAGGCCAAAACTGGCCTCATTTTCACTGTCCCTCTGAGATTTTGAATTACCTTTATTTTTGTGTCCCTGTTAATTTTAGTTAATTTTTTAGTTACTTGGTTATGTGCTTTTGTGTTTCCACCACGGAATAAAAATACAAAAGGTAATTGTGACTATCTCACAATGCTGTTGACTGTTTTTCTCGCTATTCTGAGGGAAAAAGTCTAAATTGCGAGAAAAATAGTAAAACTAATATAAACTCGAAATTTCGAGTTAAGAAATCAGAATTGCGAGTGAGATAAACTCATAATTGCAATAAAGTGTCAGAATTGTGAGCTGACATTTTTTTTCTCAGAATTTGACTTTTAACTTGCAATTCCGAGTTTATATCTCACAATTATGACATTTTCTCACAATTGTGAGTTTATAAAGTGAAAAGATAGAAAAACAAAAAGAAAACATAAAAGATATAAACTTGCAATTGCGAAGTGCGAACCATACAGGGAAAAAAAATAACTTTCAGTCAGAAAAAAAGTCAGAATCACGAGTTTAAATCTTGGAATTCTGATTTAATTTTTAATCATTTTTTTAATCATTTTTCTCTTTTTCATTTAATTTTAGTTTTTCAACTAATATTTTATTTTATTTCAGCTTTATTTCAATTCAGTTTTAGTTTGAGTTAATATAATAACCCTGTTTGAGATAATAACTCTGGTTTAAATCTGTGTTTAAATACAGCGGCTTTTCTTTGTATAAGGCTGTAAGGAATGAGCGACAAATGCAAAGTGTGTATGTTTAATGCTCTTAGCAGTGCTTTTGCGTTAGATGACCTGTGAAAATGTATTTGCATAAGCTAATACACAAAGTTTACAAGCAAAAACGGCTTTGTGGCAGCTTTAACACTGTGTCTACAATGCAAGCCAGAATTTCAAGTTGTGTTGATTAGAATTGGAGCAATTTTGTTGTGTTGCACCGCTAGCTTACAGTACAGACATCTCAACAGCCTGGACATGGTGCTGCACACTGACATTTTTGCTCGTGTTTATTTACTGTACGCAGTGTACTCCAAAAATTACTTGCAGAAAAAGCTTGACAAGTAGCCAAATAGCTTGCATTGCATATTATATTACCTAAAGAGTGTCTTGAGACTTGTTTGTGGCTTATTGGCATTTTTATGAAAGATTAAAATGAAATTAAATATATTTATAAAAAATAAATTCTGTTTTAGAATGTCTTGCACATGCAGCTAAATGAGAAAATGCAAACTGAAATTGTAGTCTGATGTGAATTCATCTTGACTATGCAAAATGAAGGCATTAACACATTAAGCATTCAGCAACTCATTAGAGTCTGCCTGTGTATGCAAAGCTTGTGTTAATTTGTGTGCAGTGACTTAGAAACTTTTGTAGGGCTGTTGCACTTAGAAAAGGAATCAACGTCTATTTAATAGGCCACTTATTTACATTTTAAGGCAAATGCATTAAAGGTGCAGTAAGGGGTTTCTGAGAAACACTATTGATATTTGAAATCAACCCAAACAAACACACCCCTCCCTTCATTGCTCTGCCCGCAACATGCACAAACACACAATGCAAAATCGGATGTCTCTTTACCATTGCTGAAGAAAATCAAAATAATGCTTTGCTAAAAATTAAGCGACGATGACGAGCGAATGACGTTTTCAGGCCTTCCCGCTTAGGTCTGTCCAGTGCTGGAAAGCTTTTCTAATATTAACGCGGGTCCTAAAGCTCTTGCCTGATCACAACCCTACTTTTCCCATTGATATTCCTCTGACCTATCCTAGAAATCTAGACGCAGCCTAGCGGCAGCAAAATTTATTTTGCAGCCAGGGTAGTCTAGCAACTCTCTCCGCTGGAAAAACCAAACTCTAGTCAGGCCAATCACATCGTGTATAGAGTCGGTGGGCGGGCTTAACATAATGACGACAGTTCCCTGCTACTTTAAAACAAAGACTTTCGAATCGGCTTTGGTCGCGACTCTATAGGACTTTGAGTTAAGCTTTTCTTTGAGAAAAGAACAAAGAACGGCACTTAAGTCATTCTTAAAAAAGGAAGATGTGTTCGTAGTTTTGCCGACCGGATCTTTGCCGCTCTGACTACGTCACCTTCTCTGTTGCTCTGGTTGGTTGTAGTGCAGTTGTAGGGTTGTAGTGTTCTATTGCGTGCAGAGGGAATTTGAAAGACAACTCGGATTGAGCCATCCCAATGGTGAGTTCCCAGACCCAACATCTTGATGTGGGTCTGGCTTGCCAGGCTACTTCTGACCTTTTCTCTTTTGTAATGTCTCTCAGCCATCTCTCTTTCTATAGCCTTTCTTCAAATCTCCCTCTTGCTTACTCTCGCTCCTCCCCCATCATGACTGTATAAATCCCCTACTGCTGATTGGCTACAAGTGTGTTGTGGTGCTCGGTCCGATCCACTTTCAACAGTGTTTCTCAGAAATCACTTACGGCACCTTTAATCCAAAGTCTCTGATGCATTGCATTCATGATATACATTTTATCATTTGAACCCATATTTTTGGGATTGTTATACTGTTTGAGCTACAGGAACTGTGGTACGCTTTAAATGTGAATCTGATAATGATGTATTTGACTCAATTTGGGTCAGATATGTTGCCTTTTTCTTTCTCGCAGGTCTGTATCGTGTGGTGGGTGGCATTCTATCTCCTGTCGGTGATGGTTATGGTAAACAGGGCCTTGTTGCTTCGAAACACCGACTTGCTATGGCAAGACTGGCCCTGCAGACCTCTGACTGGGTTTCCGTAGATGACTGGGAGAGCCAGCAGGCGGATTGGACAGAGACTGTGGTGACCATGAGGTATATATATATAGAGAGAGAGAGAGCGAGAGAGAGAGAGAGAGAGAGAGAGAACGGTTTTAGCGAAGAACTGCATTGGCTTCTTACCATGACTAATGTGAATCATTTATCCAGTCAAACGTTGGACAAGACGAGGAAACATTTTGGAGTCTTTTAACACAACTGGGACACTGGGCTGTAAAGGAAACATTAACTGGTTTTGACAGATGAGGTGCTAAATGCCTGATTATACCTCCATTATCCCAGAAAATGCTCAGAGGTTTATAGCTAGAGTCATCTTTGATGATAGAAAAGTTGCCTTTTTTTTTTTACTTCACATTTTAAATATACTGGTGTTATTAATATCAAATAATATTAAGTTTATGATACGCCATACAGTTACATGATGTTGACTTTAATGAACTGATGGTGCACATTAGGACTTAAAGAATCTTATATCTCACATATGAATTCCCAGAAGTCTAATTTATACAGTGCAATATATACAAGAATATAAAAGAATAAGACTGAAAAGCAGGTATAGAATATAGATATTCAATCTTTACTGTAGAAATCTTACATGTTGCCATTATATCTTCATATCTTGCTTTGATATGTGAATTCACCTTGCATTACCCTCTATGAAGGACTTTACAAACTCACTGTCATCTTCGAACCATCTGAGCTGAGCTAAAGCCAAAACTTTATAGGAGCCGAATCCTTAAATTCCCTGTGTATGAGATATCCAATGGCCAGGCACTGACGTGACTCATTCCAGCCCGGCTATCCATCATGACAGCCACAGTTTCCATTCTCCTCGGATTCTGCCACAGAAAATAGGAGACACCCTGTCATCCTTTAGTATTTGGCTTTTAGTGTTTTCATTTTGTACCCATGCCAAATTTGTGTCCCCTCTTTTTACCTTGATGGGCCGTTCTTCCTTTTGAATCCCTCAGATAGTAACAAGAGACTTTTTAAGGACCCCTCTGGGTACTCAAATTTTTATGGCAATTGTTAGCTGTGCCCTTAGGTGGCTAATTAATACTCAGATGCCAGGGAGGAGGATGGCTGCTCTTGCGCCAGGGGCACCCGTGCCAGGACTTTATCTTTCTAGGTTCGTAATTTACTTCCTGGCAGAACTGGATGAAATACACAATTGCTTATATGCCCTTGCAGTTGACCTGTGTGTTGAATTACTTGGTTGAGTTTTCGCTATTTTAAAGGACATATTGCCATACAGGCTCTGTTCTAAAACCCAGTGAGCATTTTAAGGTAGACTCCTCATGAAAAGGCTGTTGCAACATTGCTTGTATGCTTTACATAGAAAATGCATAACACTGATCTATTTGTAGAGGAGAAAAATCCATCTATATGTCTTCTAACCATTTTCCATTCTAATTTTATTTTATTTTTTTACATTTTATTCAGCAAGATTGCATTAAATTGATCAAAACCGTGTTCTTTTTTTTTGGACCTCAATTCAAATTCTTTAAAAAGCTTTCGCAATTCAATTCTGAATGACGAACAACCCTGGTTGGTTCATAATAAAAGCTCTTATACCCTAAAGTCCACACTTCGCTTTATACATTAAACACTCACATCCATGTGGGCGATATATAGATTTAACAACTGTTGTTAGCTCAATAATTATCTCCTTGTAATGGTTCCACACGCCTTCGCAACACCAAAGCTGATTAAAGCCTCTTGTGAGAGATTGGAGAAGGTAAGATGCAAATCTATAGGCTCATGTGATTCAGTGAGAATGTAAAGCTTCTCCCATGTTCATAAGCTGATTACCTAAACAGTATGGCCATTCATGCTCTCTGTTGCTTATCTGCTGTTTGTTTCTAAACACAGGTACCACTATGGCCTCATGGCTGCTCAGTGCCACCACAGCAAGGACCCGCCCACAAATGAGCAACCAGCCTCTGGTAAGCCCCGCCCACCTCTCAGTATGTCTTTGTAAATTGCCATAGAAACCTCTCAACACAATTCGGTTTCCTTCTAAGCCTCCTCTCATGCCTAACAGAGCATTTTCTGTCTTCGCTAATCACTTTAGATAAGTCCGGCGCATTTAAAACAGGCTGTTGTCTTCTTTCTGGCCAGCACAAGCGCTGTTAGGCCTCTTTTCAAAAGTGCTTTTATTTGGGGGTGTTGTAGAGGTGCATGCTAATGAAGTCTAATACCCTCCACGGGATGACTGGGCTTAAGACAAGCGTGCTCGGACTATTAATGAAGCTGAGATTATTAATAGCCAGGACAACTTTAAAACAAGACAAGTGCCAAGAATGATAGAACGCAAGCACGCGAAAACCCTGTTATCTTAAAAACCTTTCACAGGATCCCTTGATTCTTTTGCAAACCCTTTTGTTCTGATACCATTTATTTCATCTGTATTTTCTTTTGCTTGACAGTAGACTGAAGATAACATAAAGGAACTCCTCCTCATCCTTCTATTACAATGATAAATAAACACATCAGTTGGAATTAACCTAAAAGACGTTGAAAATCATTGACTTTTTCAGAAAGAGATCCGTTTAATTTTATATTTCATGTTGAATTATCACAGGGATTATTTTTTATTAAAATTGCCTTCATGCAAGACTCATTTAGGCGATTCAGAGAAATTTGGCGCTTGCTGAATTAAGCCATTTATGATTATATGGAAATATTAGTGATTGTATTAAAATGTGCACAATGCGTTTAATAACTGTGTTTTACATGAATGTATGCATTATTAGAATAAGTTTAAAAAGGGTGTCGTTTCCCAGCCTCTTGCAGTGCACATACGTTTCTTTAGGTCTATATTTAGTCACGTGGAGTAGAAATAAAGAGCTTTAGTGGGCCTGCAAGGTTCATTTCCTGACCCCTGCCATTCATGTCTGAATAAACAAAAGCCAGCTCTCTGACACATGTTATAGAGAAAGAATTAGAGTTAAAAGCATACTATTGATTCTTTCATATGCTGTAAATATCACTGCTGAGGTCTAGCCCTAGCATTGCTGGCCATGAAATGATTTCTAATGAAGCATTGAGAAAAGAACAAGTGAGATTTCTGCCGGTTTCGTGCAAGGGGTCAAGGAGTGTCAAATATATCATTTTGTGAATGGGAGGCTTTGAGTCACCATAACATTTTAAAAGACTGGGAAATTCACTAAGCATTGTTTTTTTGATTGTATTAGCAAATGTTACATTAAAGGAAAGATGGAAGTCTGTTAACAGGCACAAAATATGTGCTGAACGCTATTTCCACAGTGTAATTTACAGTATCCCTGAGTTCTAGGTTAGGCAGGATGCAGAAGGTTATGATAATTTGGCATACTTTGTTGGGACTGTATAATATCGCTCTATCACTCAAAGTTGATCAATTTTTGCAACATTAACATTTGTTATTTTTCTGTTTATTACTGTGAAGCTGCAATGAAACGATCTCCATTGTTTAAAGCGCTGTGTTAATAAATTTGTCTTGACTTGACTATTCTAGTATTTATTAATATTTTGAATTGGCTTTTATTTTTATATTTTCAGTTTTCTTTTTTAGTAAGGTTATATGCGTTTGACACTTTTATTAGTTTTTGTCTTTTTTAAATAATAATAATTGAATGCCTTCATTGTTTAGCATTTACCAGTATGTAATATATCTGTATAGATTTATTATATATATATACACTAAACAATAAAGGCTTTATATAAGTATCGAACAATTATAGATACTTTAATACATTTTTAATTTTATGGTTTTCAACTAATATTTACGTTTGATTTTTTTTTTTTCGGCTTTATTTCAATTATCAAAAAAGTTTGTTTAAAAAAAAAGTACAGGGCTTGAAAGGTCTTAGGTCTTATTCACCTAGACACGAGGGTGAATCAATTATGACGATGAAATTTCATTTTGAAAGATGCGAATGAGCAATCACATTTATATTGTTCAGAAACACTTGGTTCCTTTTATTACAGACTCATTCAAAAAAAAAAAAAAAGGTGCTGCGAGCAATTATGTATGGATTGGCACTCCGAAAATATGTCTTAGATATCACTGATTTAGGTCTTCTAAATTATCGTGTCAGTCTCGGTGACAGCCTTAGGCTCTGCACACTGCCACCGTTCACGTTAAGCACCATATTCAGCTTCATAAGCAGTTGTCAGTTTTCTACCACTCCTTTTGACAACTTTGACAGTATTATGATGAAGTATGAAGTGCAGCTGCTGCCTTCTGCTCCATTTCTGATAACAGTTGAATGGTTCCGAAACAGTGCTTATATCACCTTTTGAATACATTGAAAAGATGAAAATGACTATAATATACAATCAGTAATGTGATCGATTTCCCCCCCTACAGATGTCCCACAGTTGAAGCTGCTTTGTGGAGCTGATTTCATGGACACGTTTAAGGTGCCTGGTTTGTGGAGGGACGATCATGTAGAGGAGGTGGTGGGCCGCTTCGGACTGGTCTGCGTGAGCCGTGGTAGCCGTCAGCCAGACCGGGCTATACACGAGTCCGACTTGTTGTCCAGGCACCGGCAGGGCATTTTCCTGGTTCGGGAGTGGGTACACAATGAGATCAGCGCTACAGAGATCCGACGAGCCCTACGTAGAGGCCACAGTGTTAAATATCTTTTACCAGACTCTGTCATTGATTACATAAGAGAGCACAACCTTTATACCCAAGAAAGTGAGATGAAGAACAAAGACGTTAAACTACGACCTCTTGCCATGCAAGCAATACAAGACTGATGTAGGCTTTCGGGGATTCAGAGCCTGAGGTGGTCTAAAGGCCAATTCACACTGAACCGACAAATGACAACCAATGGTAAAGAGGTAACGCACTGATCCGGCAAAACCGACAAATCCAGACCGCAACATAGTGTCGGCCCAGATCCGGCCCACATCTGGGCCTTGTGGAACCCATATGTACCAGATGTGGGCCGGATCTGGGCTGACACTATGTTGTGGTCGGGTTTTGCCGGATCAGTGTGTTACCATTGGTTGGTGCTTGTTTTTGCCAATTGAACATGTTCAATCCACCTCTGTCGTTGCAGTGTGAATTGGCCTTTAAGGTGCGGTCACATGTACCGTTGTTCAAAGAATTTAAGCGTACAAAATCCAGTCCAAATCCAAGCAATCGGGAATATTGCGTCAGGGCGAAAGATTTCCGCACACAGATTTCTCATTTAGTTCAAGTTGGTTACATGAATTTGCAACGTTGACCAACAGAAAACTGAGCAGTGCTTTATACATCACTACACTAGTAATGGACGGAGGACCTTTTTTGTCCCCCCTCAGAATTTCGTTTAAAAGGTGCGATCACATTAGCTAAATTTCAGTGAATTCAGTGTATAAATATATGAAGCACAGCTCATACAGAAGTCACTTTCAAACCAAGTGTCTTTTATGTTGGTCAGCGCGGCGAATTCGTATGAGCATCAAAATCTGGGTGGGGAACTTTTTCGCCCTCGCGCGAAACTCCCGATCACATGGGTTCTTTTTAGGATCTGTGCGATTCCGATTTGAATTCGCCCTGCAAAATTTCGCCCACAAACTTTAAATGTGACCACCAGTCACACAAAAAAAAACGCTAAATATGTTTCAAAAGATTCAAATTCCCTCTTGCCTGTGAAAGCAGCTTTAGAGGAGTTTCATATTTTGTCTTGTGTAAAGTGAGCATTATCCATGACCATGGTTTCCTAGTGTAATGTGTGGAGAGGGATTTAGACATTTATCCTCTCTCTGCAGGAGTTAGATTTGCCAGATCACTGCAGAGCTGTAGGTCCATGTTCAGCAGGTCTGAGATTTGTTGACTTTTGCTGAATGTCACGAGGAAGATAAATAACAGAGCCTTTACACTTTGGAGAGCAAACATTGCTTCTTCCATTTTCATTTGCACAGAAAGCGTCATTCATGTTGTCAGGTCCCTAAAGACGTTTCATCAAGCTTTGTCGGTGGGGGGAAAAAAGTTTCTGACAAAATAAAATAGAAGAATGTGGTTTGGGATATTTGAAGTGATGTCTATCTGAATCATTTCTTTTTGTCCTTGTATCACCAACAGTGAGTTCTGGTTCAAACCGGCTAGTAGCTTTAAGGGTGTTTTTTGCTATGTTGAAGCCCTCCTGCTGACAGTCTTTGAGTGTGGAGTTTGTGTTTTAAAAGAATGCCTTTGTTCATGCTGTCTCAAAAGAAAAGCTGGAGGAATTAATTCAACAGAAGCCGTCCCTCTCTTCTAGATGGCCCCTGCTTTGCACAGAAGGGTTTCATGCATGTTTGCTGATTCAAAGCATCAGGCAGATGAAAGGAGTGACAATTGAGTTCAATCTTTTATCAAGCACAAAACATACTTTTCTTAAATTTGACGAACAAATAAGACAGATGTATAAACACAATCTGTGGAATAAAAAGTTCATCACCTGTAATGAAAGATTTAAAAAACACAGCTGTATTTAATGTGTGAGTGAATCTAAGAGAAATACATTGTTTATTAAAAAAACATTTTCAGTGTTTTTTTTTTAAGTATCAGTAGCATAATGTTGCCACATTATATTGGGGACGTTGTCACAATGGAAAAGATGATAATCATTACAGTATTTAGAAAATTATGAAACAACAATTAAGCTGCAAACATGTAACACACAAAAAGCATTGTTTTGGCACACGAAACTTACTTAATGCGTATTGATTATTCCTATTAATTAACAAATAATCTAGATAAAACCATGTGACAACTTGTCACTCAGACATAGCTACTGAGAGACAGTCTTTGTGACAACTTGCCCCGGTCGGTCTCTGTTCCAGTTCACTGCACTTTTATTACCGAGTTTATGTGACGTAATTACATGGCGTGGTATGGTATCGTATCCAAGTTTTCGTAATGGATCCAAACTCTAGGGGCGGAGAGACTGTTTCCATAACAGTATCCAACAGAAGAAAGTTTAATTCACAAATCGTCGGATTATGATGAGAGTTTTAAATAAAGGGTTCTTTCATATGAAAAGCATTTGGTCGCAGGGGAGAAGAGATATCGGATCTTCTTTGAACAAACCCATCAGAGTTTATCAAAAATGGTTGCTGATTATAACGGCTACTGGAAAATGATCTCCAACGAGAACTTTGAAGAGTACCTGAAAGCTCTGGGTGAGTTTTACAGCATTAAGATCCTTAAACTTCTGCTAGCCTATTCCTCATTTGGAGTAACGCTTGTTTTTAACACAACAGCGTAACATTTTAATTGAATAGGCTATTTTGTTTCAATAATATTTATTCTTTAATATTTTTAATTTTATTTCATGGACTAGACAATATTCAGTTCTAGATTATGCACCATTTATTTCTATGTAAAATTATACAAATATTACAGTAACTTAAACTTACTAAATGTATTTTAAATCCAATGCATGGAAGGCAGATTGGCACCATCTGTTGGAAGAAATTATGTAGGCCTAATATCGTGGCATAGCCACTAGATGCCAGTATATAGGGTTGTTTAATCCCTAGTTGCTTATAACAGTATTATCAGACATAATTCCTTACTAGGTTTTGCATTTGGATAAAAATTGGCATTATCAAATACTGCCTCATCGTTGCTGATTTGTAGATTTTACCTCAAAAATAGCTCATATTTTTCTTGTTACCCATTCATTTCTAATGGCGGTGATTTTTGACAGAGAAGATTGTGACCATTTAGCCTTTTATAGTCATTCATATAGCACAAAAGTTCCACAAAAGTCAACAAGTTTAGTACCATTCTAATAAAATATGCCAAGTGGCCTCTGTCCATCATGGCCTCCTAATCATCCCCATATACTGATCATAGACAGTATGATACTGATTGGCTTCATCACTGTCTCCTCTCCACCAGTAAGCTGGTGTGTGGTGGGCGTTCTGGCGCAATATGGCTGCCGTCGCATCATTCAAGTGGATGCTGCACATTAGTAGAGGTTGAGGAGATCCCCCCCCCCCCCCCCCCCCCCTTCTATGTAAAGCGCTTTGAGGTCTCAGAAAAAGCCCTATATAAATGTAACAAATTATTATAATAAAGCAAAAAGAAGAAGAAAAAACATAACCGAAGACCTTGTTAGATAAACAAAACCAGATATGTGGAAATTAGTTTAGCAAGGTGCCATTTACTTTGTGAAATATTACCTCTGTGAAATTACCTTTGTGGTGTTCTCAGGTGGTTGGTTAGTTTATTTTTCTCTATTTTATGTATTTGACCATATTTGTCACCCTATTGCCTACATAGGAAATCAGTGTTAAAAATAGATTATGTACTTTTCTTGCACAAATTTAGAAAATTATATTTGATCCAGTATTTATGTTGCATAAATAGAAACATTAAATATTTTTCAAGTGAGATTCTCTATGTAGCCTACTGTTTATCATGGTAAATTGTTGTAAGGGAAACAAAATTGCAGGTTTCTACTTTCTTTTTTTTTTCTTTTTTTTACTAGATATTGCACTAAAATAAAAGGTAGCGAGAACTACCACTGTGTTTTGGACATGTACCTTTGTATTCTTCAGATTACCATGTATAATAATATAATTTACCATGTAAATAATAGTGCATGTCTCTGGTAATCGTTCAGTACTGTTGAAATACCACGTTCTTTCCATCTGCAACCATCACACTATGGTAATCCTGGGGTACCTTTCGATAAGAGTATCCTGGGAAATTCACATTTTCACATGGGGTATACTTTTCTTTTCCAGATGTAAATGTAGCTATTAGAAAGATTGCCACCTTGCTGAAGCCTGATAAAGACATCAGTCAGGATGGAGATCACTTCATCATAAAGACTCTCAGCACCTTCAAGAACTACAACATGGACTTTGTGGTTGGTCAGGAGTTTGAGGAGGATCTGAGTGGAGTGGACGACAGGAAATGCATGGTGAGCAAACTTTCAAGGCAAACACTTGGCAGCTTGAGATCTTAAAAACATATATTATCTCAAATCTGCCACAACATTTGATTCTTCATCAATGCTGCCTCTTTGTATAGACACTAGATGTTGAAAGTAAGTTTCTCCAAAAATGTATCTGAATTTGAGATTTTTCTTACGTTTAAATAAATGTGCAAATGGGCCTGCATGGTTTATTAGATCTATTTTCACACAAAAATTATAACATTCCAGTATCAGTAATAATTCTTTTATAAGGATGCCATTTGTATAATTTCATTCCCCTTTAAAATCACTAACTGTGCATGTCATTTACAGTTCACAATCTCAACTAATAAGAAAAGGGAAAAGTGTGAAATGAGAGCAATAATTGGCTCTTTAATCTAATAAGAAGCGTTACTTTCTCTCCTTTCATTTCCCCCTCACTTTACCTTTCATTTGGAGAAATTTGGTATATCTAAGACCTGTGATGAGAGAATTGCAGATACAGTATGTAGAAATAATCATGTTTCTTGCTTAAATTTCTTTGTTCTGTAGAACACAAAAGAAGAACAAAGTAACTTATACAGGTTTGGAACAACATGAGGTTGAGTAAATGATGACAGAATTTTTATATTTGGGTGAACTATCCCTTTCTTTAACCCATTAGGTTGCCTTTTTGCTCCAAAAAATGACATTAATTTCCAATGGATAGTAGTACGAGAGCTGCATTGAGTTCTGAACATAAACATGTGCAGAGTATTATTTATTATAGTTGAGTTATAGTTTCCATTGCATGAGCAATTTGTTAGTTGTGTTGCACTGGATGTGTCTCCTCAATAAAAAACTGTGCATTGTTCACGTTCACTTTTTGATATAACTTGCAGCCAATAAACAACTCTTTAAACGTAGAGTTTAGTAAAGATGTTGTGACCCGGTTTGTCCTGAACAAAAATCACTCGCCCCATTTAGTCCACACAGTGCCAGACATTGTTTCTCTTCATTCTCTTCAGCCGCTGAAAGCAGACAGAGGAATAGGCATTTTCGACATACTTCTCTTTGTGCAGCATGTAATCAGTGCAAACACATTTGCAAACATGGGACAAATTAAATTTTCTCTTTGTGTCGATGAATTATAGATGTGCTTTTCTCCTCCAACTGCTATTGCAATATCCGTTCTGCTTCCCCGTGTCTTTGTAGTCCTAATGCAACTGTGTATTTTTTGCTGTATGTGTGTAGGTTAAAAATAAATCACCTTCTCTGTTATGCATTATAGACCACTATCACCTGGGATGGAGATAAACTGGTGTGCGTGCAGAAAGGAGAGATCGAGGGGAGGGGCTGGACCCACTGGATTGAGGGAGATGGGCTTCACTTGGTAGGCCAGTTCTCATGCATGTCATTAACGTCCTTGATGGTATTCCCTACCAGGTATGGTAGTTTCGCATACATCTAGTATAATATCAGAAATATAGCCGAAGGCATATACAGTATCTCAAAAACTGTTTAGGCTACGCGGCAGATGGCGGGGGAAGAGCTATTCTCAAATCTCAAAACTTTCATCCCTGTGATGATGCACCTGAAAAAGCATAACATTGACAGACTGATTATTATAATACATTTGAACTGTTTTTAATAATTATAATGGGCGTCAAACACCATCATTATGATTTGATAGGATTTTTAAATGAAGTTGACTGGAATATGATGGGTGGAGGTAATAATAACAACAGATGTTTGGCTTCAGCTGTGCGTTTGATCATGCATAATAAACCAAACCTCGTTTCTGACTGCGTTGCTGTAGTGTTACCAAAGAACTGGACATTACCGTCAGTAACTGGACAGTACCGGTCAAAAGTTTGGAAACATTACTATTTTTTATGTGTTTGAAAGAAGTATCTTATGCTCATCACGCCTGCATTTATTTGATCAAAAATACAGAAGAAAAAAATTTGCAACTGTGTATTTGCAATACACAGTTGCAAAAACAGGAAGTTTTTTTTAGCATCATTACTCCAGTCTTCAGTGTCACATGATCCTTCAGAAATCATTCTAATATGCTGGTTAATTAAATTATATTATGTGTGAAACAGTTGTGTTGTTTAATATTTTGTTATAACCTATGATACTTTTTTCAGGATTCTTTGATGAAGAAAAAGTGAAAAAAGAACACCATTTATTTAAAATAGATATCTTTTGTAACAATATACACTACCGTTTGTATATTGATTTTTAAAGAAATTAATACTTTTGTGCAGCAAGGATGTGTTAAATTATATTTTTTTTAAAGTGATTTTATTTTGAATAAATTCTGTATTTTTTACTTTTTTTTCATTAATAAGTCCTGAAAAAATAGAAAGAACTGTTTCCAACATTGATCTTTTTTTTTGTATTTTTGATCAAATAAATGCAGGCTTGATGAGCATAAAGACTTCTTTCAAAAACATTAAAAATAATAATGTTTCCAAACTTTTGACTGGTACTGTACATTGTTGTATTGTGATAAAAAAAAGAAGACCACTGTTCAGAAACATGTACCATGTTAATTATAGCAGAAACAAAACCTACATGATTTACTCTTCTGTGGAACACAAAAGAAGATATTTAGAAAAATGTCTCAGTGTTTTTGTCCACAAGACCCTGCTGACTTTCATTGTAGTCGTTCTTCAAAATATCTTTTGCGTTCCAAAGAGGAAAGAAAGTCATGCTGGTTTTGGAATTACATGAGGGTGAGTAAATGATGACAGAATCTTCATATTTAGGTCAACTTTTCCTTTATGTTTTCTCTGCTTGCAGGAACTGAGAGCCGGCGGGGTTGTGAGTAAACAGGTCTTCAAAAAGGCTTAAACCTGTACCGACATTATAAAGCAACACCCCCTACTGAACACTGGCAAAGAGATTTACAATTTAAAGTATATAAACTCCTGCCACATTTTCCAACATCTGTCTGTCTGTGTGCTCCATCATCTCCGCTATTGTGAAAACCATTCAAACACCATCTGTGATAGTCTGTCACAATCTATATGTGCTTGTTTGTTCTGATCCTCACAGAGGAAGATCTCCAGTGACTTTCATTCGTAGGTGCCGCCGCTTGTCATTTAGGTGTTATTTACATTAGTGGTGTAGAGAACACTGGGATAAGCTGCACTATAAGTGAACCATCAAACAACAGGTGCATCAGGATATTGTCTGGGACGCAACAAGAACAGTCCTCCGATTGGGAGCTTCTGTGTACATAAAAGTAATTAGACTCCAGAGAGGATGTGCTGAAGGAAAAATGATGTGACGAGTCGCAGTGCCGCCCGGCTGCTGTCGGTCTGATTGAAGAGCCTGTCAGTCTCTTGGGTTCTGAGTATGGCAGGGTTTTGCTTTCCTTCCCATCATGCCTCTGTGACTGTGCACACAAAAGAATACATAAATCAGTGAAATAAAGAGAAACGCATTGCGTTCTGCTGTTCATGCGCGTCTTAATGTGTTCGTTTGAACTTTCTATCCACACACTAGTTTAATAAAGGCATACCAGCAGGAATGTAAATTAAATATTGCCGCCGGTTTTGTGTGTGTTTTGAAAAATCCCGGTTGGCATGTTCACTTTTCATTATTGCTGAGATATGCTTCACCGGTTCTGAAGTATTACATGAATATTAAGTGAACTAAAGCAGGACACTTACATCCACTTATGAAGAAAACGAAAGGCATATAATTGGCAGAGTGTTGATAACTGTAGACCGCCGACCAGTAAAGTCTGTGCAGTCATTCATTTTCCAAATTTGGCCCGGAGTCTATCAGCGGCTTCCTGCCAGGTGTTCCTTTTAGCTAAAAATGTGTTACCCCACAATGGCAGTCCACTCAGCATCCACTTCCTTTTTTCATGCTAATGGCTCAAATATATTTTTTGGGTCTTGATTTACTTAAAATAGTGATCTGTTTGTACTAGTAACCTGAACTGTGTTTAGCACACTTTGAATTTATAAACCTGAGACAGATTATGCAAGCAAAATAATAAATTTTACGCTGTTTCACATTGATCAACACGTGAAAACATGTGACATTTACTTACTAAAAGTCCCTTGTGCCTTCAGAGGAAATTAACCATTGCAAAACTCATGGAATATTCTTAGGTCCAAATTTACTTGTGTCGGTCATAATAGGACGTATTATGTGTATGATGTATAGGTCATAATCGTGGGAGGGAGATGGAATTTCTCTTTTAACATAGATACTACCTTACCTGATGATGGACTTATCATTTCTAATTGGATTTGAGACTTGTAATGTAGGAATTCATGCAGACATTCTCGTGAAGAAAAGCAGCGGCATCGAATCTCCTCAAATTTTCACCAGTGTCAAAGAATCATCACACTCTCATTCAAAATGCCAGATGATTACAAAAAGCTATTGGAAAATGATCTCAAATTAGAACTCTAATGAGTACCTGAAAGCTCTCGGTGAGTCAATTACGAGTTCAAAAAGCAGGGAATCTTCTGTGGGCTTAATTAACATTATCATCGCACCGCACTATAAAACCTTTGGAACATAATTACATTACTAAGTTGGGCTGCATAATCCTAATTATTAATTAAATTAAAGACTAGACTTTATTATCATTTTTATAATTGAATTTGCACTCATGTTATTCATATCTATCGACATTTACATACATGCACTCACTGGACACTTTATTAGGTATACTGTTCAACTGCTTATAAACACACATATCTAATCAGCCAATCACATGGCAGCAACGCAATGCATTTAGCATCAGAATTGGGAAGAAAGGTGTTTTATTTTACTTTGAACGTGGCATGGTTGTTGCTGCCAGACGGGCTGGTTTGAGTATTTCAGAAACTGCTGATCTACTGGGATTTTTATCTCTAGGGTTTACATAGAATGGTCCGAAAAAAATAACATTTTCAATGAGTGGCAGTTCTGTGGGCAAAAATGCCTTGTTGATGCCAGAGGTAAGAGGAGAATGGCCAGACTGGTTTGAGCTAATAGAATGGCAACAGTTACTCTAATAACCACTCATTACAACTGAGGTCTGCAGAAGAGTGTAACAAGTCGAACTTCGAAGCAAATACGCTGCAGCAGCAGAAAACCACACTGGTACCAATCCTGCCAGCTAAGAATAGGAAACGGAGTCTCGATTTTTGTGCTGTGACATTCATATGCTAGGGTCAGAATTTGGCATAAACAACATGAAAGCATGGATTTTTGGCATACTTTAGACCCCTTTATAACAATTGAGCATCGTTTAAACATCACAGCCTGCCTGAGTATTGTTGCTGACCATGTCCATCCCTTTATGACCACAGTGTACCCATCTTCTGATGGCTACTTCCCGCAGGATAACATGAAATGACAAATCATCTTAAACTGGTTTCTTGAATATGACAGTTCACTACTCAAATGACCTCAACAGTCACCAGATCACAATCCAATAGCATCTTTGGGATGTGCTGGAACGGTATTCGCATCATGGATGCGCATTTGACAAATCTGCAACAACTGCGTGATGTTAGTATGGACCAAAATCTCAGAGAAATGTTTCCAGCACCTTGTTCAATCTATGCCCTCAAAGAATTAAGGCAGTTCTGAAGTGAGTGTATATATTTACGTGTATTAGTGTGTTTAAATATGTCATTTAAATGGCCAGTTTTCAAATAGTCTTTGAAAATGTAAACACAGAAGTAACAGAAATATAAACACTGGGAGTTAATTAATCTCGGTTTGATTTTGGCTCTGGTTCCTGGCAGACCCACATTTCGCGATTAGGAAAACTGCCACTGTGATGAAGCCAACAATGGCATCTCTGAGAATGGAGATCGCTTCATCAATGAGACAGTCACCATAGACGGCGTGACATTGACTGTAGTTTGCCAGGAGTTTGATCTGCCGGGAGCTGATGAAAGTATTTTGATTAGGCTATCCTATTTCGATTTAAATGTATAATAACTTCTGTAAGATTAATTTCAACATTTGAATCAGCACCTTTGTTTTTTTTTCTCTATTTATATGCTATGGAAATTGGTAGAGGCATCAAATCATAAATCTATTAAGCATATAAAATGCAAAGGCCTACATTATACGCTCCGTCTGTAGTGATATACTCTGCAAAGTTATGATGAAAATATTAATAATCATAATCATGGGCCTTATTCATCATTGTCATCATTATTGCACTGACAAGATAAACCAGATGTGCTAAAAAGATAAGAGCAGATGGTTGTGTTGTTATTTTTGTCTTGTTTATCTCTTGTTGTATATAAAGCTCTTGGCATAATAGAAAAACTGGTCTTTAAGAAATCCTGTACCAAGGTCTATAATATAGCAAAAGCATTCCTGTTCCCTGAAACTTCTTCACTTTCTTCTCTCCTTTCTTACCCCCCATGACACCGTGTCAAAACAACAGTAACATCTAAATTAACTGATTTTATTCAAGTAATAAATGTTAGTCAACATCACTGAATCCAAATGCATTGATTTATACCAACAAAGCTATTTTATGCTTTAAGTCGGGTAGAATAGAAATAGCTCTTTACGGTAGCTATTGCATGTTAGCATTGGAAGGTATATTCAAAAAGCAAAAAAAGTAGGTGTGTGTGTGTTACAAGAAATGTGGGTTATGCGTATCTGACTCAATATGAAAGGCAAGGAGAGCACAGACAAGAAGAAAGATGATGGATGTAGTCTGGCTCCTGCAGCCCTCATACAAGCTCGATGGAAAGGGTGTTGGACCCTGTGTATATTGTCCCATGTGTACAAAAAATGTGCCAACAAAATGAAAATAAAGAGAGATGGAATGAACCTGTCTGTGTGGTGGTGGTTTTGTATTTGTTTGTTTGTTTGTGTGTGTGTATAGTAGTCAGAGTTTCTAATCACCAAGTGCATTTCTATGCATCAAAACTCCATGGTAAAATATCTCATATATCTATAACATCAAATTCTAGCATGAAGATAAGGTATACGTTTCTCTAAGTTAAGATGTCTGAGTTTGACATATTCAGGTAATAATAGGCTACTTCAAAAATCTTATTTTAACAGACTATGATGAAACATATCTAAAGGACTGTAGCTTAGGTCATGCAGCATTGGTTTAGTGGACTAAAATGTAGGGTACGTCACATGTATGTAAACTATTTTAAAATGGTGTACTTATTTGGCAGGCAATGTGCATTGAGCATGTTACATCAGACACAATTAATGTTTCTGTAAAAGTATCCAGGATTACCTATTTACAACATAATCTTTTTCTCATGCCACAGCCACTTATAGGGGCCTTATGGGGCTTTTTTTATTCTTAATCTAATATCTTCAGTTTAAATCCTCTTTATTTTTTATAGCCTATACGTTTCTTACTTATCATTTAGGCCTGTAGCTTTTAAGGATAAAGGGTCAAAGAGAATTTTGTATTGCTCTGCATGCTTCCATCCATATTATGCACGAGTTAGATTCATACTGGATGATAGAAATAAAGCCGTATGCTAATTTAGATTAATTGGTAAAGGATGGGATGTGTGCCATAGTGAAGGTCATGTGAGCAAAAACTTGTTCTATAGACTATAGTGAGCCTGAATCACAAATTAATGTCACTCTCTTCAAGATATTCTAAGAATCTTAGACCTCTAATTTACATGTCAACAGAGAAATTAGTTTTCAGTTCATTTAATCTAAAAGTTAATGTAGCAGAACGGTGTAAATCCATGTGAATAATGCAACAATTGTCTCCTCCTCCTACCATTAGGCTAATCCATGTGTTCCGATATCCTGAACTTTGATCCTCAAGGCGTTATGCACGGGATTGTGCACATTGTGGTAGTGTTTTTAGTTACTGAGCACATGTGTCGCGATTATGAGCTGATCCGATTAATATGGTGGTAAATAAAATGCGGTGCTGATAGTCAGAGAGCTGCACTACAGGAGCTGGGAACGATCAAGCATCAGGTCTCCTCTAAAACACACTTTCAGGACACGAAGAAAATCACATTTCACAATGCCTGCTGATTATACTGGCTGCTGGAAAATGATCTCCAGTGACAACTTTGAGGAGTATCTCAAAGCTCTCGGTAAGTTTTTTTTAGTGGTTTTTTTTTTTTTTTTTTGATATAGCCTACTGTAAGGGTATGTGACTGTCTGAATTATTTCTTTATTTATTAAAAACAAAAAACATTCCAACTCTAAATTCTTGAATGAAACAGTGGCTCGAATCGTCGGTAGCAGTTCGCGGTGTTCAGATTCGCTCGGTGGCCGTTTCTACAAGTCGTTACACCAGATGGCGAACTGAATGTTGTTGAATGAGTTAAATTATTCACACTCAACCGATTTTTACCGAAATTGACTCACAAATGCCTTTCAAATCGGTCAACATTGTTCACAAACGAGACGATCCGACTCGTTCAGAAAGGGGCGTTTTCGTTCTCTACTTCCAACCAATTTGCTCTTAAATGCTCTTTCACAGCCCGCACTTGCATGCCATTGGTCGTGCTATTGTCTGTCTTTAAATCAGAACGAAAGGCCTAGTAGGAAATTAGTTTAGATCATTTAAAATATATTAGCTGGAAAGTCTAGGTCTATTCCAAAGCATTCTTGAATTACAACCATTTAAGTTTGGATAGTGATTTTCATGTCTATGTGGAAAAAAAGGTGGGGGGGCGGGGGGTCACAGTTAAAGGATAATTCCGGTATTTAACACCTTGTGGTTAGTGGTGTTCATTGATGATTATAAACAATATATCGTCGCAATATATGATTCCAATCCGTTTATTTTGCTATAGTGGAACTATTTTTTCAACAATGGGATTTTACAAAATAAAACACGACAGAAACTGTATTTCGCAACACTTTTTGGTTCTGGAACATCAACTAACATCACTAATCACTCGGTGAGTTGCACAGTTTTGAAAAATAATGTTAAAGGTTGTTTTAATGACATTTTCGGACATGCCCATTGACTCCAATGTTAAATGGGTCCATGGCCAATTCTTTTATAGTCAAAAACTCGAGAGAGGAACCATTGTCAAAAAGATTTTGTCCACCACTCTTGTTCATCCAAAACAAACTACAATATAGACTCAAGGTGTTAAATACCGGAATTATCCTTTAAGGGGTTAATGAAAGTATTTTATGTTTCAACTGGCATTGATTTATAAACAGGTCTGTTAACCGGCCACTAATTGTAATTTTATTTTTTCTCTCACAATTCCTGAAGATGTTAATGTTGCTATCAGGAAAATTGCTGTTTTGTTAAAACCTGACAAAGATATCACCCAGAATGGAGATCACTTTGTCATCAAGACTGTCAGCACATTCAAGAACTATGACATGGACTTTGTGGCTGGTCAGGAGTTTGAGGAAGACCTGGGTTCAGTCGATGGCAGGAAATGTATGGTGAGTGTACCAACATTTTCCTTTCATGCAATAAGTATAATCCAGAAGTATGAATTGCAGTGATGGAGAGAAAAAATTGACGAGACATAAATTATAGTGTTTGTCTGCTGCTGCTTTTTTCAGTCTTTTGGCCTGGAAATGGCTGAAATAGCTTGGCTTTCTCATTTGATTTCTGCTCACTTGAATGACTTATTTGATTGTAATCCCCTCATGTGTACGTGGAATGCAGTTGCATACAGAAAGCCATTTAAAACTGCAATGACTGAAATATTAAGTGAGAGCTCCAAAGTTTTATCCTTATTTTAGTCATTCAGATGTTCAGCTTTTGGTGGCTCTTGTTAGTCAACCTACTCCAAACTTGAGAAAAAAAATATTTAAATGTTATGCTTCAGTGTCATAAAAATATTAAAAAGGCAAGCATTCATTTATCTGATTAAGTAAGACATGAGCGGAATAAATTAAACAAAATTTGATCACAGAAATTGTATCTAAGCAGTTTTTTTTAATGGAATAATGCAGTACTTGTTATAAATGATTTACCCATGCACTTCATTATTTTTTAAAATTCAAGTGCCCTTGTCATCTTTAATCAAAATAACTTCCCCTCCCACTTGCAGCGACATGTCTTCTCTTCTCTGATGATGTGTTTACTGGCGCGAGGGCGGGACAACCTGTCACTCACATGACATCACAGTAATAGCAAAACACAACCATCCAATCAATTCCCGATGGACAAAGTCAAGTCCCGCGCTACATTTGTTTTTTCTTGTTGGAGAAGCCATTTTACTTGGATAATATATGTCACAATAGGGAAGAAAAGACTATCTCGGACTTTAAATTACTTTGGCAACATCCATCCATTACAGTTTCACTGTTGCTTTGAGGTGCAATACCCAACATAAAACCTTCCCATTTAATTTGAAAATATATAATTTATGTTATAGATGAAATATCAAACCATAAATTCCACTTATTTAAACTTGTTGTAGTAAACTTTGCATATTTGTATTGTTTAATCCACAGACTACCATCACCTGGGATGGAGACAAGCTTGTGTGTGTGCAGAAAGGAGAGATTGAGGGCAGGGGCTGGACCCACTGGATTGAAGGAGATGAACTTCATTTGGTGTGTAATGTATTACCAAACTACACTTGAAACATCTTTTCTTATACACTCTCATCTGCCCCCATACAACAATTACTTTGTTTTTGGAAGCCGTGAGTTAGTGTAAAACATATGGTAACTGATGATACAAATGACACGTGCTCACCAGTGTGTATCAGGGGCTCATTGTGCAGGGAACGTTATTATTGTTTCAAGGCTATTGTGCTATTGAACTCATCTAAAACGTTAACAACAGATGTTCGACCACATCTGTGCAATGTTGCGCTTAATTACCCCAAGCAACCCCTTTGACAAAAAAAGTGAAGAATCTATATTTAGGCACATAGCACCACCTGCTGGTGAGAAGTGCCATTTGCCTTAAGGAACATGATTTATCTGTAAAGGATGTGGTTGTGTAGTGCAAAGGATATTAATTCTGGTTACCTTTGTCCTGGAAAATCTGTTTTGTTTTATAATTCTGTTCTGTATATTTTCTATGTAGGAGCTGAGAGCAGCTGGAGTTGTGAGCAAGCAGGTTTTCAAGAAGACTTAAGCTTACGTTGTATAGTTAAGCCTCCTAGTGGAAAAGACAGAAACAACCACCATAGACTGAGCTGTGCATCCATTCATCCTCTCATTCATCAATCTTTCTGTTTGCACTTGCATTTTGCATATATGCATCTGCTTGATGTGCCTTTCTAGAGTCCTCATCAGACAAAGTTTATTCCAAATGAGCAATTACTTTAGTGGATTACCTGTTAAATTCATTTGTGTGTGGGTTTGGTATGTTATAGTGCTGTGGTCACTAAGCCTCCTAACTGGGAGCTTTACTGCTGTCTAAAAATACCGCCTTTACATCTGAGGGTCTTTCTGTCTGGAGGAGAGAAGATGGGTCTTGACCCCACAGCAAATTGAGCTCTTTTCAGAAGCAGGAGGAGGAGGATGATATGAAGAGGGTCTGTAAACCTGCACTGCTGCATCCCTTGTATATCATGTGTGCTGAAAGTGTGACAAATCACAACTAACAAAATAAAGAAAACTGATGAGAATAGCGAACATGCATGTTTTCGTGTTGCCTTTTATTTTCTTTGACAAAGTTTCACCACACATTGTTTACATGACATAAATAAGTTGAGGGATGAAAAAGACAATGTCTACTCTTGAAAATGACTATTATTAATAGGCAGGAGCGTTCACTTTTATTCACAGTAGATTACTTGTGGTTCAAGGCACATCAGTTGAGAACTTGTTTCTTAAAAACCTGTTTACACACCACTCCACAGACTCGCATTTCCTGTTAATTAAAAACATTTTTTAGTTATTTTTGATCAAATAAGTTCAGCCTTGGTGAGCATTAGAGACTTCTTTAAAAAAAAAAAAAACATTGTACCAACAACCCCAAACTATTGAAGTTAGAGTTTAGTGGTCATTATGCACAAATATAGTTGAGTAACACATGAAGAATCCCAGACAGTCGTATAATTAAATCATTAAATAGATTTCAGCTTATACACATTTGAAACATGTTTGCTATTGTAATGTGTGACTGCCGCGGTAATGATGTTATCTCATTAATTGCATTGTTGACTACCAACAACAAGAATCAGCCAAGTGTGACCTTTCATTATACAACAGACCATGTCCTCGTATGAACTGCGTCCTTATACAAACTTACCACATGTAACTCATCCCCTTTCACCCACTGTGTCCAGCCCCTTCCCTCCTTTTCTCCTTTCTGCACACACACCAGTTTGTCTCCCTCCCAGTTTACCGTGGTCTACAAAACAAGGACAGATACACGCCACTAAAAGAGATGAAGCTGGAACCGACTGACAATTCACTCAGAATAGAGAATAAATAGTGTACTTTACCAAAAACATAATTCAATTCAATTAACACACACACACAAAAAAAAAAATTATTAGCAGAATCATAAACAGACTGGTTTATAATTAATTTACTACATTTTGTTGATCTTATTATTTGCCTCTCTCTAAAAAAAAGTCTATATAGAAACTTAAAGGGTTCTGTCAGGTGCTTCCTTTCCCAATATGGGATCATAAATATAAATTAAATTAAATAAACTTCATGTGGAACTGAAAAAATGAAGTTATGTGAACTTTACAAATCCACATAACTTATTTTTTTTTCAATTCCGTAGGTTTATTTAATTTTAAGGCAATGGGTTTCCTTACTTTTGTAAGTTAAGCCAACTGATCACTTTACAGTGTAGAACCTTTTTGCATAAAGAATTCTTTAAAAATGAGTAAAAAAATGGAACCCCAGTGAACCTTTTTTTTTCTAAGAGTGAATTGGAAGAATTGGAAGTCTCACATTCACAATAGCTCAATTCCGGGTTAAAAAAAGGTGAATAGCAAAACAAAATGGATTTAACATTTAACCCCAATAAAGCTTTCATTGTAAACTGAAAACAAACACTGTACTAACATGCCTAAACTAGTTGACCTCACGTTCCCGGAGCACCAGGTGTTTGCGGCATTAGCCGAAAACCTGGATTTAAGATGCAATAGGTCATTGTAGTAAATCTCAATCTAATCCTATTTAATGGCATAATCACTTGACAAGTCATACTTGACAATAGGAAATACAGGTCAGAATAGAACTACATGTAGAATCCAGTATAGAGAACATTTTGTGCAATGGAAAGTTTCCATGGATGTTATATCTCTCATGCAATCATAAAGAACCTTTATTTTTAAGAGTGTAATACACAAAAAGGTTTTGTTTTCCAGTTCTGATCTTACATTTCTGTTTAGGTGCACTTTAATCTGTACCATATAAGGAGGACACTTACCATACATTTCCTGTCATCTACCCCAACCAAATCCTCCTCAAACTCCTTTCCAACGTCAAAATCCATATGGTAGTTCCTAAAGGTGGTGAGAGTCTTGATATTAAAATGATCACCATTCTGAATAATCTCCTTATCAAAGATGAGATAGCTGGCAATTTTTCTGATGACAAGATTCACATCTGTAAGTTGAATACATATAGAATTGGTCATACCCTTTTATGGTACATGAGCCAATTTTTACTGTACTGTAAATCAACAAAATATAATCAGGTCTGCCAGAGATACAACTTTACAAAAAGTACAAAATACAAGCATATAAAAAATTATGATCAATAAGTTATGACAACATGTGTTTTTTAAGTTATACAAGATTCACCTCGTTTTTTAAAGTCTGTTTAATGTAATTTAAGTTGAAATTACTTAAACACCCAAGTTGATTGTACTCAAAAATTTAAGGCAACAACTTTGTTTTACCATTTTCAACAGAATATATTATAACATCTCCCATACCTCGTTCAGCAATAAAAATTCATGTCACAGGGGTATAATAAATAAATGAATAAATATAAAATGAATATATATCATACCTAGCACTTCCATGTATTCATCAAAGTTTTCATTACTTGTCATTTTCCAGTATCCATTCATGTCCACAGGAGACATCTTTGCTGCTTTTTTGCGTTTGTCTCACTGGTGTGGCGTCTCAAATCACACGGCAGGTTGTAAACCTAAAGCCAATTAGGGCCTTTGGATTATCTCAAAGAGCATTTACACATGTTGTAGGACACATGTAGTGGATTTTTTCCTCTTTTTCTTTTAGCTCTGTCAAGGGGAGTGAATTCCAATGCGTGATGCATCTCATGACCTCATGTCAGTCACTGCATGTGAACTGACAGATATGTCTGTTTGTTATTGTTTTGATTCTCAGTCTGTCAGCAGCACAACTGTCAGTCAAAGCAACAATCACAATGCTGTCAAAAGGCTTCCATTTATGCTTACAGACTCTAGAGCAAGAGAGAGAGAGAGAGATGGGAGAATTGTTCAGGTGAAGACCTGTCAGTAATGAGGTCAGTCTCCATCCTGACTAAATTACTCTGAAGTGTCTGAAATATAGAATAAAATATACATGAGATTCCTGAGATGTTTATTTTTCTGAACATGGCCTATTTTCTTTTCCATCATGTGTGCTTTTGCCAACCAAACTTGTCTTTGTGTATCTACACTACCATTCCAAATTTGAGGGTCCATAAAGGGTCTTAAAAGCCTCTTATGCTCAACTAGGCTGCATTTATTTGATCAGAAAATATGCTCAAACAGTAATATTGTGGAATAACATTACGATTTTGTCCTGTTATGTTGGTGTTTTGTTTTTGTTTTCATGGACTTTTACTTTTGTATCACTTTATTTCCTGTTTCCTTCCATTGTCATGGGTTGTGTTCATTTGTTGTCATGGTGATTCATTGTTTCCTTGATTATAGTTCACACCTGTCTATTTTAATATATTTCAAAAATGTAATATATTCCTGTGATGGCAAAGCTGAATTTTCAGCATCATTACTCCAGTCTTCAGCATCACAGAAAATCACCTTCAGAAAGTCTAATATGCTGATTTTGTGCTCAAGAAATGTTTCTTATTATTCCAATGTTAAAATCTTGCTTTTTGATATTTTGGTGGAAACCGTGATAAAAAAAAAATCAGGATTCTTTGATGAATAGAAAGTATAAAATAACAACATTTTAAATATAAATCTTTTGCAACATTATAAATATCTTTACTCTCATCTTTGTTGTGTTATTTTCTTTAAAACCCCTCAAGTCACGTCATTCCATGTCATTTAGTTTTTCCAATGGAATAAAAAGCAGATTTTTGTTGTTTTTTTATTTATTTATTTATTTTTGCTGTTCTTGTTGTTTGTTTTGACAGACAGATTGACAGAGTAGATCCATGGAAATTTCGTACAAAAATGTCTACTTTTGTGTTCATGTAGGCAATTTAAGTTTGAATCTACATCCAGATCTTTTTCCCTTTTTGTAATAGAAAGGCTTACTACAACACATGCTAAAATATTCTTCCTCTGTACTTTCATATTCGTCCTACTTTCTTACAGGCCTGTTTGATGACACGCTGGATGGAGCATTCAAGATAAAGTCTGACTCATAAATATACACTAAGTGCTGGAACAGTGGTGACAGAATAAAGTGTAGCCTTTGGGTATTCTGATCTTCTGAACATCAAACGCTGGAAATGGTCCTTGTTCTTTCTGACATATTTCCTCTTATCTTGTCTTCCATGCTTAACAATAGAGTCCAAATACAGAGTTTCTCAGATCACAGGAATGAAGATCAAAAAATGACGTTGTAT
Source organism: Phoxinus phoxinus (assembly GCF_949152265.1). Lineage (NCBI taxonomy): Eukaryota > Metazoa > Chordata > Actinopteri > Cypriniformes > Leuciscidae > Phoxinus > Phoxinus phoxinus. The sequence continues at coordinate 33,369,150 of NC_136880.1, read as the reverse complement.
AACGCCCCACTCGCCCCCTTTTCTGCAGCATCTCAGTGGGTGGGAGATTTAAAACATTGTTTATGCACTATATGCCATTTGCATTGAAATTACTTTTTTATTCATTAAAGAATCCTAAATGAAAGGTATCACGATTTCCACAAATATTGATTATAATAAGAAATATTTCTTGAGCACCAAATAAACACGTTAGAATGATTTCTGGAGGATCGTGTGACACTGAAGACAGGAGTACTGATGCTGAAAATACAGTTTTGCTATCACAGGAATAAATTACATTTTAATATATGAATATTAATATAATGTATTCAAATATAAAGCTGTTTTTAGGGTTTGGCAACACGAGCGACAACAACCATTCTCAACGCCTTTGTTCAAATGAACAACGACATGGTGACAATGGCAGTGCAGATAGTTGAATAAAGCGTCGGAACACCTCAGACAACAGCGACACTGGGAAAATTACAAACCTTGACTGTTGTGGAATCTTATTTACTGTATAGTATGTATCCAGAACATATTTTAATACAAGCTACTGCAAAGATTGTGTTGATAAATAAGATGCATTTTACATAATGAGATCAGAATAGCACAACTTCTCTTAAATAACAAATAGTGCACAGGGAATATTAAAGGCAACCTTACTAACTAAACAGAAAAGGAAAGGAACCCCAAAGATCCTTCACAGTGTAGTGGCCTGTGGTAAATACATTTTGATCTGGCCACTTTACTTTTTTTCAGTAGGTGAGGGGTCTTCTCTTCTTCAATTATAGGTCAGAGATCTCCCTTATCTTTACTCTGCTCTCTCCCCTCATTGTGAATAAACAGTTGAGTATAAAAGCTCCTCACTTGACCTGGTATAATGCCACTGAAGTCAAGAGTTCATCACACAACCATGCCCGTGGATTTCACTGGAAAATGGGAGCTGGAGTCGAGCGAAAACCTTGAGAATTTCCTTAAAGCACTGGGTAAGCCTGATCAGATGTCTGCTATCAGTTTAAGTCAGCAGAGAAATAAGAGAAAGCTATATTTGTGCCATTTTCTAACTCTGGTTATGCCACTTTATGATATAGACAAAGCCTAAAGAATGAGAAATGACCATGCCAAGATGCAAATATTTTGTTATTCTTACATACACAGACATTGACTTTGCCTTTCGGAAGATTGCAGCCCACCTCACTCCAACAAAGATCTTCACCCAGGATGGGGATAGCTTTGTGATTAAGACACAGAGCACCTTCAAAAGCTATGAGCTGATCTTCACTGTTGGAGTTGAGAAGGAAGAATTTACTAAGGGATTTGACAACAGGTCGATAAAGGTGAACAATTCCCTTTATAAATGTGATCCTCTTCTAATGTCATAAATGTATTTACCTATAGTTACCCCAGCCTTGGGCTGTTGGCCATGATCTCAGTCAGTTTGTTCAGTGAACAGTAAAACAAATAGAGAACAGGCCTCAACTTTTACCCAAAAGTACAAAACACCTTAAATGTCTTTTTTTCACATGTCATTTCAATACAGGTTTATTTATGTAAACCAGGGGTGGACGAAGTACAAATCAAATAAGTAAAAGTACAGATACCAGAACATATTACTCCAGTAAAAGTACAAATTTTCAGAGTAAAAGTATAAAAGTATACTTGATTTTCATGTAAGTCTGATCAATGAGCCATATATTAATTCTAGCCATATTTACAGGCAAGCTAGTCAGTAGACAGCACTAATAAGAAAGAATAGTGCTTTGATATGTACTGCAAATAAGCAATAGCTCTTTTTTATGCACCATGGCCCCAAATTATATGATGATCAACTTTAAAAAATATATATATATTATTAAAACAAGTGAGCATAATTTGTATAAAAAGAAATTGTAAAATGACTTTGGTTTTCATTAAAATCATGTAAATAAATATAGAATATTAATGAACAATATTTGTGTTACATTTAGACTCTGGTGACCTGGGAAGGTGACAAATTGGTGGCCACCCAGAAAGGTGAGAAAGCCAACCGGGGATGGAAACACTGGATAGAAGATGACAAACTTTATCTGGTGAGCATCCTCATGGATAATATTAACCAAAACAATGTTAAAGACATTTAAAGTGTATGGTGCATATATCCTTTTATAAAATTCCTGCTCTACTCACAAGGGATACGTGTTGACCTCATGATAATTTTACTTGCAGGAATTGACATGTGAGAATGCTGTGTGCCAACAAGTGTACAAAAGAAAAGACTGAATTTTCATGTGATCCAATGTCACATTCATTTAGCTACTCGACAAGTCTATCAAAATCAAGCTGTGTGTTAACTTGAGGCATCACTGCTTTCTCAGGAGATGAAAATGAAAATGTAACACTGTCAATACTTCAGTGGGAGTTTGTTTCTTCTGTCTGAATAAAGATAATAAGACATTACAGTATGAGTCGGTATCCAACATTGTATAAAATATTTGAAGATTAAATGTGCATCAAATACATGGGTTTTTGATCTCTCAATCATTTTTGTATTGCATTGCATTATATGTTTGGCCCCCACAATTAAAAACTATTGATCATATAAGCATTTAAATATCACTTTACTATTATTTGGAGACACTGTATTCAATGACAACTGATATTTAGATTCAAGTAGTCTGCTAAGATCTCATTGAATAACATTACACAAGCAATCAGAATTTCTTCTTACTTTTTGGCCATATAAATATCAGCAACTTGCAACCAAATTGCATATTTTTGCTCAGTTATTTTCTTCGTCATGAGATCCATTTTTTTTTCTTCACATTATACCAGCCATAAAAGCTTGATGTAGCCTATTATACTCAACAACAACAAAAACAGAGGCTATGCTCATTTTGATGTAGATTATTTTAGATAGGCTACTGTTTCATAATTTAAAAAAAAAAAAAATGAGCAAAACAAAATAGTTTTACATTGGATTGGAGGACTATAAAGATTGATAGTGTAGCCTAACCATTAAGAAGAGACTGCAGACACTGATGGTGTCTGCAGTCTAATAATATTTAATAATTAATACTTTCTTTTTATTATTATTAGGCCTATTATTATTATTATTATTATGGTTGAAAATTTAGATATAGACTAGAGATAGTGTGGAAAACTGTGGAAATTGTATAGTTAGGCTACTTTTGAGTCAATGCTGCTGAGAGACTATTACATAGCCTACATTTTAATATTTAAATAATTTATTTATTAGGCTATATCATAGTTAGGAACACGCTTCAATGAGAATTTTCAGGTGACAGGGCACATTTCAGCATGGTGTTGTTTTTTTTGTGTGTGTGTGTGTTATTATTAGGCTATTATTATTCATACCTACAATGAAGGTGTAGTCTTTAGAGGAAAAGGTTAAGCTCAAACTCATTGCAAGCCAACATCATCATGCAGTGTCACTCAAATACCGAGTTTGGCCGAAATCACCCGGAAAACACCGAAGCCGTCCGAGTGTCACGTCAACGCTTCCGACGTCAAGCGCACGGGCATTGAGGAAGTTCCACGTCACATTTGCCTGCCGTGCACACAACTGAAGCCGAAAAAACACAGACTCTCGGTGGATGATATAAAATATTGCAACTGAAGGAGATAAAAACCAGCAAACGCAAACATGGTAAGTGTCACAACAATTCTTACGTTGTGAGCAATATTGTAGCTGTTTCGCATATATTAAGGAAAAATACGCTTTCAATAACGTTAGCTCGCGCTGTTAGCCTCGAAGGCCCTTAGAATGGCCACATAGACAACTCTCATTTAGTCAGTCTGTAAACTATTTATTCATTTTCAATATGTTTCGAGATACTACTTGCATTTAAAACGTAACATTATTATATATTTTATAAATTAATTGTCCACTTAAATGTTTTAAGAAGTGATATCTTGTGTTCTGGCTAACAGCTGATCATATGAATCTGACTATAACATTAACATAAGTAACGTTACACGTTAATAAATAAGCACTATAGATATATGTGATGCTGTATATATTATTTTGAGTTGCATGGTCATTCCTGACATTATCTTTGTTGTAACGTGATGTTGTTGCTTCTTAACTGTGCTGTAAAGGTTAGTTGCTGTTACTATCAGACTTAACTGGTTGATAAATGGCAAATATTTGTGTAGTTGTGGGTAGACAGGTAGATTAAAAAAATGTCACTGCTTTCTGTTTCTCAAAATTAAGTTTTGAGCTTTTTCTATAGACTATTATTGTTTATACTATATAATTGGGACTGCTGACAAAAGAGATTGGTGCTGATTAATATAAACGTTAAAGTAATAGTGATTCTGATTCTTCTCCTCTAGCCTCTGAGGCTGGACATCAAGCGCAAACTCACGGCTCGATCTGACCGTGTCAAAAGCGTAGACCTTCATCCATCCGAGCCATGGATGCTGGCCAGTCTGTACAATGGCAGTGTCTGTGTGTGGAACCATGAAACACAAGTAAGTAGGAAACGTGTGCAGTTTTTCAGCATTTTTAATATATTACCATCTGATCTTTACAACAAACATTAGGGATACAGTAGAGCGCTAAGTGTGTTTAATGCTTGTCTAATAATCTCTTATATTTACCTTTGATAGACTCTGGTTAAGACGTTTGAAGTCTGTGACCTGCCAGTAAGAGCTTCCAAGTTTGTTGCCAGGAAAAATTGGGTCATAACTGGTGCTGTAAGTACATGAATAATAATGTACACTATTATATAATATCTATTCATTTACTATTCCTTTTATTATAGATTTGGTACTGATATTAAACTATTTAATAAATCCCCCTTTTTTTCTAGGATGACATGCAAATTCGAGTTTTTAACTACAACACATTAGAGCGAGTACACATGTTTGAGGCCCATTCAGATTACATTCGCTGCATCGCTGTGCATCCCACCCAGCCCTACATCCTCACGAGCAGCGGTATGGACAGAATACATTTGCATATTCACAAGTATTCATATTACATGTATGAAAATACACCATATGTTACATAACATATTACACTACCGTTTAAATATTTGGTGTGTCGGTAAGATTTTTAAAATAAATAAACACTTTTATTCATCAAGATTGCAGTAAATTGATCTAAAAGAACAGTAAAAACATTGTAATGTTATAAATCGTTTGTTTTAAATGCTTTTCTTTTGAACTTTCTGTTCATAAAAGAATCCTGAAGAAAATGTACAGTATCATGGTGTCCTCAAAAATATTAAGCTGCACAGCAGATTTCAACATTGATAACAAGAAAATGTTTCTTGAGCACCAAATCTGTTAATTAGAATGATTTCTGAATGATCATGTGACCTTGTAGACTGGAATAATGGCTGCTAGAAATTCAGCTTTGCCATCAGTTAATTTTATTAATATATTAAATATATAACAATTATTTCACAATATATTACTATTTTTGATCAATTAAGTGCATACTTGGTGAGCATAAATGTTCAGCATAAAAAAAAAATGTTTTATCTTACCAACCCCCAACCTTTAAACTGTGGTGTATGTACAAAACTCTTTGTTTAACATTCATTGGGTGTGTGTGCATTTAGACGACATGTTGATAAAGCTGTGGGACTGGGAGAAGAAATGGTCCTGCAGTCAGGTATTTGAGGGCCACACACACTACGTCATGCAGATTGTCATCAACCCCAAGGACAACAACCAGTTTGCAAGTGCATCGCTGGACAGAACCATCAAGGTAAGATAGTACACTTATATGGATAGAGCCAGTTTGAATCTGATTTGTGACATTTCCCTCATAATTTCCTCTTTGTTGTGTTTCAGGTTTGGCAGCTGGGCTCTTCCTCTCCTAACTTCACTCTGGAGGGTCATGATAAGGGGGTGAACTGCATTGATTATTACAGTGGAGGAGATAAACCCTACCTCATATCTGGAGCTGATGACAGGCTGGTTAAGATTTGGGACTATCAGGTATGAATGATATTGATGATAGTCAATAGAGCAAGTCATTCCTGGCTGTTTATTTACTTCTGTTCTGTGTGCCTCTCTCTCTTTAGAATAAGACATGTGTCCAGACTCTCGAGGGTCACGCTCAAAATGTGTCCTGTGTAAACTTCCACCCAGAGCTGCCAATCATCATCACTGGATCAGAGGATGGTGAGTCATCTTTAGGATAATGTTATAGATTTTTTTTTTAATGATCACTTTTATAAAATTGCACTGCCTCATTCCTTATGCAAACATTTGTTTACTTTTTTTTTTTTTTTTTACAATATAAAATTTTTAAAGCTAAAAGCTTTCAGTGGTCCCTGCACATTAAACTGGGACTGTATAAAGTGTGGTGTGCTTTGAAACCTTTGCAAATAATTAGTTTTGATCCAGTGATTCGGAGCACGTATCAAAATGCCGAAGTCACGTGAATTCAGTAAACAAGGCTTTGTTATGTAATAACTGTTTCGATCTCTTGGATCAATTTTATAAACTTGTAGACATGGAATTTCACATTTGTATGATAAAAAAAAGTAGTAGTCCCTACAAATAGAATAAAGACACTTTATATTTAATGGTATTAGATGATTTGTTAATGGCATATTATAGATTACACCTTCAATAAAACATTTGCAATTGGTTTGTAAAAGTTGTTTATGCATCTTCACTAGGGCTGAACGATTTTGGAAAATAATCTAATTGCGATTATTTTTACCAATATTGCGATTGCGATTTAATATGCGATTATTTTTTAAGCTCTTTATCTATTATATTATTCAACAAACACAAGCAATAAATCATTGTAAAATATGGGTGGGAATGAGCCGATCAACTTTTTTATTTAATGAATCTTATTAATAAAACTTAAAATATTTATCTAATTACATATGTAATTAGAAGTAGGCTACTTTTAAAAATAATTACACATTAAAAAACGAAATTAATACAGTTAACGTTACATGTTAATAATTTTAAATAGGCTATATAAACGAATAGCTTCAAAACATAAAAGTTATCAATAACAAAGAGAGGAAAAAAACATTACAAGCAATAAACAAAGAGTGCTTTCAGTATTCTGGATGGTTTTCATTCAAGAGCTGTGATTAAGTGATTTTTCTTTCTCAGTTTAGATACGACAAGCTGCTTCACACTAATGCACATATCTCTTTTGAAATAGCCTATAAGATGTGGTTTGTCCTGTCCTTTTAATAACTTAAGACATAACTGACTGTTTTACATTAATTTCGCGTCATAAACGCATTTTGAGATGCAAGTAGGCTAAACACGTAGACAGAGTCGCTCACAGCCGCATGTGAGAGCGCTCTTCACAAAGCGGGCGTGAGTATTTGAAATTGAAAGCAGCTTCTATCGATGGTTTTTTATGTTTTTATTTTTAATATATAAGCCAACTGCATTCCAAAAGACATATGATGCCTTTATAGAGCATTTGTAAGGAAAATACCGGCGGGCGGGACCGCGCACTACTAGAGTAACATCAAGCGCGCGTATTTCACAGCGAGTGCCATTCTAGCAATGAAGCCCGCGAATGTCCAATTCGCTTCAACTTTTCCGATCTGTATGAAAGACTATTTTTTCGGAAGGTTCGAATGTGTGTGTGTGTGTGTGCGTGACAGAGGAATTAGAAGCAAGCAGAATACGGTTGTGTATAAAGCACACGCAGCGTCATCACGCAACGCTGTGTTTAAAACTAAGCTCAGTCTCGATTCTGAAATTATCTGAATCCATACAGAATCGTTGAAGAGAATCTATAACACAATCGCATAAATTAAACAAGCTGTTCTTTCCTGTAGCCTATGCCAGGCCTACATGCAGCGTAACAAGTTGATGCTTCATCTGCAGTGCAGACTGCTTTACTATCGCGTGTCACGTGACCAGAGAGTAATCGCAGCTTTTGCGATTACAAAATCGCGTTTCATCATATCGCGATATTATCGCAAATGCAATTAATCGTTCAGCCCTAATCTTCACTGCATTTACACTGTTCTGACTAGCAGTGGTCACTAGCATGTGGTGTTTTGAGTGAATCATTTTGCAAAGCAATTGGTCCATTTGATTCAAAGTTTCGAAAAGCTTTGTTTCTCCCATCAGTAGTATAAAGTATTTTCAAATTAAAAACGAACACTTCACCTTTAAAGCTTCTTGTAACTGTCTTTTGTTAAGGCACGGTTCGTATCTGGCACTCCAGCACTTACCGTCTAGAGAGCACCCTGAACTATGGTATGGAGCGGGTGTGGTGTGTGTCGGGCTTGCGCGGCTCCAACAACGTGGCATTGGGTTATGACGAAGGCAGCATCATTATCAAGGTACTAAAAATAATTCAAAAGTAACACCACGCTGTTTCCTGTCAGTGGTGTGAAATACTGGCTAAAGCTCAGGCTGATAATTGGAAAGTTCACTCCCGGCAACTAGAGAGCCATTAGGTTGCTTCAGGGCCAGGGCTGTCAGCAGGGGATAGATAATGTTACAAAAGATTTCTATTTCAAATAAATGCTGTTATTTCTATTAATCAAAGAATCCCAGGAAAACGTATCACGGTTTTCATAAAATAGCAGCACAACTATTTTCAAGATTGATAATAATAATAAATGTTTCTTGAGCAGCAATATTAGACATACATCCACATATTAGAATGATTTCATGTGAAAGACTAGACTAATGGCTCATGAAAATTTAGCTTTGCCATCACAGGAATAAATTACATTTTAACATCATTTAAAATTGAAACAGTTATTTTAGATTGTAATAATGTTTCACAATATTACTGTTTTTACTGTATTTTCTCAAATAAATCCAGCCTTTGTGAGCATGTGAGACTTTTTTCATACTTTTAAATAGTAGTGTCTATAGATATATAAATTTATATGATATTCCAATCTACTTCAATGAACATTAATAATCTGATGAGCTTTATATAATGTAATATCTTACGTAGACAGTTCGCTGTAATTAATCCGGTTTATATTTGTGTTTTAGCTTGGTCGTGAGGAGCCAGCCATGTCAATGGATGCCAACGGAAAGATAATTTGGGCCAAGCACTCTGAGATTCAGCAGGCAAACCTCAAAGCCATGGGAGATGCTGAGATCAAGGATGGCGAGAGGCTGCCATTGGCGGTGAAGGACATGGGCAGCTGTGAGATCTACCCTCAAACTCTCCAGCACAATCCCAACGGCAGGTAAAACTATCACATCTATCCTCTAATGCCGCTCCTGTACATGCAGCCTGATCCTTGCTGCAATTTATTAAAGGTGCTCTAAGCGATGTCACGCATTGTTTAGGCCAAACATTTTTTTGTCACATACAGCAAATATCTCCTCACTATCCGCTAGCTGTCTGTCTCCTGAACACACTCTAAAAAAACGCGGTCTCTGTAGACACCCCAGGCTCCACAAACAGCAACAAAAACAAACTGGGCTAACCCGCACCACAACATAACAAACAGTGTTCCAGCCAATAACCGACAAGAAGGATTTGGGGGTGGGGTTTGGGTTGTTAGTGCGCGGATGAGGAGGAGGGAGGGTCTAGCTAGCCTCCGTTTTGTTTGGCAATAGTTCGAACGTCAACAAGAAGTGACGTCACCCAGGATCGCTTAGAGAACCTTTAATATAAATATCATTTTACAAATGATACATTTCTCAACATCCAAAGATTCAGCACCTTTAATCTTGTTGTTTAGGTTTGTGGTGGTGTGTGGAGATGGAGAGTACATCATCTACACTGCTGTGGCTCTGAGGAACAAGAGCTTTGGATCTGCACAGGAGTTTGTCTGGGCCCATGATTCATCGGAGTAAGTGATCTACAAGCATATAGAAGACAGATGTTCAGAGCAGCTGCTTGCCAAATATACTCATCAACTGTGAGAAACATAAAAACTGACATGACTTTTTGTTTTAAATTAAGGTACGCGATTCGGGAAAGCAGCAGTCTGGTGAAAATCTTCAAAAATTTTAAGGAGAAAAAATCTTTTAAGCCCGACTTTGGAGCAGAAGGTAAACTGTTTTGCATTGCATCATAGGCAAGTAGTTCAACAAGCTCTGTATTCACAACTTTGTATGCAAATATATAGAAGATGATACAGAAAATGCACAGTATACGGCACACTCAAATCCTTGATTACATGTTGTACTAGCATGGTAGTCTTTTATGGTTTTATGTAAATTAATGGTTGTGTGCTTGCAGGCATCTATGGTGGTTTCTTGCTGGGCGTCAGATCAGTGAATGGCTTGGCTTTCTATGACTGGGATAACACAGAGCTGATTCGTCGCATTGAGATCCAGCCCAAACACGTGAGTCAGCTGCTACAGTCCTCCTGTCTTTTGTTCTGTATGGTTTGGCAATTTCTTAGTGTGCTTGGACCAATTGTATCTGTACTTACAGATTTTCTGGTCAGACTCTGGTGAGCTGGTTTGCATTGCCACAGAGGAGTCTTTCTTCATCCTGCGTTATCTGTCAGAGAAGGTGGCCGCATCACAAGAGTCAAATGAGGGGGTTACTGAAGATGGAATTGAAGATGCTTTTGAGGTCAGTGCTCATCAGTGTTCAAAACACAGTCATGTTTAATTGCTTGAAAGGGGTTGTTTCAAAGGAAACGCATTTTAATTAAATCTGTAATTAAAAAGAATTGGAATAAAATGCTCCAATGAATCATTAACAATACAACCAGGATTTTAATTAAGACTGTAAATCAAGTCAATTTTGATGTTGACTGAAGAATTGAAACAAAAGGTCTGATCTCCTCTGTTTGTGTGTGCAGGTCCTAGGAGAGATTCAGGAAGTGGTAAAGACAGGTCTGTGGGTGGGAGACTGTTTCATTTACACCAGCTCAGTCAACAGACTCAACTACTTTGTTGGAGGAGAGATTGTCACCATTGCTCACCTGGACAGGTACTGTCAAATTCCCTAATATCTGAAATCAGTTTCAAACATTTTCATATTATTTGAATGCATTAATCCCATATTCACACTCGTTCCAAATTTTGTGGTTGGTACGATTTAAAAATGTTTTTGAAAGAAGTCTCTTTCTATTTAACACATTTTAAATGGAATTTGTTCCTGTGATGGAACATTACTCCAGTCTTCAGTGTCACATGGTTCTTCAGAAAATATTGTAAAATGCTGATTTGGTGCTCAAGAATCATTTTCTTATTATTATCATTGTTAAAAACAGTTGTGCTGCTTAGTATGTTTGTGCAAATTGTGATACATATTTTCAAGATTCTTTTGTGTGGAAATTTTTAAAAGAACAGTATTAGAAAGAACAGATATAGGAATCTTTTGTAATGTTGTAAATGTCTTTACTCCATCTTTTTATCAATTTAATGATCACATTTAATTTGCTAAATAGAAAAGAAAAAAAGAAAAATACTGACCCTAAACTTAGTAAAACAGTATACAAATAGAAGTAAGGCCTTATATCATTCATTCATTCATTCATTCATTCAGTCTAACAGTGTCTTATTTATTGTAGAACCATGTACCTTCTGGGATACATTCCTAAAGACGACCGTCTTTACCTGGGTGATAAGGAGCTGAACATTGTCAGTTACTCTCTTCTGGTGTCTGTCCTGGAGTACCAGACTGCTGTCATGCGCAGAGACTTTGGCATGGCAGACAAAGTGCTGCCCACCATCCCTAAAGAACAGAGAACCAGGGTTGCCCATTTCCTGGAAAAACAGGTACAACTTTAAAATGTTTGGCTGTAAGTCATGATCTGCGAATAACAATTTTCTAGCTCTGCAAAAAATAACAGCAACTTAACCTCGTAAATCACAAGTAATAAAAATAATATTGTCACACTTTAAAGTACTTGTACTTTAGATCACTGTAAACAAATGTTGGTCAAGAAAGCCTTGGATTGTCCGGAGTAAAATCAACCTAGGGTCCTTTGCACCATGACCTCGAGCCAAACACCCCTCAAGCTCATTCATTGGCTGCCAAAAGTTTAGCAAATCAAAATGATACGTTTTTATGTTCTGTGATATCTAAAGAATCTTTGTCCATGTGCATTCAGGGTTTCAAGCAGCAGGCTCTGGCCGTGTCCACTGATCCAGAGCACCGGTTTGAGCTGGCGCTGCAGTTAGGAGAGCTGAAAATCGCCTACCAGCTAGCAGTAGAAGCTGAGGTTAGTTGTTGTAAACCAGTGATACAGCTCCCCCAGTGGTGGCCAAGCTCAATTGCTTACTACTTTTATTGCATTTATTGTATTGGAAAAAAGTGTTTCTGTAAAAGTGATGTTCAAGATTCTGCATGTAAGCTAATATAATTAAGATTTCTAATGATACTGCTTTTCTTCTGTAGTCTGAGCAGAAGTGGAAGCAGTTGGCAGAGTTGGCCATCAGTAAGTGCCAGTTTGGTTTGGCACAGGAGTGCCTCCATCATGCCCAGGACTATGGAGGTCTTCTGCTGCTGGCCACTGCATCTGGCAATGCTGCTATGGTTGCCAAGCTTGCAGAGGGGGCAGAACGTGACGGAAAAAACAACGTTGCCTTCATGACCTTCTTCCTGCAGGGAAAGTAAGTATTATAAGTGAACAGACTTTTATCAGCTGAAATACAAATAGAAATATGTGGATTATCTTTTCATAGTCTACTATGCATTCCTATTACTGTTGGAGGAAGTCATGTTTCAGTCACTGATGGTTATTTTGAATATAGTTTAGTTGCTTTAACTGATTTTTTATTGTTTGTTTGTCTTTCCAGACTGGACAACTGTTTGGAGCTCCTGATCAAGACCAATCGTCTTCCAGAAGCAGCATTTCTTGCCCGTACATATCTGCCCAGCCAAGTATCCAGGTCTGTATTCACTTTGTCACAGCATTTAAGTATTTTTTTAATATAGTGAAGTGGTATTTTGGAAGGGCATATAACATATAAAACTTTTTTTTTTTAAAGTGTGCACAATATGCACATTTTTTGTCCAGTTTCCAGTCAGAGCACACTGTGTGAGATGCTGTATCCCACAATGGAATGCACTTGACTTGACCTTCAAAATTAGTCTCTTTTTGACTCACTGTGAAAAGTCAATTTTACACATATTGGTATAAAGTAAATTGGCTTCTTTTTTTTTAAAGAGCGTAAAATGCATTCTTTACAATCCACTAACTGTGTGTTTGATAACAGGGTGGTGAAACTTTGGAGAGAGAGCTTGTCTAAAGTGAATCAGAAAGCTGCGGAGTCTCTGGCAGATCCTACAGAGTATGAGAACTTGTTCCCAGGCCTGAAAGAGGCCTTTGTGGCAGAGCAGTACCTGAGAGAGTCCTGCCTCGGCAAAACCAGACCTGCCTCCGACTACCCACTGATCACGGTAAGAGAGCAAGTTTTAGTAGATTTAGATTGTATGTACTATTGTCATTTTTATTTCTATGTAGCTTCTTTTTTTTTTTTTTTTAGTTTTGGTTTTAGTAATTTTTTCTCGTTATTTGACAAGGCAACATTTAACATTTTTGTGAAGGTTTTTAAGTTTAAGTTGTTCATCTAGTGCTTATATTTTCAGCTTCTTTCAATTATTTTGAAAATTATTTTCAATTATATATAGTTTATATTTGTCTTTTTTTTAAATCCATTTTATTTGAGTAATAGGCAGCCTTTATCATTTTTTCCATATCATTTATGTCTTTAGCCCAATGAAGAAAGGAACGTGCTGGAGGAAGCCAGTGGTTATGAACCAAAAGGAATTATCCCCACTCCTTCACAGGTGTGTGTGTGTCAAACATTCATTTAGTTGATTCCTACACAGGTTTGTGTGTGTCAAACACTCCTTTTGTTGATTGCAACTAGTGGTGCTACCAGGGCCTAGAACTAACTTTTTGCTACATCTGCCAGTGACCAATGAAATAAGATAATTAATAGCCATGATCGTTTTTTTTAAATATATTTGGCTGCTGTCTCTTTAAGAGCTGCACGGATCCAATATACTGCTACACATGCATTTTAATTATCAACTGTTTACATTCATTTAAGATATAACCGATTATATTTACTAGGATACTCACAGAGATGGGCATTTTTGACATCATTTTGTGAGAATTTGTCCATTCAAGCACCAGAAGACGTGAAATAGAGCTTAATTCTATATTCACGCTCAGTCTGAGACTTGCTTTCTTGGAGTACCGAATTGAATTCCCTTTCATGTCTTCTTTGTGCTTCAATATTTAAATTGGCAAGGCTTAGACTTTCGCGACGATGCAGCACTGGCCCATCAACTGTCCCGAGCGTCGTTCATGTTCTCAAAACATTGGATTCATAAAAATGTTACCGGCTTATTGACATTGTTTCATATACTCGCCACCGCAGATTAATACTCTCATTAGGCATTTGGAAAGAGGAAACAATTCGGTGTTTGTGCATCTTGTGTGTGCACACCTCAGGTGTGTGTGGCTGCGGGTAAATAACAGCGTTCGAGTACCGAATTGAGTTGCCTCTTCTTGAACTGGAATGGTTTAAAATCGCTTCAATGTGTAAATTTACAAGACAAAAGATCTGAGAATCAAGCCGTGGGGTCTGGTCTGTACAGAGCACGGATCAACTATGATCTTTTCCACCCCTAATGGCAACACACTACATCCTACCACAACACCAGAGCAAAAGAGTCATCTGAAGAGTTCACATATATCTTTGTGCATAAACTAATCAAATTGCCTGTGTATGTTCAGGAGGTGAAAGACACAGAGGAGGCCCCAGAGGATGTGGGTGTTTTGGCCTCAGTGATAGCAGCCGTCTCGGCTCCAGTAGTTGCTGCCATGAGTCATGCAGAATCACAGCCTCCTCAGAAGGTTGAGGAGGAGGAGGAGGAGGAGACTGAGGAAGAGCCTCCAAAAATGACAGAAGCAGAACAGAAGGTATTTGGTAAAACATTACATAGTTAATAAAGCCATATGAACATCAGACTTGATGTAACCTCATTTTGTGATTTTATTTTAAGGTTATTGATGAACTGGAGGATGATTTGGATAACATGGAGCTTGATGACATTGACACCACAGACGTCAATTTGGATGATGACTTCTTGGATGACTAAACCCGCAGCACTAAAGCATTGAGTTTATTTAAGCGACCAAACATTTTTTATTTGTTCCTGTTAGACCTCCAGAGCTGAAGTCTGGGATAGACTGAGCTGAATATAAATGTATTTTAGGGCGTACCACCGATGGAAAGAGGGGGAGGAATGTGCATTATTGATGGTGAATTTTTTTGTACTTTGGACTCTGGACCTTCAATTTACATTTTACCTGTACATCAAGGTTGATTCTTGTGTGTTTGACCATGACTAATCGTGGTCACATTATTCATAATAAAGATATCTACTATACTTACTATGATTTGTCCTGTCATAACATTGTTTCTGTTTTATATTCTGTTAAATATAGAATCCTTTGAAATCCTAGTAACCAGCTTCCTTCGAAAAAAAAAAGCTGCCTGGAAGTTTCTAGTGTGCTTAGTAAGACCTTGATTAGCTGGTTCAGGTGTGTTTAATTGGGGTTGGAGCTAAACTGGATTCTCCCTTAAAAGAAAATCCCTGTTAATGTTATCCTATTAAATGACTGTCAACTCGTCATTTTGCATGTCAAATTAAGTCGAAATTAAATCTCAGTGTGTAATAAGTAACCTTTATCTTTGATCTGGAACAATAGGATTTTTCGCTTCAATTAACATGACTTTTAGGAATACTGTGTGAACTTACTTGTGCCATCAAATGTTTGAAAAATGTACTGCAACATGCATTACAAAAGATTGTCCATACAGAAACAATGTACCTGTTTTACCTTTGAAGTTAGAGAGAGAAAAAACATCAATGGTTTCCCTCAGTTCTAATCTACATTAATAAAATATGTACATGCTGCTGCTGCTGCTATTCTGGCTCAATATAATGGAGTTTCAAAGCATTTCAAGCTTGATTGCAGATGAAAGAAACTGCAAGCATCATTATGATCTGTAGTAATGTTCTCACTGCAGTAAAGGAAACATTTATGTCAGCCAGAGGCCCAAAAATAAAAAAGAGTGTCATAATTGACTTCCACCTTGTGTCTTTCTCTGAGATCTTTCATTAAATGGCATCCTGTCCATTAGATGGAGCCAGTGCTCCTGATTGATTACTATTTAACAGTTTAACTCATTGAGTAGGAAAAAGAGGAACAGCTGTGAGTTCCTGTGAGATCAGAAAAGTTTGCTGACAGAGCTGTCATTTGTGTCCCATTTTATACCAAAGAACTAGTTTCTAAAATACATGATTTACCATCATTGAATTTTTCATCTTGATTGAACTGTGACAATATGGCTGCCACCTCGTCCATTCCTGTCACAGATTCTGTCTGCTATCTTTGCACTTCTTTAAAAGACTCTGTTGTTCTTAGATGTTGCCACAGTTTGTGCAAAACCTGTCTACAAAGCTACTGGGAGCTCAACAAGTCCCTGGAGTGTCCTGTTTGTTTGAGGGAAACACACTGTTCTGTTCATCTACATCATTTAAGTATTTCTCGCTTTTCCTCAGAGGATGAATCCTCTCAAGACAGCGACTTCAAACCACTCCATGTGGGCAATGTTGAAAGTGAAATGGTAAGTGAGCTTCACTTTCACTAAAAAGAAACTGCACTTTTAACTTTGATCTTGAAATATAACTTCGGCTAAAGGACCTGCTCTACTCCAGAAATAGATATTAGGGACTGTCTTAGTACAGTTAAGTAGGAGAGCAAAACTAAACTATTTTAATAAAATAAAATTCATCTGATCTAATGAAAGATTTTATCAGTATGTTTGCATTTTATGGAATAAATAGTTGTAGTAGAAGAGTATTTTTTACCCAGTAGATTGCTACCGTTTATTAAAAAGAAAGTATACTAAGTCAGTTAAATCATTCTGCAATACAGACAACTCATAGTTTCCCTGCCTACCCTTGAAAATGACCAGTGGAATTGATAATTGGCAATTGATTTAGTTGCTGCCATATTATAAATGAAGTCAGAATATGCTTTTCCTTGAAGTTGGGACTGATCAATCTGTTGGATGTCTGTTCAAGTAGGAGACGTCTGTTTTGCATATTTAGTACTGTATGAGTTACCCCTGACACTGATCTGATTGAACTGAATGCATACTTTGAATATAGTGTAAGTTGCTTTGGATAAAAAAGTTTGCCAAATGCATAAATGTAAATGTCTATGTTAACACTGATAACAGTCAGTGAAGAAGGAGCTATCAGAGATAATGAGCACAATGGCCAGCATCAAGACAGAAGAAGACATTAGTACCATGGTCCAGATGTTGATGGAGGTCAAACATGAACCGACTGAAAAAGACATATCAGCAAACATAGAAGAAAACCATATACATGGACATACAACTTTGGACATTACCTTTGTGAAGGTAAGGTGTCAAATGTATCCGCATATGTCATCCTAGCTAAGAACAACTTTTCTAAACATGTTCTTGTTTTTTTTTTTTTTTTTTTATAAAGGAGGAGCAGTCCAATAAAACCAGGTGAGTGTCCCATCTTCTCATGAAATTGCAAAGATCTCTCGTTAGTACATAAATGCTTTGAAATAAGCATTAATATCTTGCATAGTCAACTTCATTTGGTTCCCCTAAAAGCCTTTGATTTATAAATCATTTACTTCTTCTAGTGATGAGGAAATACATACAGACATGATACTACATAACACAGCACCTGCACCCAGTTCCGTCTTAATGGAACCCAATGACTCTATGGAGAATCCTAACCCACCAGCCACAATTACTTGTGGATCATTAAGGTCCAACCTTTGTCCAAAATGCGGCAAGAGCTTCAAAAGAAAATCAGACCTCAAAGCCCATGAGAAGGTGCACTCCTTGAAGAAGTCACACCAGTGCTCCACTTGCGGAAAGAGTTATGTCGATAAACATGAGCTTTCCTTGCACATGCGGCTTCACACCGGCGAGAAGGTGTTGGACTGCCCTTATTGCAAGAAAAAGTTTGTCAGGGAGAGTGGATTGAAGTCCCACTTGAGGAGTCACACGGGGGAGAAGCCATTCTCTTGTTCACAATGTGGGAAAAGCTTTTCTCGAAGAAGTACCTTAAATACTCACCTGCGTTTGCACCTAGGCCCACTGCCCCACCAGTGTGATCATTGTGGGAAGCTTTTCAACACTGCGGCCGCTATGAGAGTCCACAGGGCAACCCATACCGGAGAGAGGCCCTTTCCATGCCCGCAATGTGACAAGAAGTTCATCAATAAAGTTGAACTGGATGTACACCTAAATATCCATGCAGGGAACAAGCCGTTCAGCTGTTCAGTATGTGGGAAGAGTTTCTTGAGGAAGCAAGAACTCAACACTCATCAGAGCATTCACCAAGACAACCGTCACTTTCATTGCATACACTGCGAGAGCAGCTTCAAAAGGATGAGCCACCTCAAATCGCACATGAAGATCCATTTCTCCGACACCCCTTACAAATGCAAACACTGCGGCAAGCCCTTCAAACATCCCAACAGCCTCAAACTGCATGAGCGTCTTCACACCGGAGAAAAACCCTACAGTTGTGAATGCTGCGGGAAAAAGTTCCCTTCTTCAGGAGAGCGCTCTAGACACATGGCCGTACATTCTGAGGAGAAATCGCACAAGTGCCCGAAGTGTGACAAGAGCTTTCGCTTCAGGAGCAGTATGAGGTCCCACCAGGTCACACACACTGGAGAAAGACCTTTCCACTGCAAGAAGTGCGGTCAGAGCTTCGCAAGGCGTGCAAATCTCAAAAGTCATAAAGTGGTGCACACCGACGAAAGACGTTACAGCTGTTCTCAGTGCGGTCTGGCCTTCAAGTCCACCTCTACTCTCAGAAGCCACCTCATAATCCATTCCAGCAAGTCTCCGTTAAACTGCACCACCTGTGGCAAAACCTTCACTCGCCAAGACACCTTCAAAAGGCATCAAGACGTTCATGCGGGGATCAAAGTCCACAAGTGCTCAGAGTGTGGAAAATGCCTGAGCTCAGCAAGTTGCCTGAAGCTGCACATGCAGGGTCACTCGGGGAACAAGAAAATGTACAACTGCGACGAATGCGAGAAGAGCTTCAGTTCCACGTCCTATCTGCAAAAGCACCGGCAGATCGCGCACACCGACGAGAAGCCGTATGTTTGCTTTGAGTGCGGGGAGCGCTTTAACACAGACGGGAAACTAGTTACTCACCAACTACATCATTCAAAGCAGATGGAGCATGTTTGCTCCCATTGTGGGAAGAAGTTTGCACGGAAAGAGACTCTAAGACGACATGAGAAGATGCACTCTGAAGTGAGGCCTCACCAGTGCTCGGAGTGTGGGAAAGGATTTAAAAGGAGCGATCAACTCAAACAGCATCGGAAAACACATTCAGAGAAAAAATAAGATGGATGTAATATTTTCATTTTGAGTTCTACTAAATTTCATTAAATGTTAGAGAAAATAGTTGCTACTAAATTGATGTAGCCTGGTAATATGCACAGGATTGGGTTGATTAACATTTTTCTTTTGCCATTGAATCATATTTTGTCCATGCATTTTTGGACCCCACTTGAGTTTATTTGAATGGCACTTTGTACTAGTGGCACTAGATGGCAGTCTGTGCTTTGAGACAGAATTGAGTGAATTGTGGTACCAAAAAAGAAAACCCAAAGTTGGTGTTCCCAAAGTTGCAAAACCTTCTATAAAATCATGAAAAATAGAGGCACTTCAATGTTAAAGTAAAAGATAGGAGGAAATGTTATTTTGGGCTTTTGTTTTGTTTCAGTGTTCTGTCATTAAAGAAAATGATGTACTGATGTGATGGGCTTTTCTTTTTTAACTAAAAGATCTCAAAAATTACAGTTCACTTGGTTTGTCACGTTCCCTTTCCATATGAGTCTGGTAAATAAGTAAGGCAGTTAAAAATGTAACAAAAGTCCATGTGTCTGAAAATGAAATTGGATTTTGATGCAAATGGCACAGTTTCAGCAATATCAGCCAGAGGCGAGGACTAGCTCTTTGATTTAAATATACTAACACTTTATCTGAAGCTGCTGTCTTTGCATTAACCTGCTCCTGTACCCAAAGGGTACAATAATGCAATGCACCGTGAAGAGGAATCACATAGACATAATTAGACTCTGGGTCAGTTTACCAAATTAGAAATTTGTTTTATATATTTATTTGTATCTGGTTAAAAAAAGGTTTAGCCTTTTTCATAATGCATAGTTTCTATAAAGCACAGTGCAGCAAAATACCAGCTCTTTATTGTACATGTTTGTGCTTTTAAAGAGGTCACTTGAAATAAAATTCAAAGTGATGTTGAATTTTATAAAAATTAATTTTGTATAAAATGATATACAGTATATCCATGATAATGATAGTGTTCACGCTTTCAGAAAAGCCACTCTTGTGAGTTCATCACCCAGGCGTACTAGATCTTTTAATTTAGTGTCTACATTTCATAGATTTTTTTTAACCAATCATGTGTTTGTATGTGTATTCCCATTTGTTCATGTGGATGTTTGCAGATTCATATTCTACTCCAGCAATTTCATTCCCAGTTGAACAAATAAACATAGTAAGAAATTCTTAGTCTGGTCAGGGGAGAGTCACACTCTGTCTCCCTGACAACAGTCGCTAGGCAACTAACATTTGTCATCCCTTTTCTTTCTTACCTCATGTCCCGTTTCCAACCATCTGCCTTTAGAGTGAAGCCATCAAACCCTTTTAAATACAAATATAGTTCCTCACCTTGAGGAGCAGCTGGTTTACTTGCAAGAATCATTTCGACATCATCACAATTGCAGGGACAAACGTCAGACACATGCTAGGGTATCATAACAAATTGTCTTTATTCTCTCATTTTCAAAGACTGCGTGGATAACATTCATCAATAGTGAGAAACAAGTGAATGGTGCTGCCATGTTTGACCTTGGAACGTTTCCAGAACGTTGTGGTTTCATTGTTGTTGCATAAGCTTGTGTGGCCAGCCCCCACATAAATGCTTGGTCCTATGGCATATTCAGTGGATTCCATGAGATCTTGTGTTGTTGGGTCTAAAATGATGTGAGCTGGTGATAATACAGAACAAAACTTGCCCATCTTTGCAGGCTCCGTGTCTCCTCTTATGGCTCTTTATGTACATTTGTTTCAAAATATGCGCACATGGTATCATCCTTAAAAACTCATACAACTCCAGCCATATCACCGAACGGATGTCATGTGTGATAACCCTCACAATAAGGCTACAGAGATTTTACAGAACATCATTGTAAAATAAACGAACAAAGTCCTAAGCCTAAACATTAACTACCTCTAAAATCAGAGGGAAATAGAGGGTTCACGACTTGCATTAACATTGCTCTATATGGAATGAAGCATCAAGCATTGCATGGCACTCAAAGTTCACACAATTTCAATTTTGACCTGACCGACCTTTTAAAGCATAGCCAGTGACAGGTTCAACAATCTGTTATTTCACACAAGATCGTACCTGTCTGGTGATGTCTTTTGAAAGTACACAGCTTTTGACATTTTCCCAAAAATCTTTAAAAATGTATGAAGAAATGTAGGTAAGACTTTATTTTAAGGTGTCATTGTTACAGTGTAAATATAAGTACTGAGTAATATTAAGCAACTACATGTAGCCTACTTACTATAGGGTTAGGGTAGGAGTAGGGTTTGATTGAGGGTTAGTTGCATGTAATTATGCATAATTTACTGTTATTACTATGGTCAGTACATGTAACATATGTAACAAGGACACTGTAAAATAAAGTGTTACCACATTTAGAATGGCTAATTATTTTTTTTTTTTTACTTTTTATTTCACAAGCATCCTGAGACCTCGGTTACAGATCTAATTTTAATTCAACAAAAGTTAGCTAAGACAACAACAACGTTCAAAAAGTTTTCTAAGATCAAATGTTTTCACTGTTTATTGTGCACACTACCCACTTTTTTTGCTACCATGCTCTGCAATGTCCTTGATGCTTTCTGCAACACTTCTCATGTGGATGGAAAAGCAGCCCATGATGCTTTAGTTGAAGCCCTGATGCAAGTCATATGAAAGGTCCTTAACTCTAATACATTGATTGAAACAAAATTCCCATCAACCAATCATCCACGTCCACATTGGCGAAATCACAGTAAGCCTCATGACGAAGACGATATGGGGAAAAAAGACATTACATGCTTTTAGATGACAAGACAAAGTGGGCCATTCTCGATATTGCTTGTCCCTAACATCTGGTCTTTTTGGTGACAAATCATTTAGGAAAGTCAAGTGAGAGAAAATTTAAAGTACAGTTTTAACCTGAATTCAGGGCAGTATGGCGTTGATTAAAGGTGCCTTTTTCGATCTCTGAGACTTGTGTTTAGCTACTGTATGCAGCTAAATACCAAATACTATATATTACAATTGACCCGTATAAAGGAAAATGAGAGTTGGTAGGTTGATTCTCTTGTCAGACAGATTTGAGTGTAAACATGGCTTGCTTTCATTATAGACGGAGGAGTCAAATTAGTTCAGTGGTAATTTGACACAACCGAGTTCATCTCTAGAGTTTGCTCTGTCTGACTCTGGGGACTCTATCAACGTGCTCTCCATAGACCAATCTGCTTTCTCTGCCAGCACTGATCGCCTAATATTGCCTTCTTTCTTATTTTATGCTCATTAAATAACAGGTCTGTGTATTACGCCCACCACACTGGTGGTTTAATTATGAGTGCATATAATTGATGTTAATATCAGAAAAACAACAACATTTTGCTGTTGTATTACAAAATGTCCCATTACATCTTAAAACAATCAATTAGTATGTGATTTTGCTCCCTGTGGTTAAGAGTCATCATAAGTGAATATCTGAGTATGTACTTTAGGCCTGATTGACTGAAGTCATTACTGTGAGTCAAAGATTACATTTCGGTAACAATATTGTTTAAGCGAGAAATTCATCAGTGCCCAATCACAAATATTGCTTGTGTTTGAATATTTTCTTACTTGTTTTCAGAATTTATGACAAGTCAATTAATTCCAACCACAAACCAAGAGTATGCGTTTTCGAAAGCATGTTAAATGAGCTGTGCGCTACTTTTTCACTTCAATCGTTCATCACGCTACGGAAACCGCATATGCAAACTATTTTAGCAAGTGCTTATTCCGCTTGTAAACAAGGCCCTTGAAGGAACAATTCCCAATTACCGCAACTGGACGGCTGTTACTAGAACGAAAAAAAAAAAGAGAGAAATATCATAAGCACTCCTCTGCAGTTCTGTGCTGATTCACCCCCATATTTTTCGATTAGTCTCAAAGCAAATTCCTTGGGTGTCATATGCCTCCGCAATAACAGAGTGCACAAGGAGACATCACCACTCGAGGGTCAACACATGAATCGTTTGGATGAGATTAGCCAATTAATAAACTTGATCTGTATCACTAAATATTATATATGTCATAAGAACTGTCATGAGTTTAGTTCACATTATGATTAACACGGTGTCCTAACCAGATATGATGCAATGAAGCGATATTTTGTTGGTTGCTTGGTTTTAACTTATTGGCTGTGATGTCAAATAGCCCCGCCTATAATGAGATCTCATTGGTTCAAAATCTGTACCGTAAAACTGTGTATAAAACATCAAATACCTTCCCATTGGCTTTGATATTGTGTTAAAAAGTTAAGTAAAGCAAATTTAAAAAAAAATATTTTGAAGAAAAAACTAATCACTGGGATCTGCAAAAGTTTTCCAGGTTAGTGGCATCAGATGAACAAAAGATCCTCAAGACGTTTGGTCTTGATTACAAACCTCAAGAGAAATTTTTGTCAAAGTCTTTAACACAATTTTTTTCTGTTTTCTGTATAAATAGTTATTTGCAATTATTTGAATAAATGTTTTATACAGCAGTCTATTATTTTGGTTTCTATTTTAGACTAGCATGCCTCTATGGAGTGTGAAAATATAACACACTGTAGTATGTCGCTTTGGGTGACAGTTAGATTTTCTCTTCTTCTAGATATGCCGGGCTACGCGAGACTACGTCTGGTTAGGACACAGTATTTCTCAGAGCCGTAACCACCATAACATTATTCCAATTAGTAGTCGACCAATTGGGCTGCACAATATATCGAAAGAATTTCACTAAACCAATGTTGCGATATCGATTTTATCAAAACACCAGGACTTCGATTTCATGAAACAAATAAATGCACTGCATGTTTCAGATTGAAGCATGGCACTGTGTTCATTTACACAGTGGCAAAAAATGCTGGATAGTTTCATGTTCGAAAATAAAGAAATCAAGGCATACAATATAGTATTGTAATTTTACAGTTACTACAAATAAAATAATTTTTCTTTTAAATAAATACTAGATTGTTTTCACGGTACAATAGTATTACAAAAAAAGTTTTTATATAATTTTTTTTATAATACTTAATAAAAAAGTAATACAAATTATTATTATTTTATAGTCAAGATTGAATGGGTCAAAAACACTGGGAATGTGGTCTATGAAAACTAGTGAAAATTGTTTTGGTTTTTTTCTGTTCACTTTATGGTTACTAAAAGAGTGTGAACACCCACATTTTTCAAGTTTTTCCAAATTATCAAGTTTGAGAAAAGAAAATCTTCAGAGTAAAAAGTAATTTTTAATGTTTAGTTTAAATTATTTTTAGTTTATATGCAGATGCTTTCTTCAAGAAAATCACCCCAATCATTCTAGAAATATTATATTTTTCCAAATATCGCAACTTAAAGGAATAGTTCACTTCAAAATGAAAATTCTGTCATCATTTTCTCACCCTCAAGTTGTTTCAAACCTGTCTGAATTTCAAAGATATCAAAGGAAGATATTTTGAAGAATGTCAGTAACCAGACAGTTGATGTACCCCATTGACTTCCATAGTAGGAAAAAACCCGCTATGGAAGTCAATAGGGCCCATCAACTGTTTGGTTTACCAACATTCTTCAAATATCTTCTCTTGTGTTCAGCAGAAGAAAGAAATTCATACAAGTTTGAAACAACTTGAGGGTGAGAAAATGATGACAGATTTTCCATTTTGAAGTGATATATTCCTTTAAGTCACCTGGTGAAAATTCCAGTATTTTTTAATTAGCAGAAAAAACAAAATAATCGCAATGCCAGTCTTTTTTTATATTATTTTATATCGTGCAGCCCTATCGACCAACGGGTTTTTTTCAATGACTGATTATGCGCACTTTATTTGATTTCCTTAAACCTGAAAATTTTATTCTTGTGCAGATAGAGTGAGAAAAGCTAAAAAGCTAAATCCATGCATTAACTAAAGCATCTTATTCTGTGCCGGTGGGCCTTTTTTTTTTACTACAAAACTTTTACTACGACTCTGCATCCGTGCTGTGTCAGCATGCTTCTCAACAGGGACTTCTACAGGAGCTATTCTATCGCCACTAACAGCCTGTCACAGCCAGCATGATATACTCATTATACTGATATCCAGCGCTATATTTGTGTCGGCCTGTCCGTTTCCAGGCCTCTCGCAACCTTAAAGGTCATGTTCTGTCAGGATAGTTTACACACTGCTAGGTTTTCGCTGCACCACTGTCACATTCAATGACTGAGAGACTGGTATAAACAACTAATTTCACACATACTAGTTTAGGTAATATCTCCAGAGAATTATCTCCTCTGTGAAGTGGTGTGGCAACACTGTCTCTTATCTCCTCACCTGTCAATCTCACATGCAGTTTCTCCTCTAGCCTCCTTTAACACCTCTTCTCCCTTCTCTCTCTGTGGTTTTCGGTTACATTAGAGCGCTGAGGTCATGACAAGAACGTGACTTCTGCCTGAGCATTCTGCTTCCTCTGTGTCTGCCGAGGTCTCTGTCGCCCTCCCTGTCCCTGTCTCGGCCGAGGTGGGAGCGCGGGACGAGCCCTGACAGAAAGCGTTTGGCCCTGCTGGTCAAGCTCTCTCGGCGGGCCGCTGAGGGGGACCCCTCCGTCCAGCCGGGCCCCAGGCTGTGGCCCCGGGCCGCTCTCACAGCCGCTTCTAGGAGGTCATTGGTGCGGTGGTCCAGAGAGACGGAGAGCTCCAGGTACAGGCAGCCAAACATCATTGCGCTGGAGTGCGCCTCTGAGAAAGAAAGAGAGAGAGAGGTTGAGTGATACAGATGCAGATGGAGTTTGACAATCTCTTGTCATATCAACACAGATTAGCGTTAGATAACTGAATCAATTGAGTGTGACTTAATGGAGCACGGAGGGGCTCTAGGAAAGGAGAAATAAAGGCTAAATGCTTGCCGTGTGTGGGGGTGTGTTTGTTCGGAGGTGTGTGGACAGGATTGAATTAGATCACTTTAGATTTCGACTAGACGGCACCATTGTGAATAAGTGACATGACCTGAGAGAAGAAACAAGCAGATGAGGGGGAGACAGAGAGAAAATCACGGGAAACAGACAACATTTACCATGCCAATCCACAGATGAGGTGTAGCTTTATAAGTGGTGTATCATGAAAATTGACTTTTTGTAAAATAAACATTTCAGTTTTAGAATTAGATACTTCAGATGGTAGAGTATAACTAACAAGAAGCCCACCGAACGTCGTGCTGATCCTGACTGTAGGTTATTGTAGCCTTCTGAAAGATCTCAACCTTAGAAATAAGTGGCTTGATGTTTATGGCATTCTTGTTTACAAATTAAACCATAGCAGTTTGTGTGACACATTTCAGCATGGATTGTTTTGGGAATCTGTTACAGGCTTTGCAAACCCAGACAGCAACATAGTGTCAGCCCAGATCTGGTACACGTGTATTTCACACGTACCAGATGTGGGCCGGATCTGGGCAGACACTATGTTGCTGTCTGGGAAGAGGCTGCTATTGAGAGGATGGAACAGTGAACCTACAAGCCGTTAGCAAGTGTTGTTACTTATTTCATATGCAAAGAGGCTTCACAACAGAGTTCAGTTACATGGAGGTCTTAAAGGTACAGTAGCAAATAAAGCCTGTTTAATCATAAAGATCCAGTATAGTTGGCACAGGGTCTATGCAAAGCCATTTACATTGTGAAAGATTTACATTGTGGAAAACATAAACTACACATTTAAAACTTTGGGGTCAGAAATATTCCTTTTTGGAAGCCATTACAGTTTTTCTCAATCACTTTGGCTCAATTTTAGAATGAGACTTTTTTTTCTCTCAAAACAATAAGTTCATGTCTCTGAACAATTAGTTTCTTGTTCACATCAGATTTGGATTTTTATTCATTTAAACAATTTGCATGTGTTTTGGCACATGTGTGCAAAAGAGTACCGGTAAGTACAATTGTCTACAATATGCACATCTAAATGCGCATGGCTTGTTGATCAAAACTGATGAGTTGATTCTCAGTGAAACTGTCAAACTCTTCACAACTTCTAAACATTCTTTCATCACGTGAGCCTCCACATGCAAAATGATCAATCAAAATCTGTCAGACATGCATGTATATTCCATAAATACCTATGTCTGCTGACATAGGTATTAATGGCCTGCCATTGTAGTGAAATAGAAATATTTCAAATCGTTCCAATCAACCAATCAATTTTGGAAGCATACAGTAGGCTATATGGAGTTTGCCCAGCACAATA
The DNA here is from genome assembly GCF_949152265.1 of Phoxinus phoxinus. NCBI lineage: Eukaryota > Metazoa > Chordata > Actinopteri > Cypriniformes > Leuciscidae > Phoxinus > Phoxinus phoxinus. The sequence goes on along the minus strand of NC_136880.1, from coordinate 33,341,624 downwards.
ACTGCCATTTTTGAACATGCAGGAATATCTAAATCCATAAACAGCAACAGCAGTTTATTTTTGTAGAACTGAAAATACACAGTTGCTTGTCGTGGAAGAGTAATAGGAAGATATAGAATGTGTGGTGTTAGGGGAAGACATACTGTAATAGAATACGTAAAAATTAATGTACAACATTTCTACAAATATTTGCTGTATAAAAATGTTCAGTCCCACTTTATATTAGGTGTCTTTAAGACAAAACTGACATTATTGTATTGTGTAAAAAAAACACAGTGTCAACTAAAAAGTAGAAAGCGTGTGAAATTTGTATTTAACAAATATTTCCACGGTGAAAAAACATCTAAACATTTTGTGACCAGTACGGCTCACACGCTGACAAAAATACTTTTTATTTTGGTGGCTTTGGCCAATTTACAGACACAAAAACTAGGTTTTGATTTGAAGCATGAACCAAATGTTTTGGGTGAGTAACTATTTTGCAGAGATGCTATAGAGTTCTGATGTTCCAGCAAACAGTTGTGACAATTGCACTTACAGTTTAGAGAATGTTAAGACAGTTTCGAAAAATGTGCCAAAGCGATTGAGAAAAACTGTAATACTTTTATTTACCAAGGATGCATTAAATTGATGTACAAAAGTGACGGTAAAGTCATTTATAATTTATTTATATTTAAAAATATGGCTGTTCTTTTGAACTTTCTACATCAAACAATCCTGAAAAACTATCTCTGTCTCCACAAAAATATTAAAGCAGCACACAACTGTTTTAAACATTGATTAAAAATAAGAAATGTATATTGAGCATCAAATCAGCATATTTGAAGGATTTTTGAAGGATCATGCGACTGGAGTTATGGCTGCTGAAAATTCTGCAAGAAATACATATATTAAAGTGTAAACCGGTTGCAATAATATTACACAATATAGTCAAACATAAGGGAAAATAATAAATGATAAAAGACGCAGGATATTCCCCCGATAAAACAATGGACCCTGTTATCTTTAAAAAAAGAGAGAGAGAAGAAAAAGAAGGAGAACCATTTGTTGTGCCCCAGCAGACAGGAGATTTATTGTATGCGTGTAGCATTACAGTCCAGAGTTGTAAATTCTGTTTATGGCTATAGACTCATCCACTTGCATAAGGTTATTCGTCTCCGTTTCAATGATTTAGCCTTTATAACCTTAGAGCATGTACGCATCCAGAGTCTGTGTGCCTGTTTAAATACGGCTTGAATGTCAGCATCAAATAGCTGACTCGCAAATACAGAATGTAAATTAAACCCATTTACATGAAGCTGAGTACACAGTGTGTGTGCGCTTGTGTGTTTGCATCGGATGCAGGAAGCGAGATATGGACAGAAAAAGATTCAGAACATTTCCGAATCGATGACCACACTAGCTGCAGCACCCGGAGGAATAAATATGCTGAGCACAGATGTGTCCGCATAACCGTCCTCTGTACATCATACAAGGTCCTTTTCTCCGTGCCACACCAATCTGATGTGCTTGTTAGTGGTGCTTACTGACGCTCATACTTGGGGTTAAAGGTTTGGACAAACCCCTAAGCCTAAGTGTTCGACTTTGTTTGGAGCATAACTCAGTTTGGAGCATAATACAGTTTGTGCTCTGGACATGAATGATGCATTCAAATTGTGCAGCTTGAGAAGAGTGCTATCAAAGTGTCTTTAAAAGGCACTCTGTGGCCATTTCTGTAAGAGCTATTTTCTGTTTTACATGAATAGCAATATACCATAATTTCTAAAACTGTTTGTTTCAAGTATGCAATCAAATCTGATATCAACGGTCAACTCAGTCCAGTTTAAAAGAAACATACACTATTATGTACAATTTGGGGGCCAGTTATGTCATACATAACCACGTATAGCAATCATTTAGAACTTAATAGCATCCAATGGTCAATGCCCCTGCAACCACCCAAAACAACAAAAGCCACCATTGCAATTAATCGTTGCCCAGTGCGCATATATATATATATATATATATATATATATATATATATATATATATATATATATATATATATATATATATATATATATATAATCCACGCTCTATATAGCACCAATATACAGAGAGTGCAGGCATATAGAAATGGGTGATATAAATGTATATAAATGTCCTCATTGCTTTGATTCGCCATTCCTTTGCCATGCAGTTGTTCATAATATGGAAGATGAGCAGCAAAATCATTTGACTGCTGAAACAGAAGAATACAGCTTATACTGGATGTAATTTTCCAAAAGAATAGAGCACCTCTGATGTCATCCCTCCCCATGGCACCGCCCTGTTATCAGCTCTAATACATAAAAGTGCCTGCACACCATTTTCGTAATGATTACAACACACTAAGCTTTACTTTTTCCTTATCCTCCTTATCACAGTCCTGCAAACACATGGCACAGGGGGTTCACTTCACCACGCAGGCGAAGGAGAGAATTAGAGAAAGAAAGGTGTGAGGGAGAGAATATGAGAGCGTGTACTAACATTGGCATACTTAAACACACACACACACACACACACACACACGCACGCACACACATGAAGATAGTAACACCAGCACATTGTGGGTGAGAGATAATGCAGAGCAAACACACAAAAAAATGTCCCAAACATGCCAAGCATTAGAGAGAGAGAGAGATTGAGAGAGAGAGAGAGAGAGAGAGAGAGAGAGAGAGAGAGAGAGAGAGAGAGAGAGAGAGAGAGAGAGAGAGAGAGAGAGAGAGAGCTTATATTTATGCTTATAAAATGTAAGGGTAGGTAATTTTTATTTACATGTATATAAACACTTTTTGCTCAACTGGTTGAACATCCCTGATAGCAATCAATAATAGAAGTGGTCTAAATATTAAAACATGTACTCATATCTTCTGTGGAAGTCCAAAATCAATGCATTCAATCATTGTGACTCATATTTAGGCTATGCGTTTCTGTCAAAACGATTAAAAATTATCATATATATAATAATAATAATAATATTATAGTATGTCCCAGCAACCACTAAAAACATTATTGCAACCACCCACCATTGTGTATTTTCAAATGCAATTTCTTCACAATCTAGATGTAGACATTTGTTTTTTAAATACCGTGGCAGAAACCACTAAAATTAAATTGAACTGACTTGAGTTAAAAAAAATCTGTATTTAATTTGCATTAAAAATTTACACTTGAAACAACACTGAAACAAAACTGTATCTGCCCTGCTGAGAAAACAGCAGAAAAGAGAATCTATATACCATTTCAGCCCCTAATGTGTCCACTTAACCAATGCACGTCTCCTAGCAGCACCTGTTCATGGCGATAAGCTGAGTGATTTCTTCTTGCCAGGAATCCACGAAGCCCCTTATATAAATACGGCCAGATGGAGATAGAAGCATTTAGACAAAAGCTGAGTCACAGCAGCAAGGTTAATATAGATGACTCATAAGTGTGGCAGACAGAGGTGGACCACAGGGGACCTTGTGTGGACTGTGTTTTTCGAAATACCTGTTGAATTATGGGATCTGTACTCTAAATTACTATATTAAAGTTTCACAATTTTCTGCTATTATTCTCCCAGCATTTAAAGTTGCCATGAAATGACTGTATACTTTCTAAATGCATGTTATTGATCTAACTGTTAATGATTCATCCATGCATTTTATGTATTTATTTTATCTCGTCATTTTTAATCTAAATGACATGGCTCAATATTTTGGTAAAACTTTCTGGTTATGTATGCCGAACTTCTCCAATCATTTTAGTCCACTTAAACCCCACCTCTTTCTTACGATTGACTGGAATCTCAATCAGAAACCGATGGATATCAGCACCAAGTCCTCGCACTACATTTTTTATTTTCCAATAATACGTATCACTCAGATATACGGAAAAAAGATCTGTCACTACTTCCGTTTTATCACAACTTTAACATACCGACCATTTTTATTTTGTTTTATTAATAATCTCAGCCTTAGCAGTGCGCTGTCTATTTTCAGGGAAAATAATATACTTGAAAATAAAATAAAAATTATTTTAGAAAATGTAAAATTAGCTTATTACATTTTTTTTTTTTTAAACCTCCCATTGAGTCTCATCGGCATTCAAAGTCTCACATGACCACACTGGTAGCCTACAGCAGTGTGACACAAAAAAACTAGTTTGCTCCAATTATAAATGGAGCTCTTAGCACCGAAAACACTTGATATTGACATATGCCCTATTTCTATTTTTGACAGTCTGTAAAGCATCAGACACTAATTTTCTTTCTTATACTTCCTCATATGTGGATATTGGATACAATACAAATACAGTAAAAACAACAATATGGTGAAATATTATTACTATTCACAATAGCTGTTTTCTATTTTAATATATTTTAAAATGTAATTTATTCCAGTGATGGCTAAACTGAATTTTCAGCATCATTACTCCATTCTTCAGCTTCACACAATCCATCAGAAATCATTCTAATATGCTGATTCAGAGCTCACAATCTTTTCTTTTTATTATCAATGTTGAATTTATTTTTATGTTTAATATTTTTATGGAAACCGTGATACATTTTAAGGTATTCTTTGTTGAATAGAAAGTTCAAAAGAACAATTCTAAAATTATAAATGTCTTTACTGTCTCTTTTGATCAGCTTATAAGGTGTCTTTGCTGATAAAAGTATAATTTAAAATTATAATTAAAAAATTTCACATTACTATCGTTCTCTCTTTCTCTCTATCTCCTTTTCTCTGTTTTAGTATCTCTGCATCTGTATTTGGGTTTACAATGTTTAATTCACAGTAAAACGCTATTCTTTCACTTGACCTAAAACCCTATTCTTTTAATTCCCTGCATGTAATCTCTGCCAGCCATGCAACATGCGTTGAATCGCATTGAATTATGGGATCTGTGCTCAAAGACGTAGATTAAAAACAAGCCTACCCTCTGTGCTGATCTCACGGGAGCGCACAAGGTCACTCTTGTTGCCCACTAGGATGATGGGGGTGTGCGGCAGCGTCTCCCTCAACAGTAGGCGGAGCTGGGCGATCCGGTGAAAGCTACGCCTGTCCGTCAACGAGAACACCAGGATGCACACCTCGCATTGCAGGATGGACAGCTCCTGCCAATCACATCAAATCAAATCACAGACATACCAATTACAGCAGAGCTCAACTATGAGTGCTTATTATACAGGCTATTTACAGAGTATTACATAATTATTTGTCATTGGTACGGTAGGTCAGTAATAAGAGGAGGATCATTTTTGCTAGTGCGGGGCTCAGGGGTGTTTGTGTCCACGAAAAAGAGGATTAGCGGGATTTAAGAAGGATAACCTCAAATCTAGGATGGCTTTGTTGTTGTTCCAGCTCACAATTTCAGCATTGCTGCCGCCACTGAGCTCAGGTGTGTTCGAAACGGCAGCAGATGCATCAGTCAAGCGGTTACCCCCCGAGAACCTCACCGCGGACGCATTAAAGCGTCAAAGTACGGCCACACAGGGCTCGGGCTTTCTCTTCTTGCCAGCTATGACAAGACTGCTGTCACTCTATCTTTAATGAACTGAGGGTAGAAAGAAAATGTTTCCGTCCCCTATGGAACGCTTCCTATTTAATTTCCTACACAGAAAGAGGAACAGATAAATAGATGGAAAGCCTGTGTCCTACATCCCCTTTTCCCCAAAGGCGAATTCCAGCCCTCTGGAGAGGTGCCTAAAAAATTCTCATTGCAGCCAAGCCAATCGCACTCGGCCCCGGAGGGTGCGATTCACACAACCTCAGAAACGCAGAGTTTCTCTGGAGAGGAAGAGTCTATTGGGGCGGAAGCAACGGGGAAGAGGGGGGCTCAACCACCTGCCACAACCCCACGCAGGAAGGGCACGGGGAGAAGGCTCTCTCCGCTGAGGAGCAGACACGTATCTTGATGAGCGGAGAAGACAGCAGGACACGGTCGATAGTGCTCATCGTGATGGAGGGGCTCTCAGGGGCCGGCCGGGCAAAGTAAAAGGTCTTTCCATCAGAGAAACAAGACGAGAGAGTACAGCAGTATCTAACTAATAACATCGAGCTCTTCCACCAAAATACAGGCCCATCTGTCACTGTCTGCCCTTTCATGACCAGATATACACACACAATGATAGCTTTTAATGGCTCTGAGTACAAACAGGCAGGTATGCGTGTGAAAATGTATAGCCTACAGTGGTATTGCAACACACACTCTTATTACACTGTGCATTATCACACAAACTGAGTGATTATAGTCATGAAACACACACACACACATAAAATCCGTATCATGCTGTCAGCAAATATGCCTGCCAGCTTTTTTGTCCTCCTGTACAGATTTAGATTATTAAATCCTGCACTCTTAATAAATGCTGAAATGGTCAATATATATCAACCCTATAACAGCAGGTTAATGAAAACCTTCACGCTAATCCATCTAAATGCTCATCCACACGCCATGGTGCTTTTTGTACAAACATATTTACCGTTATGAAGTGCTTGTGTGTGTCAGGAAGATTAATTTGGTATGTATAATGTTGCAAAAAGACTTAATTAAAAGGAACAAAATATCCCTTTGACTATTTCTCCACCAGAATCTCACACTGAGCATATTCTGTTTAAACGTATCTTCTTTAAAATTGTAGTGCAGTTTCTGATGTTAAGTAAGCAATTTGTAGGTTGAATTCCCCTTAGAGTCAAAGCGCTGCGTTGATCTCAAATATTGCTCTGTTAGTTGTAATTGCAACATAAAATGTGTTCAAGTTATTTTGGTAGGAGTAAAATGGACTCTCAGGACAATTTTATATTTCTTTATTTTTCACTTCCCCAAAAAGCCAGGAAACGTTTCAGTCCTAATTCAACATAATGAAGAGCAAAAAATACACATTAGGTGTGTCTGATGGATGGATGGATGGATGGATGGATGGATGGATGGATGGATGGATGGATGGATGGATGGATGGATGGATGGATGGATGGATGGATGGATGGATGGATGGATGGATGGATGGATGGATGGATGGATGGATGGATGGATGGATGGATGGATGGATGGATGGATATGTTTAATGTAACAAAAGTATATGCTTACGGTATGATTGTGTGTCATTTATTCTGTACAACAAAACATGAAAATCTCCTCAAGTAATGTTATAACCATTTACCGAAACATTGAAAACTGCTATTCTAACACCCAAAGCAAATTCCAGAGGGAACTCAAGGCTCACAAACTGAACAGTTCTATTGAAGATAAACAATCCCTTGGAAATCTATCTTTCAATTCCCTTTGGTGCCACTAGTGGTACAGAAATCACACTTCAGCCTCAAAACCCTGAAATTGTTTCTCTCTGTTCCTGTTGCTGTGGTTAAGCCTTTGGTTGAGAGAAAAAAAAATGAGTTTATGGTAGGTCATAAAGCAGATTAGAATCAGGGGAAAACATGGAATTAAAATGTCCCGCAACTCATCTCCCACAGTGAACCCATTCCCAAGAACCGTGTTCCTTCTCTACTGGGTCATTTAACACACCTTCTTCTGGCCACGTCTGGCACAGGAAGATTACATGGAAATCAGGCCAGGGCTTGGTCCATGAGCCAATACAGAGAAAACATTGCAAAACATTGTATTTCATCTGTATTTCGGTCTTCTTTCCCAGTTAAATTTTATTTATTTAAACAAGATCAACTTTATTGAGAAGAGAGTATATGAAATAAATATAAACATACAAAAATGACAATAAAAAAAAAATTATATAATTAAATATATAAAAAAACAATTAAATATCATTATATTATGAATATCATATTAGATAATTAAATATATTATTAAATATTATCAAATAATTAATCCATCCATTTTCCAAACCGCTTGTCCTATGTAGGGTTTTGGGAATGCTGGAGCCAATCCCAGCATCTTGGTCCGTGGGCTGGGAGACTCCGGATGGCTGTTATTAAATAATATTAATATTGAATAATTATTACATAATTAAATAAATACATAAAATGACACACACATAGATTAAGTATAAGACATAGAATACATTTAGTATAACAAGCATATGAAATATTATATTTCAATATGGAGAGGGATTTCACGGTGGATAAGAGACTTTAATTTCTTACTCCGTAGGGCGGAGAGGTCGAGTCTAATAATTGGATGTTGAGACTTAACCGTGTGGCGAGTTTGTTTCTGTGCACCAGAATGAGGTCCACACCCCTGCAGATAGTCACCACAGACCATCTGTCCACACATCCCCTCCTCCCAAACATACACACTTGTCCCAAGATCCCACACACAGACTTACAGTACACCATCCCGTCTAAAAGTGCTTTCTCAGCCACTGAACAAGCCAATCCTGCTGCCATAAACACAAAGCACACATACCTCCACAGAAATAAAAACCCGCTTTCTCTGCCAAGCACACGATCATCAAAGAAAAAAACATTTCCCTAATGAACGTTACAAAAAGCTCACAGTCCATAATGACACTAGGGCTGAGCTGTAGCACACTGTACTTAAGCATAAGGCTCCCAGCAGTACACTACACACTCTGAGTGAGATAAACAGACGTAAACTTCACACATTTACAAACTCCACACCGCCTTTGTCAGAGTTCACACACAATAGCCCCTACCCAGTAAACAAAAACCATATGAGCCACTTAGCATCATCAATATTTCACCTCAAAGTAATCTATTAATTATAGCCAAGTCGAATAGCCCTAGTCTGCCAGCTCATGACATGTCTGTCAACCACACAGTGACAGGAAATGGTAGACATCTTGTGTCGTTTGCTCTGGGCTATGTTTAGAATGGAATACTAGCTCATACTGCACAGTATATGCTGTATATTACCTGCATACTATTTTATGAAAATAGCATATAAGTATAATATATATATATATTATGCAGTAATATGCAAAGATAAACATTTCAAATAGCAGAATAGTAGAATGCAACATTACTTTGTAACGTTGCATGTTTAATGTCTGAAATGAATGCTACTGCTTAAGGGCTAGTTCACCCAAAAATGATATTTCTGTCATCATTTATTCACCCTCATGCTGTTCCAAAAAACATATAAGGCAGAATGACAGCTTTAGTCAGCATTTATTTTCATTGTATGGGAAAAACACTTTGAAAGTAAACATTTTTTATGTTTCAGAAGTAAAGTCAGACAGGTTTGGAACAACAAGAGATTGAGTAAATGAGGTTAATAACACGCATCCGTACTCTATCTATCTATCTATCTATCTATCTATCTATCTATCTATCTATCTATCTATCTATCTATCTATCTATCTATCTATCTATCTATCTATCTATCTATCTATCTATCAATCTATCTATCAATCTATCTATCAATCTATCTATCTATCTATCTATCAATCTATCTATCAATCTATCTATCAATCTATCTATCAATCTATCTATCTATCTATCTATCATCAAATTTGTTGTGGATACTGTGGTCCACAATGAGGTGGGCATTGAACCTCCTTTTTCAGTGTATAAACAAGTTGTTTATACACTGGAAAATGGTAATGGTAAATGGACTGCATTTATATAGCGCTTTCACAGACCCAATGGCCACCAAAGCGCTTTACATTTTGCCTCACATTCACCCATTCACTCATACACCGACGGCGGTGTCAGCCATGCAAGGCGCCATCCAGCTCGTCGGGAGCAGCTGGGGTTAGGTGTCTTGCTCATGGACACCTCGACACTTGGTCAGGTGGAACTGGGGATTGAACCACCAACCTTCCGGTTTGTAGACGACCTACATGAACCACTGAGCCACTGCCGCCCCAAAAAGGAGGTTCAATGCCTACAGCATTGTGGGCCACAGTATCCACAACAATTAAGACAAATGTAGTAGATCAACTGCACAGAACAATAGTTAATAGTGCACTATTCCAAGTTTTGTTTCATTTCAAGTCTTCAATTCAAAGTGGCCAATAGTTAAATTAAACAGTTCACACCCTATTTAGGCTGCAAATTGATTTCAAGTTGAGTTTTTGGCTCATGTAGTTGACATAGGTGAACAGAGAGGTTAGAGCAAGCTGATGCCTCCCGTGCTGGAACTCACTCATGCTGGAACATAGAAAACGGAGCAGCGACGCGTGACGCAATTCCCATTGCCTAACGGTTGGTCGGGTGACGGAATGCGTCCTCGGCCTGCGTAAGGACGTTACTGACCAGCTATTTTAGGAAAGAGAATGACTTATTAAAGCCATTCTTCCCCCCGCTGTCACAAGCACTTCAAGTCTCAGAGCTAACTGAGGCTAGACTCGGGGCAGTGTACGTGATTGTACAGTGCGTTTGTGAGAATGTGCATGTTTGAATGAATGCCTGTGCGTAATCCAAACTCTAATTGGGCTGATGTGTCAGGTGTAGATGGGTGAACTTAGGAGAATCTGCTACAGAACCAAAATAGACCTGCATCCTCTGCAGCTACTAGTGATGCAGCACTGTGTGAAAATGAGTTCATTCACTCTCACTCTCTCATGCTCTCTCTCCAATTCTCCATGGTTCAGTGAATGCAGTAAGTTGACAGTGAGGCTGCAGTCCACAGAACAGACTGCAGCGTTAGAGTAAACTTACTGCACCCTCTTCACCGCATCCAAATATGCTGACCTTGTTTCACAATAAGAAAAGTGCTGACCTTCACTGGGTCTAAGATATTAATTAATGCTTACATTTTGTCTTAAAGATACTCAAGGGATAAATGCTTATATTGCTTCTTCTTTTTTTCACTACAAGGAGTGTACGATTTGGACAACAACAAAAAACATACTTCAATTTAAACACATTGTGAGAAATTTGATAAACATTTAACATAGCATTTTGCTTCTGCCTGGATCAAAGAAAATCACAAAAGGCATAAAATCATTGAATGAGCAGGACCAGCATCCAAAAGAGTGTGCGAAACAACAAACCGGTAAGAAATAATTCAATTTGAAGCAATGCCTCATATATTTGAGTCATGTTTTGCCCGCATTCTGCTGCAAATATATTGAGTTACTCTTAAGCAAACCATGCCGTATTCTCACACTTTAGTTTGATTTTAGAGGGTCAGTTTGAGTGTTCACATTTAAGCCAAAATGTTTTTGTTCGTCCTTGAGACATTTATGTAAATACAGCCACAAATACAGTACTTCGAGCTTGTGTAGCAGATCATTTATTTCTAACTTTTTTGGAGTATGTATTGTACACCCACATACCCTTCAAAAACGCTCCAGCTACTCATACAAGTACTTTTTGACTTCTAATATACTAGATATCATTTAGCTTTTATTCACATATTCATTCAAATTCATCAACTCACACATTATTTGTGGTAAACAGCAGCTCAAGCATGTTCCCTTGAGAACCAATGAGGATCATTCTCGTGTGTTACACAGCAAGTTTGAGCTTCCGCAAGAGGCTTGCTCTTGCGCATCAAGCAGGTTCGGTTGAGTTTCTGTTAATGTTCGCTGATCAATGTATATGTGAATAAAAGCCTAAATTCAATCTGTTCGTCATATAAAGCGATTGAGTCTTATCAGAAAATTTTGGACTAAACCGCTCAATTCATATTGATTAGTTTTACGATCTCTTTATGAACTTTTTGAAGCCTCAAAGTGGTAGTTGTGTAGACTGATGGTTAGAAAGGTCTCAAATTTTTAATCTTCATTGTGTTCTGAAGATGAACGAAAGTCTGATGGGTTTGGAACAACAATGAGGTGAGAAATAATGACAGCATATACATTTCTGGGTGAACTAACCCTTTAAGGAACAAAACAAAATCTTGTGATTAACAACTTAATCTTCTGACAGCCCTAATTTTATTCTATTGTCATGATTTCTGTTGAAGCTAAATCAAAATCTTTCCAAGTACTCCTGTATGGGAGTCATTGTAGTAGACTACAGACAAAACAGAACACCACTAATTCACTTTGAAGCATGCAGTGCATTGCAGACTATATTTTTCTTTAATTAAATCACAGCCTTTTATGGTTTATCATGCAAGGAAATATCGATTTTGATTGGATCAATTGTGCAGCTCTAACTACTACTCCAATAAACCTTGAAATAAACGACAAAGTAACTGTTTACTGACAGACTTCAGCTGAACATTCTTCATGATGAGGCTTCGATCCATAAGCTATACAGATTGAAATCAGTGAACCATAAAGCTATAAGGGCAGCACTGAATCTCTGCATCTGTAAAATTAAAATTAATCACTGCATAGTTTATCTGAGATCCTTTTGTTTGCTATAACCACCGGTAGCCATGGCAACCGGGGAACGGGTATAGAATGCAACGCAGTGGGTGAGGTCAGGGGTCACGTGATGCGATGTGCCACCGAGGAAGAGAGCCGGATGGTTAGACGGAGAGAAAGAGGGATGCTTTGAAAGAGAAAAATGGCATTTTTGGAGATGGAGAAAGAGAAAAGATGGAATGGGGGGAGTCTGGAGTTTTTCCAGCCACTGCTCTCTCCCTCTTTGCCCTGGAATAAATCCAAAACTCGCAGTCATTCTGTGATAGCAGTATCACGACTGACATTCATGCATGTAACAAACAGCATCTGATTTAGGAGAGATCTGATGACACATAAACATCATTTAAAAAAGGTCACATCAATTTTGCCCAGGGATTTGAATAAAATTGAATATTCAAAAAGGACACCTAATACCCCTGTGGTGTGTCAAACATCTATATGCACAACCCAATATCACAAAACATTCACAGGTGTTTGAATACTTTCTAGTGACACACATTAAATAAGCACATGCATCTGTGTGTTCCAGGCAAAATTATCATCATATTTCAGAGTATAAACAGAGCAATGAGTGGATGATACACCCACTACATGCTTTAGCCTGTCATGCGAGCGGGTGTGAAGGAAATACATACATTACACATTAAATAAAACAGCAAGAGTCGAATTTTAACTGGTATTTAGGAGTCTGTGAATGTCCTATGTTTTAAGCGATGGTCAAACCGGTTGTATCATCCAAGAAAGAGGAAAGTGTGGTTGACTAATGAAGAGAGAAGTGAGGTCAGAACTAGTAGAGAGGCATCAATCCCAGACGAAGATGAATGTAAATAATTAAATCACACAGATGCTTCGGATGAGATGGCACTGCTCAAAAGGGTCAGCATCAAAGACGAGTCTAAACAAGCCAACCCCCCCATAATAGTCCCACATTTTCTGACAGATATACACTACATTGTAACATTGTAAATTAATTATTGGGTTTGACCAATTCAGAAAACACAATTCTGCAATACACTGATGCAAAAGCAGGAACCATGACAGGAAAGCTTAATGACACATGCCACAGTGTATTGATCCATTAGATCATTCTAGATTACTGCCAAACAAGTGTCTTTTACAGTGTAAAAGTAGAGGTCATAATTCACTGTGAAATAACAAGGAAACCTGGACATGGCTGATTTTATAGAGGGTACACATAAAATGCTTGTAAAAGGATCTTTAAACCCGGCAGTTACACTTAGCAGAAATTGAACAAATTATGGGAAACTGAAAACAATTTGCCCTAAAGTGAAAGGAAACAGAAATGACAAACAACAGACAAACCTTGGCTGGAGGGTCAAGAGCCGATTTCTCTCATCTTTCTCTGCATCCCATCTTTTTATGTCTCTGTTAACCTCTCTATCCTTCGCTCTCTGTTTTCTTAACCACTCAAAGAGTGTGTCTGCTCAATCAATAGATTTTTACACTAATCGTTTTCTGCACATGTATGCAATGCAATTAAAGCAGCGTTAGACCGTCTGTTTAGTAAATTACTGTTAGACTTAGTTATTAGTGTTGACTAATAACTAAGACTTAGAATTAGTGCTAACACTAAATTAGATTTAGTAAATCTAGTGGTTCAATTCATCCTGTCCCTGCATGGAGTTTTAAAGGGATAATTCACTCACCCACACCTCATTACAAAACTATACCATTTTATTTAATCTGTGAGACATAAAATAAGTTTTTTTGATAAAATATGTCTGTTTTTTGTCCATACAATGGAAGTCAATAACCATAAATGTTTGCTTACCAACATTCTTCAAAATGTCTTCTTTTGTGTTCTGCAGAAGAAAGTCATGCAGGTTTGAAACGACTTATTCAATTATGAATTTTAATTTTTGGATGAATTATCCGTTTAAGTGCTGTAGGTAACAAAATATTGAATAAAAGCCTAAATGCTACTCAGTTATGTATTGGGTGTTTATGTATGTTATGTAAATTATATTATTTTATAATTAAGTCTCAATCAGCACCATAGTTCTTTAGATTTAAGTTTAAGACCATTTCATGACAAACGGAACAAGGGGGCAGAGTCAGACATAAATTCATAAATTATGAAAAGATCATAAATTATGTGCAATCTGTAGCTTGGCAAACTACAGTTTTAAAGTAGCTTCCCCAACACTGCAGTGAAGATATAAGAAGACTAGATTCACATTTCCTAAAGCAAATACCAGCGCACACAAGGATGCAAAAGAATCATGTTAGGTAAGCTCCGGATTTGGGACTTCAGTTCAGTGAAAAATGACACGTTGCATCAGTCACTTTGCTGTTGTCATGACAATAAGTATGAGTCGTGTTTTCTGTCAGATGAATCAACATCTATACATTTTTACGTAACACAGGGATGGGCAAGACCAATCACAATTCAGTATGCATATATTATGATGACGTCACCGCTACTCGTTACAATTTGAATGCTGAACATTCTATCAATGCATATCAGAGGGAAAAGGCTGTAATCTTAAATTTATTCAAAGTAGAACAGAGCACACCTAAGCTGAAAAAAAATTAAAGCAAAACTGCTTTTATGCATATGGGAGAGTTTTTGACTCACCTGTTTCCAACTGTCAAATACTAAAATTGAGCTGTCCTCATCATCCACAGTCACTCGCCGCTGGTAACCCTCATCTACAACACACACACAGATACATCTTTAAAAAACTGACACTCAAGGATAAAATAAAATCAATTAGCATCTCATTTTATTTCTGCAGTTGAGCAGAAACTGGCAATTTCATGGGAACAAATGTATAATAATATATCAGTAGAAAGAACACAAAAGAAGTTTTGAAATGCAAGTTCAGAATTGGACTCGAGACATTGTGTAACAATAATTTAGCTGGTGCAGAATCAATGCACAAGAACACTCAACTCAGGTAAAAAAAAAAAAAAACTGTCTGTGACTGTGTGTCTGATTGGCTCTTTATCCTCTAGTAAATGACATGCTCTGTTTGTGCAGAAAGGGTCTGTGCAGAGGCAGCACTCTTGCTGGTTCTTTCCCACCTCATTAAGACACAAGATGATGAAAGACCTGAAATAAGATGGATGCCTTCACGGCACCCACTCCGCTTTTTCCAATCAAATCCTGAGAGCCTTACACTAGTGATCTCGGGTGTCTGTGAGGTGATAAGTGTGTTTCATCCAAAGCAAATCTAAAAATAGTACAGTCCTTGGCATCCTGACGCTTGATGCTGAGCACAAGAAAGCTGTATGAATATAATATTTACCGGTTGCTTGGGTTTCAGAGTCTATAGAGAGTGATCTGTCTGACAGTCCAGCAAGGCAAAGTGCCAGAGAGGATTTGCCCACTCCGTTTTGGCCCAGTAGGACTATCCGAAGGGGTCCGTGGTACTTCTGCTGCGGCAGTTTTAGGGAAGGCGAATCTTGGGTATTGGTGACGCTGATTTGCGGAGTCGCAGACTCATTGAGCCCAGGCGCCCAATCGTAATCCTCGGAAACAGCCTCCTCTCTCCTCAGCTGATGCTTGATAGGCAGGGGGGTGCTGCCCCTGCGGAGCTGGGGTGCAGCCAAAATAGTTAAGCCATAACCCTGTGAAATCATCAGATGAGATCAAGATGAGACAAGCATCTTCATCCGATCCAACTGAACACCAAGAACAATGTCAGTCCATAACATATCTAAATCAATAATGTATCAAAACAATTCACGTGCAAGGGGGAGGATTGTGATCTTCTGGGACTTAAGTTGTGCAGTGCACATTATGCGAAAGTGGGTCAAAACAATGTGCAGTGTGTCCATTCACATAAACAAGCATCACTTGCTTAGATTTCTAAGAAAGAGTGGCATAGACATCCCAACAGACAAAAAGGACGAGGAAAACAATGGGTTTTCACAGTTTCAATGATGTTGAGGGCTTTGTCCATCTATCTCTATCAAGCAAAATCACCAAGAGAGCTCTTAAACTGTTTACTGTGTATGCTTGTGAGGGCAACTGGCATCAATATTAATATGGCAATTAATCTAGCCGCAGCACTGCAGGTGTGCCGGGGACCTTGTACGCCTGATCCGGTGTCAGACATGCAAGACACACATAGACAGCCAATTATACTAATTGAAAGGAGGTAATTAATTAATCATAGACTTTATTGTGAATCAGACTGTGAAACAATAAGATCTAGTATGATTCTTGGGGTGAGGTAGCCCAAGGCCAGCTCTTAAGTAACAGTTACTTTGAATAACAACATCATTTTGAATATTATATTATCATGAATAGTGAAGTAGTATGCAAATCATTAAGATCATGAATATTTAGTCCACCATACAATGAAGACTTACACATATTATTAAGTTACAGTGATTATCAAGATCACCATAGATATTTTTGACCGTTTTAATCATTACAAAGACACTAAACTGAAATATTACGACTGTCTAAAGGACTGTCTAAAGGAATGTTTTTTTCAAAACACAATCACTCCTACATAAACAAAGTCAGCATAAAGACTGCAGAAGAAGAGAGGGTGTGTACACACCGGCGTATACATCCCAAACCTGTGAAGGATCCTACAACCCCCACACACATATCCAGAAACACACACACACACACGCACGGGAAAGCGTCTTACCTGGTCCGACATCGTTCTTCAGTTCATCCGCTCTCAGTGAGACACTCAGCCGTCCATGTCATGTCACTGAGCGTAAAAACTGCACAGGCGTCGGTGGGGATTGTTACATTACACTCGACTCATATGCCATCACATGGCTGTAGTCTGGAAAAAAAGAAACGCTCCCAATATGACTCTAACCGCGCAAAAATGCTCCTTTTGACTTAATAGTAAACATTTAATCGCTTCCCTGCGACCGGCTGCGCTGCGTGACACCCGTATTACTGTACACCTGTCTCTATAATAGTGGCTTTTCATATGAGAGCGTGTAGCCCCGCCCCCGCACCTCGTAGACACGCCTCTTCATTCCAGCCGGTACCTGAATGCTCCCAATCTCTCTGGATCTCTCTCTGATTCAGGTCAATCTGATGGGCATGGTGAAGAAATATATAAAGATTTATATTCTATTTATCACTATCTTTAGTTCTAGTCCTAAATTCTGCTCTGCAAATTAATGAACTCCTGGTTTGTGGTTTTGTGATTGTTTATAACAGATGTTATTGTTAAACTTCATTAATAAATAACAGGAACAAATGTGCAACGCACTATTAACATTCTAATAACTACTATTAACTTACAAGAAACTCTGATTAATACATTTGTAAATAATAGCACTCAGTTGAATGTGGTAATTAGTTCACTATTAGCTCATCAATAACTCAAGTGTTACCAAATTAATCAGAAGGAATTACTAATTACTAAAACCTCAAAAGCTTTCAATGACTTTGAACCTTACTGAACCTTAGGGAGTTATCATGCTTTTCACTTTATAATACTGATCCAAATAATTAGTAATTCCTTCTGAAGGATTTGGTTTGAGTTTCTTGTTAGTTAATAGTAGTTAGAGTATTATTAATGTGTTACTCATTTGTTCCTGTGTAGTTATTCATTAACAACGGAACAGTATTCTAAAGTGTTACCTTTTTTAAGATTAGCAACATGCATGAGTTGCAGATGCTACTGTACACCCTCTTTTGTGGGTGACAGCAGCTCCAGATTATATAAAAAAGGCATTTGACTTCAGTGTTTATTAGAGTCAAATCAAGTGCTGAGTGCTGTTCTCTCCCTCTTCCTCTCTTTTTGTTGACATGTGTTCAAGCTTTGACCTTGATACTTTGTTTGATTCAGCTTTCCAAGACACATAAAGCGTATCCTCTGAGTTATTTTTCTCTGGCAACCCTGAAGTTTTAAAGCACGAATTATTGAGTGGTCGTTAAGTTTTATTGCAGCCACATCAAGCATCATGCCACAGGTAGAGAGAAAAGCGTTTCCATGCAGGCTTTTTAATAATTCCTGTGAAGACCAATTGATCTTCTTGTCTGTCTCTTTGATCTTATAAATTAACTATTACTAGAGCCAAGGAAGCAAAGTAAGCTAGAAGCAGCCTGAACCATGGGGGTCTCCCATCAAGTGACACTATATCAGTTCAGAATTTACTTTTTCCCCCCTCCTGTTCATAGCACTTTGGTTATCCTTCGCTGCATTCCTGATTGAACATTGTGTTTTCAATTTCCACCATCCTTAACAGAAATCTGCCAACAAATTATTTTTCCACTTAATTTGTCTTACAAGTTCAGACCAAGCCCCAGTGCATGTTAAAATTGTTTTGATTTTCATGTGTAGTGGTCAGAAAATAATACAATTTGATGGATATGCATATGCTTTAGTGGCCTAAAGTCAGGTGTCTGGTCTCTTTAGATTTCTTGAGCCCATTGATTCCAATTTTCTGCCATATTCCTTGTCTGCCATTTTTAATGTTAATGTATATTGCTGTGTCTTACCAGAGCTGGTCTTAAAGTGGCTTTGGTCTTACCATCACTTTGGTGTACTGAAAGGAAACTTGGTAGGCATCATTGGCATTATGCCCAGATGGTACCTGAGCATTTTGGAGATAGCGCCACCTTGTGGTAAAATAAATTAAAATGTGATGTAATTTTCAATAATTCAATTACTTCTAAATAATTTGGCCGAAAGTCATTGATTATGGTCTCTCCTTATTCCCTCATAAGGTCATAAGAAGCTAATGATATCTTGTTTTAGAATGTCAACCTGTTACTTGTCTGACATTTAGATTTTTTTCCCATAAAATTTAGTCAAATCTTCACTAAAATTGGCTATAGATGATCTTCAGACCGAGTTGCACAAAAGTTGAAATAAAGGTGTCATTTTAGGGGACTTTTTTTATGTAGAGATTAAGTCAATTGCAACGACATCCAGGAAAAGAGAAAGTGTCAGACAACACTGTCATACGGACAAAAAAAAATAGTCAAATTGTTTGAGGGGAAAATTAAAACAAAGTTTTGGGCTATATATATATAGGGCTGTCAATGTTTATGCGTTAACGCATGCGATTAATTCAAAATCCTTAAAGTCCGCGTGAACTGGAAGTTGCAACCGACTTTATCTCAGTGTTGTGACGTATTTCCGAGAGAAACGGAATATTAAATGAGGAAAAATAGTGGGCGTGGCTTTTTTTCCAACTAGCACCTGATTGGATCTAGAAAAGTAGGTGTTTCATTCCGCCTGTCTACTGTCAGTTGGAGGGGGCGTGGTTACGGATGTTAAGCAGACACCAAAACCGTCAAACCTACGTCATCAGGGAAGGTCCTCCAATGCAGAGGGGAGGGGCATTTTCAGATTTTGATTAAAGATTACGGAGCCAAACATTTTTTTTGTGTGGATTGACTTGGATGGATGAATTGTTCACCACAAAACGATCAATTTAGGCAATCAAAGTAAATATAGTAAATTTTTATATCATGTGGACTTTAACACGTTAAAATAATTGAACTCAAGCTGTGAAATTTTGCCATTAACGTAATTAAAATCATGCAGTTAGATGATCTTAGAAGTTGGGAGTTTTTCGAACTGAGCATCTGTAACCCTGCTGGCATAAATTTCTATTCTAACCCTTTAACCCGAGCTCTATCATGGTCGGTTTCACAGACAAGGCTTAAGCCTAGTCCCAGACTAATGCATGTTTGATCTGTTTTAACTGAAAGCAACTTGCTCTGACATATATTAAAATATACCAGTGCCAAGACATATTTTGTTTTGTCTCAAGATGCACACCAGTAATGTTTTTTTTCTGAGGCACATTTATAAAATGTCCGAAATGATCTAAGGCCTAAGCCTGCTTAATAAGCTCTGTCTGTGAAACCTTTTTGATTGTTTCTGAAGAGCGAGCCCTCACAGTACATTCACATTGTTTCCACACACATTCAGTATAATGCTTTGATTTGTCGTGTGTATATTACTGTGTTTAGTAATTCTGAATGGATCCATGTACTGTAGTAGGTATATATCATTTGTTTATTTGGTGTCCTTATGGAGTCTCCAAGTGTCTCTTTTTGGAGATACCTAAATTTACCTTGAAAAAAGCTTGCAGAAAATACAGTGTGTTATTAATCGCGATTGAAAATTTTAATCTAGTAACCTCTCTCTTGCAGAGTATAACAATGTCTTCATGTCTCCCATCTGCCAAATTGGGTTTTGATGAAAACTGTTCTCCTTCCACAAATGTTGTCTAATTCGCTCCAGTTTTGGCTCAGATGATCTTCAGACCACACTGAACATCACATTTATTTATTTTTTTATTCAGAATAACAGAATTTTAATAACCCCAGTTGACCTAGAGTAGAGGTTTATATAGTAGTCATCTAGATCGCATTTTTATTGTGTGCTTTTCTTCATCATGCACATCTGCAATTGCTTTGTAAATACATATATTATATGTCAGTCAAGAGGATTCAACACACATACTGAACACTGAAAAAAAACACACGATGCAGATAAGCTTCCTGTTACCATTCTTGGAGAGCAGTGGATCATATTTCAGATTCATGTGACAGATTGAGATTGCATGTCACATTGCCAGCTCAGTGCAGCTCCACAACAGTTTACCGAGCAAGAGCGCCTCAGTCCATGGTGGTCTGGGGCTTCACATGATGACAAAGAGGGTCGAGAGGAGCACGCAGAGCTCATGTCGCAGATGAGCTTGTTAATCTCCAGTGTTAATTGCATCTCATCAGACCTTGTCGGCTCTGTGTGAGTCTGAAAGGAGTTTGATGTGAGCGTTGACAACTATAATTATTCCGTAAACCCCCCCAAAATATGACTATTATAATTACAGTAGATAACGATTGAGTTTAAGTGGGTACGTCTTGTGAGCGCTGTGAATGGGTGATGTTGTCAGTGTAATTGTGAGACAGCTCACCCCCATTCTCAGCGTTGTTCTCGTCAGCCTGTCTGCACTTTAACTGTGACCTTTTTGAACCGTTATTAGCTCACTGAGGTCTGAAGGGACACTGCATCAGATTAGCAAAAAAGATTTCATTGGTCACTTGCGTGGCTGGTGTTTTGCTGGTTTATATAAGAGGGATTACAACAAAACAACCCAATTTTCCAGTCGGCTTTAAAACCTACGTAAACAAACTCGTTCAATGGTTTCGTTATTGTCAAATAACAGGCGTAATCAGAAAACCAACCTCTTGATCTTTTCTACAGAATTCTCCCTCCACTCATCCCAGAAATGATTTCTAACCTTGTTGTTATTTGATGAAATGACCAGCCTTGGATGCAGATTAAATGTCCCTGTGAAGTCAAGATCACAATGTCCTAATGCACACTGACAATGAGAAAATTACTAGCTTATACGAATGCCACTCTGTAATGTATTTCAGAACGTAAATGGAAGAAGGGCACAGATTTGTTGTTCTGGAGTGAGGGATGATTGACAGAGAGGAGCCAGAACAAACATTTTGTCACACGTATGGACTTGGGAAATGATTATGCCAAGGCAGATGCCTGCTCAAAACAACTATGGCATTTCCATATTTTTTGGACTTGACATCATGGTCATGGTTTTAGAACCCCCCAAAAATATTGGTACAGTGATGGTATGGAAATACTATGGTACTTAAAAATATACCATGGTAATGAAATTAATGTACCATCCATTAATGGTATGATAAGAATACTAATGGTACTACCATGGTACATGTTCAAAAAATACCCTTAAAAATTAGCATTTTTTTATGTTCCATTCTAATACCAGTGATATTTATTATTATTCATATACTTTTTTGAATTAGCTTGTATTTATATTTTCAGTTTTCAGTTTAAGTTTTAGTAATGTAGTGATGGGCTTTTTACATTTGTATTAGTTTTTAATATTTCTGTTCAGTTATTTAAACTGTTATTCAGTTTTAGTTTCAGTAATTTCAAGTTAAACTTGTTTAACTTATTTAAGGTAACATTTTCTAACTGTTTTATTTTATTGCAGCTTTATTTCAATACCAAAACAATTAATAATAGTTTTAGTTTTGGTTAATACTATGAATTTTGAACATATACCATGTCAATGCTCAGACTTGTTGTTTTTTTGTTATCATGCTGATACAATGTTTTCAACTCTGTATGCTGTATCCTTCTCTTCTTCTATCCTTCCTCTCAGTCTAGATCAGGCAAAAGAGTTGAACTGACTTGGAGGGAGGAGCATGGGGAATGGAAAATCGAGAAGAACCACTGCAGGATCAATTCAGATCCACATTTTATTACATTGGCTACAATATTAGCAGAGGATGAAAAAAATCGTTTGATGACTCATTCGCAGGTGACACAGTTCTCTCAGCCGTCCCTCTGACATTAATGGAAAATATTTATATACTTTTCCCATTTCCTAAATCACAGTGCACTGCATTTCACATAAATCAGACAGTGACTGTCAAAAAGCTCATTACAGCACATATTGATGATTCATAACACCAATGATCAGCGAGCGGGACTCAAACGCACTACATTTAGCCTTTATAGACGATCTATCTGATATACAGTACCAGCCCACACAAATCTAATCTATTCCTCCTCACCGCAACAAGCAAATTAAAAATGAACACATATGTCATCGAGAACATGCTAATGTGTGCGAGCGTGAACGAGTTGGTGATAAAAATCTGCCGTGATACGTTTTTAGTGAGAGCAAGAGATTTTGAGAGAGGGAAAGAGAGCAGCTGGCGTGCTGGAACATTGTAAAATGTGATGCTGAGCAATAAATGCAGAGGTCCACGGTCTTATGTTTCTGTTCCTCTCTGTAGTGTTACTAAGCAACTCACAATCTCCGCCAGCATGAGAGGGATGAGGATACTCTGGCAGAAAACACCTGTCACTGTGTGTCTGTGTGTGTGTCGTGTGTGTACTTTTGTGCCTGTGTGTGGGTGTGCTTTTGCTGTGTTCCAGGTATGAGCTGTACCTTACCATGGCATTCTTCTGAGCGTGCGTTTTCTCATTGGGCTTGCGTTGCTGGTAGTATGTGCTGGGGAGGAACGTGTTGAGACCCAGGCTGTGAGTGGGGTTGTGTGGGAGCGTGTTTTGGCACTATGTGCCGTAAGAAGGTAGCAGCTCTCCAGTGTTGGTGCATGATGGGTAGCAGCCCTCTCAGTTGCCTCAAGGCTGGCTTAGATAGCAGGAAGTAAAGTGGAGGGTTCCAGCAAGGTGCCAGACAAATCAGAAGAATGGCAGACAGTGAGGTCACCTCCCACAGCAGAGACACCTCCGTACTTGACGACGGGGTGGTGGAGCTGGGGGCTGGGCTCGCGGGCCAGCTGACGGGCGAGCTGACAGAATCAAGGGAGGGTGATAAAACATTGACAAACTCCAGCACGTAATAAGGCAGCCAGCTGATGGCGAACACCAGCGTCGAGCCGATGAGAAGGGCGGTGGCTTTTTTATTTCGGTGGTCTGCGGCTAGAGTGCCCCGGCAGCGGTACAGGTGAGTGATGATGAGCCCGCAGTGCAGGGCGATGCAGAGAAGAGGAGCCACGTAATACACCAGAAACGCAGGAACGAGGAAGCCCAGCCAGTGTCCTCGACCCACCGACCACGTGCAGCCGCTGTCAAACTGGATGTACGTGACTTTAGGTAGAGCCATGGCGATGGAAACCAGCCAGATAACAGCAACAGTGCCAGCTCTGTGGGCAGAAATAGAGGATGAAATATAGTTTATGACTCTTTATCCACCATATCTTCACGTAAAAGTGGGCACGGCAAGATGAAAATTTAATATTCCTGGCTTCAGGGGTCATCCGCTTCCAGTTATTTTTAGCTGTACAAAAAAAGCTTGTTATGCTGCTTGATATTGCAAACTGGTATTTATTACTCTATTATTTTAATGTATTGTAGTAATTATAAACACACTGGTTTGTAGCTAAATAGTTTTTGTAGCGAAATAGTTTTACCATTTACAGCACATTTATTTTTCTCGTTATTATATCGGAGTTATATTACAAATATAGGGTTAGGGTTAGTATTCACTCTTTATAATGAGAGTGAATAGTAACTGATATTTTGAAGCCTAAAAAAGTGCATCCATCCATCATAAAAGTAATCCATACGGCTCCAGTGAGTTAATAAAAACCTTCTGACGTGAAGTGATTTGTCAGACTATAGCAAATGCATTTGCGCCCATTTGTGCGCCCATGGGCGTGCTGGTCTGAAAATGAGGTGTGCTCAGGCGCATTGTTGGCGCGTTGCTATTTTGAGGCAACAGAAATAAACTGAGCCATTGACCAACTGAAATCTGGTCTAAAGTCAATGTTTTTTTTTTTTGGTGTTTAAGAGAATAGGGACAACCCTTAAGGCGCGGCGACCATTTTAGCATAGCATGTAACATAAAATTGTTACTTTTTGAGGGTGAGCAAAAACCACAGACAGTAAAAGAAACGGACACAGCGACCCCATATATTTCAACGGAGAAAAGTGAAGCCAATTAGAAGCACTCACTTCCTGATGGCTGACCGTACTGCGCAGGCTTAAACTGAGCTTGACGAAGTAGATCTGACGTGAGCAACCTGTCTGAAAGTTTTACGTCTTCTAGTAGCCTAGCTGTGCCGAGAGAAATCTGAATCATTCCCTTCTGAATCTCGCAGAGACGGAGAGCGCTAAGAGTCTTTGGACGCCTCAGATGTAAAGTTATTCGCTGACAAAGTGACGCCAAAATGATTGGGAGTCAATGGAATGCTAACTGCAGGTGATGGTCTGCTACAATGGCGGCCCCCGAGGGAAGCTTCAGTTTCCGGCTGATGGATTACCCCCTTGGCAAAAACGCACGTTTTTCGTCTGTTCCTTTAAATGCAAATGAGCTGCTGCTCGTGGCACAGAGGGCGGAGCTTCAAGAGCTTGCTCTCACACAGACATGAAGAAGTGGCAACATGTAGAATGCAAATAGACATTTCTCAATGGTTAGTTGATGAATTAATGTAGCTTATGTGTAGTTATCTTCTAGTCATTGATTAGCATATTCTGTCTTGATAACCTATAAATCGTGTTCAGGGGGCGGGGTTTATGTAAATTCAAGGGTTGGTGATGTCACTAACCCTGGAGGAATGTCGTGTAGTCCCTACCAGCCGTTTGTTGTAGTCCTTAAAAATAAATTTCTTTAAAAGCAAATATCTCTTTCATATCATAACTTTGCAGATGTTGTTTATGCTCAAACAGCAACATTACACACTAACTAAAGTTAAAAAAGTGAAATTATTGTATCAGCCACCCCTTTAATTATTTTTACATTTGTATCATGATATTTGAGTAAGCTGAACCCCAATACTTGCATTTAAAAGTGTAATTCGGCAATTTCTCTAAACAAAAATCCCGTTGTAACTGGCGTGCAAAGAAATCTGGGGTAGGCAAGGCCGCAAAGGATCCGTCTGCTATATCTTCCATTCCATGGGAAACAAAGTCCGCATTTGAAGGAGCCTTCGAACTGGACAGCCTTCGCTGTGACACAACCGGCCTTCGAAGGATGCAATACTGTATCAATCAGGGCTGCATTTCCCAAAAGCATCATAGATCATAGAAACCAATGATCTCTATAATCTACTTATGTTTACCATTCTTTTGGGAAATGCAGCCCAGGGCGGTTAGTAAATCAACATCAAGTTATTATTTCTCCTAGTGATGAAATATTTTAATAAAACTCATGGCATTACTACCATCACTGTGGTACTTCATGTACGTTTTTGTAAACAAATACCTATAGCAGATTTATCCTTTTTTTTTTTTTGTATCACACAAACAACTTTTTTTCCACTTTTTACAGCTGTCTTTCTTGATCTGCTTCAGATACTCACACCTGCGCAGGGGTGGCTGGGGGCCGTGTCGAGGGAGCCACTATTCGATAACGCAGCACAGAGAGGGCAGCCAGGCTGAAGATGTCCACTCCAGCGGTCAGGGAAGTCATGAAGCTCAACAACACACAAACACCTCCTCCCAGCTGCCAGTTCTGAGAGCTGGCACTCAGTAGCACACAGGGCAGGGTGAGGAGAGCGCACAGATCAGCAAAACTCAGGTTTAACAGGAGGACAGAGCTGGGCTTTGAACGTCGCCTTGGGTTGCGCATCAACACCAACCACATGAGCAGATGACCTCCGACCCCCACCAGAAGGGAGAGGATGCTGACCAGAGGCAGCACCAGAGAAAATGAGATGGTGGTGTTGGTGGAGACCGTGTTGAAGAGCAGGTTCACAATGGCAGGCATGATGGATTGTGTAGAAATCAGCCAGTCTCTGGGATAGTGAAGAAAAGAAGAGACAGATGGAGATCGCAATAGCTTTTATGCAACCCATATTTAATTAATAACCACTCAGTGACATAAACACAAATGACAAAACAAACAAATGAGCAGAAATGCAAATCAGCCAATTTTACTCGCATATCGCAGATCTCAGTGAAAATAATGGACAAAACTTTGCAATAATACTTTAAATTACACTTAACAACAGAAATCCATCCCACGGAATAAGACGAAACGGGAAGGCATGATAAACAGCACCAATGAAATGCACAAAAAAGCTAAATACACCCATTAAATATGTGATATACATCCTGGCACAGGCATTCGCAATTACACTGACCAATTACTCACTGAGACTGTGGCAGGAACATATTCCAAGCACAATTTAAAGCCCATGATTCAACTTCCCCAACAGAACATCCATACGGCCATTACACCTTGAGGAACTTAGAGAGTTAGATGAACTTTTGAGAATTTATATAGAAACATTCTGTGGGTTAGTTCTGCATGTAGAACAACCTAAAATCCCTCTATCCTTAAACAATGATAAAGATCAGCCGAAATCAATTGAAACGCTATTTCATTTCCTGACCGTGGGCTTAAACTTATCTGATTCCAACCCTGCGACATACTGAAATTCTTTAAAAATATAAGTGAAATTTCTGTTATAATATTAAATTTTATGTAGCATTAGGCATGATAGATAGATAGATAGATAGATAGATAGATAGATAGATAGATAGATAGATAGATAGATAGATAGATAGATAGATAGATAGATAGATAGATAGATAGATAGATAGATAGATAGATAGATAGATAGATAGATAGATAGATAGATACAAAGTCCTTGAAAATGGCACAATCCAGTCAAAAAACAAGCTACAGAACAGAAGTGCAAATAAAAAGGGCTGACAAAGGTACAGGAGAAGAGACACACACACACACACACACACACACACACACACACACACACACACACACACACACACACACACACACACACACACACCACAGCACTGAAAGGAGAGAATGAAAAAGTTACTTGATCAGGCATCAATCGGGCAGTCTGTGGGCTCACTTCTGCTCATCTGCTGTGAGGCTCACAGCATCCCCTAATGCAGCCACCCCTTGACACACACAGTCCAGCCCTCTACACACACACACACACACACACACACACACGCTCGCAAGCACGCACACACGCACGCACACACATGAGAGAACAGAAAAGGGGGACACACCTGTATCCACATCTGATTCACACACACACACACACCTGGAATTCTAATCTGCCTCATTAGGATATAACAACATTCATGTGCTGTTAAGGAGATTTTTGACGGAAAGAAACCAATTATGAGGTAGTGTTGAAAGGGCTGAGAGAGTGAAACAGGGAGCTAATTTACATCTATAAATACTTCATGATGCTCCACGGCCTCCTCCTAACACCAAAAACACCACACACACAAACACCAAAAATGAAGAACACTCTCCTACACACTCTGACAGAGTCGTAATTATGAAGTGAAAGTGGGAAAATGTGTAATAAGTCGGTAAAGTTTTGTGATTAGCTGGGAAAGTTTTAGGCACAAGATGCTCAGGAGTTGTTTACCTCTTTCTTGTCTCATAAACTGAAATCAGCTCATAAACGTTGATTATTGGAGGACTCTTCCGGTGTTTGCTAGTCTCTTGTGATTGCAGCCATCTGCTTGAGTTACTCATTTTTTTCACTGTTCAACTTGAACCACTTGAGTGTGTGTCAGAGTGTGTGAAAGTTACGAGAAAGATACGATTTGGGATTTAGATGCTTGCGTATCTTGCACTTACAAAACAGTACCATGGTGTTTGGCTATTCTTTTGAGTAACATGATAACTAGTTAATGTTTGCTACAGTTATATGTCTATATATGATGTGTTATATAACTATCCATGGTAATTATAAAATATCATACTATGAATCACAGTGCGCCCACATGATATTGCTATCTGATATTATTAAGTAGGCTATGCTTACATTTACAGTTCAATAGCATTATATATATTTTTTAATATAGGCCTATACATTTAAAATAATTTATAAATTATAAACTTTATTTTTGTCTGACTTATCTTTCTAAATCAGTGCATTTGCTTTTGTCATTTTTCATTAGATTTAGTTTTTTATATTTAGTTTTACCTTTTAAATTAATTTTAATATTTAATGTTTTTGTAGTTTTAGTACTTCAAATTTCTGTTAGTTAACAAGGCAACATTTTCAATTCTCACTATTAACTAACTAACTATGACTTTTGCCTCAATAAACTCCTTATTACAGCTTATTATTAGTTAGTAAGGAGTTAAATTTATATAGGTATTGGGTAGGATAAAGGGATGTAGAATATGGTCTTGCAGAATAAGGCATTAATGTGCTTCCTTTATGAGTGCCAATAAATAGCCAATATCATAGTAATATGCATGTGTATAAGCAACTAGTTAATAGTGCACCCTAAACTAAAGTGTTACAGAATATTTATATTTGATTTTGTCTTTATTTAAATTAAAGAAATTAGTAGTTGTAATAGTTTTAGTTTTAACAATAACAACACTGGTCCAAAATAATCGGACAATGTTTTGTAGCCCGCCTGATATTTACAGTAACTTTTAAAGTTAATATAAATGCGCTTGCTAACAGTACTTTTTTTGTAAAGGATGGGGGGCTAAATGAGCGTGTTGTATAATCCTTGCTTTAATGAATGTGATTAACAGAAAATAAATGTGTATATTGGTCTACTCGCAGCTCTTTGTTCCCTAAGTGAGTCCCATCATTTATGCAGCTGCCTTTAACGTCATTTCACTTCATTTACAGCCTCCCCCACTGATGCTGTGTGTGTGTGTGGGTGTAGGTGTGTGTTAGAGAAGCCATTAATGAAATGATTTATGTATATTCTTACAATCCTCTGTGACTTTCCGTGATTGCGTGAGCATGCATGTTTTGGCTAATGCATGTAAGACATACTAATGTAATGACTTATAATTCTGGCTTTTACATTTTAAACATAAGACAAATTGCTCCTTTGATATGTGATGTTTTCCCATTGTAATCTGAAGAGTGTGTGTGTGTGCGTGCGTGCGTGCGTGCGTGTGTGTGTGTGTGTGTGTGTGTGTGTGTGTGTGTGTGTGTGTGTGTGTGTGTGTGTGTGTGTGTGTGTGTGTGTGTGTGTGTGTGTGTGTGTGTGTGTGTGTGTGTGTGTGTGTGTGTGTGTGTGTGTGTGTGTGTGTGTGTGATGCTGTGACAGGAGTTGCTGTGACAGATGTTGTGTGTTATTTGTTGGAAATTTACTATTGGGAGTTTTCCCCAACATCTGTGCATAATGTACACTGTCATTTTCATGCATATTCTAGATAATAGAGCAACAATTAAGCAACTCTGGCTTTTCATAGTAGGCTAAATGTAGTATTTTCTCTGTACCTAGAACCAATCCATAAATGCCATAAAATAATACAATCGGTGTCTTTTCTGGGTCATATAAAAAAAGGTATCACTTTATTTCGATTATCCAGACATTCTATTAACTATAAGTAACTTTGTAACTACATGTCAACTAATTCTACTAACCCTAAAATATCAGTCTCATACTCTAATGAGAGTTAGTTGACATGTAGGTTGCATTAGGCATATAGGCCTACTTTAGTTAGCAGAATGTCTAAAGTGGACTATTGAAATAAAGTGTAATTTGTACTTGCCTTTAAGAAATAAGATCACAAATAGAATATCTTCGTGATTTCTCCTGGACAGCAAATGGAAACTTCTGCATAAGTTCCTGCTACTTAGAATTTTTTTTTATTTTTTTTTATGATTTTTTTTTTTTATTTTTTTTAATGATCCTTGAAAACTCATGTGTCGCCTGTAGATTTTTAGAGATCTAAACGATATCTCACTCTCTGTCTGTGCTTAGATTTCATAAGGCTGAAACTTTCCATCTAAAAGTTGATACGTAAAATATATAACTCCAGTAATCTCCTGAACATGAAGGTGAGCTCTGATCAAGTTTGCTTTAGGTGGATTGAAAGTTTTATTATTGTGTCATTTTCATTTTCTTTTGGATCAGTCAAATAAATCTTGAAATATCTACTAAAAATCGAGATCATGACTGACAGGGCTACATAAGGGCTACACAAAAAAGGCTACATAATCCTGCTCAATATACAGCTTTTTACCAATTTGGTTAACAAATGCACATGAAATAATCACCTTGAAATTATTTGATAATGCGAGACCATATGGGAAATATTAGAAAGCACACTGTAGGAGAGTGGTTGCCATGGACAACAGTCAAATATACAGTTTAGAGCTCATTATGCTAAAATAGTTGAACTATGACTGACTAATCAGAATCAGAAAGTATTCAGGAGAGCTGAAAATATTCATACCTTCTCATAAATGTTGCTGATAGTGATTTCTAACTATAAATTCAACTTCAAAGAGGTAATTTGGTGTAATAAAAAGCCTCATGAAGTGATAAAATGCAATAAATAGATAATTCTCCTTAGAGGCGGTTATTCACAGACATTTAAGCAGCAGTCACAGGCGATAAATTCCTTAATCTCTGTTTGAAAATTGCTCTTCCATAGCAAGGATGTTTGCTTGGCTTTGGGCCTCTACTGCCCTCTACTGTGTCATTTAAAGGAAATAAGAGACAAGTTGTGAGAAGAAGTGGCATCTGGTATCCACTTGTATCAAACCTACTTGACTGAAATCGGCTTTGAAATGGTGATTTTGGAGTCCTTGGTGATTTTAGTCTGGTTCCGCATTTACGTTTCAAATGTATACAAAAACATATTATTACCATGTGACATGTAGATTTCTAAATTAATTTACCCAAGTTATTCTCTCTATATTAGTTCACACAACATAAGAAAAGCAAATACTATAATTTACCAATTCATCTGGCGTAATAAAACGCACTACATCAAAAAATCACAACTGGTAAAGGACTATAATAAAGGGGGGTTAAAAACAATTGATTTTGAATCTATGGTTGGAGTTTTTAGAGTTAACTGGGTAAAAGCTTTTTTAGATAAACCTGATTCTCTATGGTATCATATTCCCAAAAATATTTTTGATAAAGTGGGAGGCTTAGAGTTTCTTTTAAAATGCGATTTCGAGGTATCCAAATTGCCAGTAAAACTGTCAGAATATCATAAACAAGTTCTTCATTACTGGAAGATGGTATTTACTCATAATTACTCATGGCTTCACTTTGTGGAACAACAGAGTGATAACAATAAGTAGAAAAACACTTTTTTTCAGAAACTGGTTTGAAAAGGGAATCATTTTCATCACAGATATATTAGATGAACAAGGTAATTTTCTTAGGTTTACGGATTTCAAAACAAAATTTAATATACAAAGTTTAATAAGGGATTATAATAAGGTATGTAAAGCAATACCAATAGCCCTATTAAATATGATACAAAACTATTTACATTATTCCAAAAGTCAAATAAATTTGCCTAAACTGCAACTGAACCAAATTCCCCTAAATAGTAAAAAATGTAACAATAATTGTATTAGCAAAATATTCAAATGTAAACTATTTCATGATTTTGACCAAAATATAAAAATAAGGCATTATGATGACAAAATAACAAATAAATACATCAAATTCATGAAATGGCCTATACCTCCTAAAATCAAAGAAATGCAATTCAAAATTATAAATGGATATTATCCAGCAGCAGCAATGCTTAAAAAGAGATTTGGTTTTGAAGTGGAGCCATGTGTGTTCTGTTCCCAGGCAGATGAAACTATTGAACATTTGTTTTTCTCTTGTCCAGTGATAAAACGATTCTGGCAAGATGTCATGAATTGGTTGGAAACAAAAATGGAGAGAATTACACAATTAAAGTTAGAGCAAATTCTTTTTGGTAACGAAAACCTTCCGAAGGAACTTTTTAGAATGTACAATATCATAACAATTATGGGTAAATACCATATTCATAAATGTAAATGGCAAAACAAAAATCCATCCCTAATGGTGTTTAAAATTGAACTGAGGGAATACTTTGATTCTTTAAAACTTCTGAAGAACTCCAGTGATAACATTTACTCTTTATGTGAAGATATAAAAAAATATTTGTCATTATAACTTGCAAAGCTTCCATGTAACTTTATTTTGAAATAGGCTATATGAAGACTGAGGACAATATACTGTATGTATGTGAACAACTTTGACATGCCTTATTGACTGAAGTGCCTTTGCTTAATTTATTCTAATTTTATTTTATTAGGGCCCAAGCCCTGAAAGGGCGCAGAGCCCTATTGTTCTTCTAAGGATTTTTTGTTATTCTTCTTCTTCTTTATAATAATTTTTTTTCAAGGTTTTTGCCACTTTTGGGGGCCTTAACGTGCTCAAAAACTCTTGAAACTTTGCACACGGGTCAGAGCCCGCGGCCATTAGAGCCGGACTGAAGCTGGTACCCGGGCGTGGCAGGGGGGCTCGACACCGCCCCCTGGAATGGGATTCAAAAACATGTCCATATCTAAAACACGCTTACATGTAATAATATGAAACTCGGTACACATATAGATCTCATCGGGCCGAACAACTTTCGTGGGAGGGGAGGGGAGGGGAGGGGGGATGTGTGTGTGTGTGTGTGTGTGTGTGTGTGTGTGTGTGTGTGTGTGTGTGATTTTGGTTGGGTGACAGTTGTAGGTTACAGTTTGACAAGAGTTTATAGTTTAACAAAAACACAATGTTGTGTTTCATTGCGAGTGTACACAAATATAAGGAAACACTTTGCATTTTGAATGATGTTCTGTATGAACAAAATGACGGAGTATGTTTTTGTCTCCATTGTTCGATCAAGCCACACACACACACACACACACACGCACACCATTCCAGCATTGCAATCTTGACATCGCAGCTGTCACGGGTATGGTGCGGATGAAGACAAAGGCAAAGGCACAAAGCTCCAATTCAAACTTTTACTATAATAAAGCTTACACAAAACGGAAACACTCACGATACACTGTAACATATACAAACAAGCATTAGCATAAGCATTGACCGACCACTGAAGGGTGAGAGACAGGAACTTAAATACACAGATGACAACGAGTGACGACAGGTGATGATGATGATTAACAAGGCTAATTAACTAAACAGGTGACGAAAATGAACTAATGAAAATGACGACAGAGATGATGAAAACACTGAAGATGGAAAACAAACTAAAAGTCCATGATAAACAACAGAAAACACATTAACAATGTGACAGAACCCCCCCCTCCCCCCAGGCGCGTCCTCGCGCCGTAAAACATCCAAAGGGGTGGGAGGGTGGGCGCCCTGGAGGCTGATGAACAGGTGGCCGATCTGGAGCAGGAAGCCTCCAGGGCGGAGCAGGACGTGCAGGTGGCCAGGGCGGAGCAGGATGAGGGCGTGGCCATGGCGGTGAGGACCCTTCGGGCGGCCATGGCGGTGAGGACCCTTCGGGCGGCCACGGCGGAGACGACCCTTCGGGCGGCCACGGTGGTGAGGACCCTTCGGGCGGCCACGGCGGTGAGGACCCTTCGAGCGGCCACGGCGGAGACGACCCTTCGGGCGGCCATGGCGGTGAGGACCCTTCGGGCGGCCATGGCGGTGAGGACCCTTCGGGCGGCCATGGCGGTGAGGACCCTTCGGGCGGCCATGGCGGTGAGGACCCTTCGGGCGGCCATGGCGACCGTGTCGGCAGGACCTCCACGATCCCCTCAGAGGACTTATTGCCCCCCCCCAAAATTTTCTTGGGGAGGTCAGCACTGGACTGGACCCGCGGCGAAGAGGACTCTGAGCTGACCGGGGCCAGCGGCGAAGGCGGTCCTGGGCTGGACGGGACCAGCGGCGAAGGCTCTGGGCTGAACGGGACCAGCGGCGAAGGCCCTGGACTGGACGGGACCAGCGGTGCAGGAAGCTCTGGGCTGGACGGGACCAGCGGTGCAGGAAGCTCTGGGCTGGACGGGACCAGCGGTGCAGGAAGCTCTGGGCTGGACGGGACCAGCGGTGCAGGAAGCTCTGGGCTGGACGGGACCAGCGGTGCAGGAAGCTCTGGGCTGGACGGGACCAGCGGTGCAGGAAGCTCAGGGCTGGACGGGACCAGCGGTGCAGGAAGCTCTGGGCTGGACGGGACCAGCGGTGCAGGAAGCTCTGGACTGGACGGAACCAGCGGTGCAGGAAGCTCTGGGCTGGACGGGACCAGCGGTGCAGGAAGCTCTGGGCTGGACGGGACCAGCGGTACAGGAAGCTCTGGACTGGACGGAACCAGCGGTGCAGGAAGCTCTGGGCTGGACGGGACCAGCGGTGCAGGAAGCTCTGGGCTGGGCAGCGATGAGGGCTCTGTGCTGGGCAGCGATGAGGGCTCTGTGCTGGGCAGCGATGAGGGCTCTGTGCTGGGCAGCGATGAGGGCTCTGTGCTGGGCAGCGATGAGGGCTCTGTGCTGGGCAGCGATGAGGGCTCTGTGCTGGGCAGCGATGAGGGCTCTGTGCTGGGCAGCGATGAGGGCTCTGTGCTGGGCAGCGATGAGGGCTCTGTGCTGGGCAGCGATGAGGGCTCTGTGCTGGGCAGCGATGAGGGCTCTGTGCTGGGCAGCGATGAGGGCTCTGTGCTGGGCAGCGATGAGGGCTCTGTGCTGGGCAGCGATGAGGGCTCTGTGCTGGGCAGCGATGAGGGCTCTGTGCTGGGCAGCGATGAGGGCTCTGTGCTGGGCAGCGATGAGGGCTCTGTGCTGGGCAGCGATGAGGGCTCTGTGCTGGGCAGCGATGAGGGCTCTGTGCTGGGCAGCGATGAGGGCTCTGTGCTGGGCAGCGATGAGGGCTCTGTGCTGGGCAGCGACGAGGGCTCTGGCGCAGGGTCAGCGGGCTCAAGATCTGGCTGGACGCGAAGATCTGGCTGGACGCGAAGATCTGGCTGGATGTCTCCCACAGTGAGTGAGGAACCACACACCCAAAGAGCTCTGTCCATAAACTCAATAAAAGGTCTATCTAAGTCCCTGAGCAGCAATATCTGGGCTAGAGGATCATCAAGTCCTCTCCAGAACCGTTGCTTCAAAAACTCCTCCTCCCAGTAAACATCCTGATGAAGATGAAGGTAAACTTCCACCAACTCCTCCAATGAACTCCCATTCTGATTGAACAGAAATGCCTCCATAGCATTTTTGGTCGGTCAATCTGTCACGGGTATGGTGCGGATGAAGACAAAGGCAAAGGCACAAAGCTCCAATTCAAACTTTTACTATAATAAAGCTTACACAAAACGGAAACACTCACGATACACTGTAACATATACAAACAAGCATTAGCATAAGCATTGACCGACCACTGAAGGGTGAGAGACAGGAACTTAAATACACAGATGACAACGAGTGACGACAGGTGATGATGATGATGATTAACAAGGCTAATTAACTAAACAGGTGACGAAAATGAACTAATGAAAATGACGACAGAGATGATGAAAACACTGAAGATGGAAAACAAACTAAAAGTCCATGATAAACAACAGAAAACACATTAACAATGTGACAGCAGCATGTTCATTATAGCCTTAATAAAATATAATAATAAAATAGTCACCCTTACATATAAAAATTACACTGCTCTGTTTAAATAGTCATTTGTACAGTTTGTGCCGTTCATATTAAGCACCGCTCCACTGTGATGTTTCCAAGCACATTTTTACGCATTTGAAGAGGATAATTTTTCTATATTGGAACGTGAGTGTACAAAGTGTACAAAGTACAAAGCCTATAATAAAGAATAGTTTAGCATCCAAAAATGTCAATAATATATATATTATTATTATATATATAATAATATATATGTTAAAAATAGGGGGAAAAAAGAATTTACATTATATATATATATATATATATATATATATATATATATATATTTATTTATTTTTATATATATATATATATTGAGTTTTTTATATAAAAAAATTGAGTTCAAGTCCCGGGTCATGTTTTTTTTTTTTTGTGTAACGCGTCTTTGCATTGACTTAACATTGAAATCACTCGCGCCTGATGCGCTATTCGCGTCCGGTGTGAACGCACCATTAAAAGGCAAAAGATATTCTTTAAACTGATGGCAGTTAAGCTCCATCCACAAAGAAATTGAGTTCAAGTCCCGGGTCATGTTTTTTTTTTTTTTTTTTTTCATGCTTTTGGGTTTTTGACGACAGGTCCCGGGTCATGTTTTTTTTTTTTTTTTTTTTCATGCTTTTGGGATTTTGACGACAGGTCCCGGGTCATCGTTTTTTTTTTTTTTTTTTTTTTTTTATACTTTCCTATCATGGTTAAAAGGCAAAAGATATTCTTTAAACTGATGGCAGTTAAGCTCCATCCACAAAAAAAATGAGTTCAAGTCCCGGGTCATGTTTTTTTTTGTTTTTTTTGTTTTTTCATACTTTTGGGATTTTGACGACAGATCCCGGGTCATCGGGTTTTTTTTTTTTTTTTTTTTCATACTTTCCTATCATGGTTAAAAGGCAAAATATATTCTTTAAACTGATGGCAGTTGAGCTCCATCCACAAAAAAAATGAGTTCAAGTCCCGGGTCATGTTTTTTTTTTTTTTTTTTCTCATACTTTTGGGATTTTGACGACAGGTCCCGGGTCATCGTTTTTTTTTTTTTTTTCATACTTTCCTATCATGGTTAAAAGGCAAAAGATATTCTTTAAACTGATGGCAGTTAAGCTCCATCCACAAAAAAATTGAGTTCAAGTCCCGGGTCATGTTTTCTTTTTTTTTTTTTTCATACTTTTGGGATTTTGATGACAGGTCCCGGGTCATCGTTTTTTTATTTATTTATTTATTTTTTCATACTTTCCTATCATGGTTAAAAGGCAAAAGATATTATAATTTTTTTTTTTCATACTTTCCTATCGTTGTTAAAAGGCAAAAGATATTCTTTAAACTGATGGCAGTTAAGCTCCATCCACAAAAAAATTGAGTTCAAGTCCCGGGTCATGTTTTCTTTTTTTTTTTTTTCATACTTTTGGGATTTTGACGACAGGTCCCGGGTCATCGTTTTTTTATTTTTTTTATTTTTTTTTCATACTTTCCTATCATGGTTAAAAGGCAAAAGATATTCTTTAAACTGATGGCAGTTAAGCTCCATCCACAAAGAAATTGAGTTCAAGTCCCGGGTCATGTTTTTTTTTTTTTTTTCTCATACTTTTGGGATTTTGACGACAGGTCCCGGGTCATCGTTTTTTTTTTTTTTTTTTTTTTTTTCATACTTTCCTATCATGGTTAAAAGGCAAAAGATATTCTTTAAACTGATGGCAGTTAAGCTCCATCCACAAAGAAATTGAGTTCAAGTCCCGGGTCATGTTTTTTGTTGTTGGTTTTTTCATACTTTTGGGATTTTGACGACAAGTCCCGGGTCATCGTTTTTTTTTTGTGTTTTTTTTCATACTTTCCTATCATTGTTAAAAGGCAAAAGATATTCTTTAAACTGATGGCAGTTAAGCTCCATCCACAAAGAAATTGAGTTCAAGTCCAGGGTCATGTTTTCTTTTTTTTCTTTTTTTCATACTTTTGGGATTTTGACGACAGGTCCCGGGTCATCGTTTTTTTTTTTTTTTTTTTTCATACTTTCCTATCATGGTTAAAAGGCAAAAGATATTCTATAAACTGATGGCAGTTAAGCTCCATCCACAAAGAAATTGAGTTCAAGTCCCGGGTCATGTTTTTTTTTGTTTTTTTTGTTTTTTCATACTTTTGGGATTTTGACGACAGGTCCCGGGTCATCGTTTTTTTTTTTTTTTTTTTTTTTTTCATACTTTCCTATCATGGTTAAAAGGCAAAAGATATTCTTTAAACTGATGGCAGTTAAGCTCCATCCACAAAGAAATTGAGTTCAAGTCCCGGGTCATGTTTTTTGTTTTGTTTTAGTTTTTTCATACTTTTGGGATTTTGACGACAGGTCATCGTTTTTTTTTTTTTTTTTTTTTTTTTCATACTTTCCTATCATGGTTAAAAGGCAAAAGATATTCTTTAAACTGATGGCAGTTAAGCTCCATCCACAAAAAAATTGAGTTCAAGTCCCGGGTCATGTTTTCTTTTTTTTTTTTTTTCTCATACTTTTGGGATTTTGACGACAGGTCCCGGGTCATCGTTTTTTTTTTTTTTTTTTTTTCCATACTTTCCTATCATGGTTAAAAGGCAAAATATATTCTTTAAACTGATGGCAGTTAAGATCCATCCACAAAGAAATTGAGTTCAAGTCCCGGGTCATGTTTTTTTTTGTTTTTGTTTTTTTTTCATACTTTTGGGATTTTGACGACAGGTCCCGGGTCATCGTTTTTTTTTTTTTTTTTTTTTTTCATACTTTCCTATCATGGTTAAAAGGCAAAATATATTCTTTAAACTGATGGCAGTTAAGCTCCACCCACAAAGAAATTGAGTTCAAGTCCCGGGTCACGTTTTCTTTTTTCTTTTTTTTTTTCATACTTTTGGGATTTTGACGACAGGTCCCGGGTCATCGTTTTTTTTTTTTTTTTTTTTTTTTTATACTTTCCTATCATTGTTAAAAGGCAAAAGATATTCTTTAAACTGATGGCAGTTAAGCTCCATCCACAAAGAAATTGAGTTCAAGTCCCGGGTCATGTTTTTTTTTTTTTTTTTTTTTCATGCTTTTGGGATTTTGACGACAGGTCCCGGGTCATGTTTTTTTTTTTTTTTTTTTCTCATACGTTTGGGATTTTGACGACAGGTCCCGGGTCATCGTTTTTTTTTTTTTTTTTTTTTTTTTTTTTCATACTTTCCTATCATTGTTAAAAGGCAAAAGATATTCTTTAAACTGATGGCAGTTAAGCTCCATCCACAAAGAAATTGAGTTCAAGTCCCGGGTCATGTTTTTTTTTGTTTTTGTTTTTTTTTCATACTTTTGGGATTTTGACGACAGGTCCCGGGTCATCGTTTTTTTTTTTTTTTTTTTTTTCCATACTTTCCTATCATGGTTAAAAGGCAAAATATATTTTTTAAACTGATGGCAGTTAAGCTCCATCCACAAAAAAATTGAGTTCAAGTCCCGGGTCATGTTTTCTTTTTTTTTTTTTTTCTCATACTTTTGGGATTTTGACGACAGGTCCCGGGTCATCGTTTTTTTATTTATTTATTTATTTGTTCATACTTTCCTATCATGGTTAAAAGGCAAAAGATATTATAATTTTTTTTTTTCATACTTTCCTATCGTTGTTAAAAGGCAAAAGATATTCTTTAAACTGATGGCAGTTAAGCTCCATCCACAAAAAAATTGAGTTCAAGTCCCGGGTCATGTTTTCTTTTTTTTTTTTTTCTCATACTTTTGGGATTTTGACGACAGGTCCCGGGTCATCGTTTTTTTATTTTTTTTATTTTTTTTTCATACTTTCCTATCATGGTTAAAAGGCAAAAGATATTCTTTAAACTGATGGCAGTTAAGCTCCATCCACAAAGAAATTGAGTTCAAGTCCCGGGTCATGTTTTTTTTTTTTTTTTTTTCATACTTTTGGGATTTTGACGACAGGTCCCGGGTCATCGTTTTTTTTTTTTTTGTTTTTTTTTTCATACTTTCCTATCATGGTTAAAAGGCAAAAGATATTCTTTAAACTGATGGCAGTTAAGCTCCATCCACAAAGAAATTGAGTTCAAGTCCCGGGTCATGTTTTTTGTTGTTGGTTTTTTCATACTTTTGGGATTTTGACGACAGGTCCCGGGTCATCGTTTTTTTTTTGTGTTTTTTTTCATACTTTCCTATCATTGTTAAAAGGCAAAAGATATTCTTTAAACTGATGGCAGTTAAGCTCCATCCACAAAGAAATTGAGTTCAAGTCCAGGGTCATGTTTTCTTTTTTTTCTTTTTTTCATACTTTTGGGATTTTGACGACAGGTCCCGGGTCATCGTTTTTTTTTTGTTGTTTTTTTCATACTTTCCTATCATGGTTAAAAGGCAAAAGATATTCTATAAACTGATGGCAGTTAAGCTCCATCCACAAAGAAATTGAGTTCAAGTCCCGGGTCATGTTTTTTTTTGTTTTTTTTGTTTTTTCATACTTTTGGGATTTTGACGACAGGTCCCGGGTCATCGTTTATTTTTTTTTTTTTTTTTCATACTTTCCTATCATGGT
Source organism: Phoxinus phoxinus (assembly GCF_949152265.1). NCBI lineage: Eukaryota > Metazoa > Chordata > Actinopteri > Cypriniformes > Leuciscidae > Phoxinus > Phoxinus phoxinus. The sequence goes on along the minus strand of NC_136880.1, from coordinate 33,300,988 downwards.
TAAAAGGCAAAAGATATTCTTTAAACTGATGGCAGTTAAGCTCCATCCACAAAAAAATTGAGTTCAAGTCCCGGGTCATGTTTTCTTTTTTTCTTTTTTTCTCATACTTTTGGGATTTTGACGACAGGTCCCGGGTCATCGTTTTTTTATTTTTTTTATTTTTTTTTCATACTTTCCTATCATGGTTAAAAGGCAAAAGATATTCTTTAAACTGATGGCAGTTAAGCTCCATCCACAAAGAAATTGAGTTCAAGTCCCGGGTCATGTTTTTTTTTTTTTTTTTTTCTCATACTTTTGGGATTTTGACGACAGGTCCCGGGTCATCGTTTTTTTTTTTTTTTTTTTTTTTTTTTATACTTTCCTATCATGGTTAAAAGGCAAAAGATATTCTTTAAACTGATGGCAGTTAAGCTCCATCCACAAAGAAAATGAGTTCAAGTCCCGGGTCATCGTTTTTTTTTTTTTTTTCATACTTTTGGGATTTTGACGACAGGTCCCGGGTCATCGTTTTTTTTTTTTTTTTCATACTTTCCTATCATGGTTAAAAGGCAAAAGATATTCTTTAAACTGATGGCAGTTAAGCTCCATCCACAAAAAAAATGAGTTCAAGTCCCGGGTTATGTTTTTTTTTTTTTTTTTTCTCATACGTTTGGGATTTTGACGACAGGTCCCGGGTCATCGTTTTTTTTTTTTATTATTTTTTTTTTTTTATACTTTCCTATCATGGTTAAAAGGCAAAAGATATTCTTTAAACTGATGGCAGTTAAGCTCCATCCACAAAGAAAATGAGTTCAAGTCCCGGGTCATGTTTTTTTTTTTTTTTTTTTTTCATGCTTTTGGGATTTTGACGACAGGTCCCGGGTCATCGGTTTTTTTTTTTTTTTTTTTTTTTTTTTTATACTTTCCTATCATGGTTAAAAGGCAAAAGATATTCTTTAAACTGATGGCAGTTAAGCTCCATCCACAAAAAAATTGAGTTCAAGTCCCGGGTCATGTTTTTTTTTTTTTTTTTTCTCATACTTTTGGGATTTTGACGACAGGTCCCGGGTCATCGTTTTTTTTTTTTTTTTCATACTTTCCTATCATGGTTAAAAGGCAAAAGATATTCTTTAAACTGATGGCAGTTAAGCTCCATCCACAAAAAAAATGAGTTCAAGTCCCGGGTTATGTTTTTTTTTTTTTTTTTTTCTCATACGTTTGGGATTTTGACGACAGGTCCCGCCCGGGTCATCGTTTTTTCTTTTTTTTTCTTTTTTTTTCTTTTTTCATACTTTCCTATCATGGTTAAAAGGCAAAAGATATTCTTTAAACTGATGGCAGTTAAGCTCCATCCACAAAGAAATTGAGTTCAAGTCCCGGGTCATGTTTTCTTTTTTTTTTTTTTTTCATACTTTTGGGATTTTGACGACAGGTCCCGGGTCATCGTTTTTTTTTGTTTTTTTGTTTTTTCATACTTTCCTATCATGGTTAAAAGGCAAAAGATATTCTTTAAACTGATGGCAGTTAAGCGCCATCCACAAAGAAATTGAGTTCAAGTCCCGGGTCATGTTTTTTTTTTTTTTTTTTTTTTTTTTTTCATACTTTCCTATCATGGTTAAAAGGCAAAAGATATTATAAATTTTTTTTTTTCATACTTTCCTATCGTTGTTAAAAGGCAAAAGATATTCTTTAAACTGATGGCAGTTAAGCTGACGACAGGTCCCGGGTCATCGTTTTTTTTTTTTTTTTTTTTTTTTTCATACTTTCCTATCATGGTTAAAAGGCAAAAGATATTCTTTAAACTGATGGCAGTTAAGCTCCATCCACAAAGAAATTGAGTTCAAGTCCCGGGTCATGTTTTTTGTTTTTTTTTTCTCATACTTTTGGGATTTTGACGACAGGTACCGGGTCATCGTTTTTTTTTTTTTTTTTTTTTTTTTTCATACTTTCCTATCATGGTTAAAAGGCAAAAGATATTCTTTAAACTGATGGCAGTTAAGCTCCATCCACAAAGAAATTGAGTTCAAGTCCCGGGTCATGTTTTTTTTTTTTTTTCTCTCATACTTTTGGGATTTTGACGACAGGTCCCGGGTCATCGTTTTTTTTTTTTTTTTTTTTTTTTTCATACTTTCCTATCATGGTTAAAAGGCAAAAGATATTCTTTAAACTGATGGCAGTTAAGCTCCATCCACAAAGAAATTGAGTTAAAGTCCCGGGTCATGTTTTTTTTTGTTTTTTCTCTCATACTTTTGGGATTTTGACGACAGGTCCCGGGTCATCGTTTTTTTTTTTTTTTTTTTTTTTCATACTTTCCTATCATGGTTAAAAGGCAAAAGATATTCTTTAAACTGATGGCAGTTAAGCTCTATCCACAAAGAAATTGAGTTCAAGTCCCGGGTCATGTTTTTTTTAGTTTTTTTTTTTGTTTTTCATACTTTTGGGATTTTGACGACAGGTCCCGGGTCATCGTTTTTTTTTTGTTTTTTTGTTTTTTCATACTTTCCTATCATGGTTAAAAGGCAAAAGATATTCTTTAAACTGATGGCAGTTAAGCTCCATCCACAAAGAAATTGAGTTCAAGTCCCGGGTCATGTTTTTTTTTTGTTTTTTGTTTTTTTTCATACTTTTGGGATTTTGACGACAGGTCCCGGGTCATCGGGTTTTTTTTTTTTTTTTTTCATACTTTCCTATCATGGTTAAAAGGCAAAAGATATTAGAATTTTTTTTTTTCATACTTTCCTATCGTTGTTAAAAGGCAAAAGATATTCTATAAACTGATGGCAGTTAAGCTCTATCCACAAAGAAATTGAGTTCAAGTCCCGGGTCATGTTTTTTTTTGTTTTTTTTTTGTTTTTTCATACTTTTGGGATTTTGACGACAGGTCCCGGGTCATCGTTTTTTTTTTTTTTTTTTTTTTTTCATACTTTCCTATCATGGTTAAAAGGCAAAAGATATTCTTTAAACTGATGGCAGTTAAGCGCCATCCACAAAGAAATTGAGTTCAAGTCCCGGGTCATGTTTTTTTTTTTTTTTCTCTCATACTTTTGGGATTTTGACGACAGGTCCCGGGTCATCGTTTTTTTTTTTTTTTTTTTTTTTTCATACTTTCCTATCATGGTTAAAAGGCAAAAGATATTCTATAAACTGATGACAGTTAAGCTCCATCCACAAAGAAATTGAGTTCAAGTCCCGGGTCATGTTTTTTTTTGTTTTTTTTTGTTTTTTCATACTTTTGGGATTTTGACGACAGGTCCCGGGTCATCGTTTTTTTTTTTTTTTTTTTTTTTTCATACTTTCCTATCATGGTTAAAAGGCAAAAGATATTCTTTAAACTGATGGCAGTTAAGCGCCATCCACAAAGAAATTGAGTTCAAGTCCCGGGTCATGTTTTTTTTTTTTTTTTTTTTTTTTTTTCATACTTTCCTATCATGGTTAAAAGGCAAAAGATATATATATATTTTTTTTTTTCATACTTTCCTATCGTTGTTTAAAGGCAAAAGATATTCTTTAAACTGATGGCAGTTAAGCTCCATCCACAAAGAAATTGAGTTCAAGTCCCGGGTCATGTTTTTGTTTTTGTTTTTGTTTTTTCATACTTTTGGGATTTTGACGACAGGTCATCGTTGTTGTTTTTTTTTGTTGTTTTTTTTCATACTTTCCTATCATGGTTAAAAGGCAAAAGATATTCTTTAAACTGATGGCAGTTAAGCTCCATCCACAAAAAAATTGAGTTCAAGTCCCGGGTCATGTTTTCTTTCTTTTTTTTTTCTCATACTTTTGGGATTTTGACGACAGGTCCCGGGTCATCGTTTTTTTTTTTTTTTTTTTTTTTTTTCATACTTTCCTATCATGGTTAAAAGGCAAAAGATATTATAATTTTTTTTTTTTTCATACTTTCCTATCATTGTTAAAAGGCAAAAGATATTCTTTAAACTGATGGCAGTTAAGCTCCATCCACAAAGAAATTGAGTTCAAGTCCCGGGTCATGTTTTTTTTTTTTTTTTTTTTTTTTCATACTTTCCTATCATGGTTAAAAGGCAAAAGATATTCTTTAAACTGATGGCAGTTAAGCTCCATCCACAAAAAAAATTGAGTTCAAGTCCCAGGTCATGTTTTCTTTTTTTTTTTTTTCTCATACTTTTGGGATTTTGACGACAGGTCCCGGGTCATCGTTTTTTTTATTTTTTTTATTTTTTTTATACTTTCCTATCATGGTTAAAAGGCAAAAAATATTCTTTAAACTGATGGCAGTTAAGCTCTATCCACAAAGAAATTGAGTTCAAGTCCCGGGTCATGTTTTTTTTTGTTTTTTTTTTTGTTTTTTCATACTTTTGGGATTTTGACGACAGGTCCCGGGTCATCGTTTTTTTTTTTTTTTTTTTTTTTTTTCATACTTTCCTATCATTGTTAAAAGGCAAAATATATTCTTTAAACTGATGGCAGTTAAGCTCCATCCACAAAAAAATAGAGTTCAAGTCCCGGGTCATGTTTTTTTTTTTTTTTTTCATACTTTTGGGATTTTGACGACAGGTCCCGGGTCATCGTTTTTTTTTTTTTTTTTTTTTTTTTCATACTTTCCTATCATGGTTAAAAGGCAAAATATATTCTTTAAACTGATGGCAGTTAAGCTCCATCCACAAAGAAATTGAGTTCAAGTCCCGGGTCATGTTTTTTTTTGTTTTTTTGTTTTTTCATACTTTTGGGATTTTGACGACAGGTCCCGGGTCATCGTTTTTATTATTTTACTACCTTTTGGGCACTTTTGGGGGCCTTAACGTGCTCAAAAACTCTTGAAACTTTGCACACGGGTCAGAACCCGCGGCCATTAGAGCCGGACTGAAGCTGGTACCCGGGCGTGGCAGGGGGGCTCGACAGCGCCCCCTGGAACGGGGCTGAAAACTTGGTCCATAAATCAAACACGCTTGCATGAAATAATATGAAACTCGGTACACTTATAGATCTCATCGGTTCATATATCCTTCATGCTCTGACTTTTTACCCCAGCCCAACAGGAAGTCGGCTATTTGGGGTAGTTTAAAAAACACATGCAATGGAATTTAAAATACTCCTCCTAGACGATTCAACCAATCGCCACGAAACTCGGTGTGCATGAACTCAAGACATTGAGGATGATAAATTGCCAGGGGTTTTTTGGTATCTCGAACGGTTTGGCCGTGGCGAGGAAACGAATTTATGGCGAATATTGGAAACAGGAAGTGTGTTATAACATCCTCATACATTAATTGATCTTGATGAAACTTCACCAGTGTGTTCGCTGTAAGAGGACGATCACATGGATGTGACTATTGTGAGTCAAAGTTATAGCGCCACCAACTGGCAGCAGGAAATGTGTCACTTTCAAAATGCTTTGAATTCACCCTCTTTTTTTTACCCGATTTGCTTCAAACTTCATCTGTATAATGTAAACACACGACAGATGTAGACCTGTGAAAGGATTATTGATATCTTTAATACTGTCGCCATGGCAATGCTTTAAACTTTTATATTCTTTTTGGATGCATTTGAGGCACTTAACATACTTCAAATTGCATGAAACTCAACATGCATATCAAATTTATTGTCTAATAGACATGTGCGAAGTTTCAGAAACGGGCGTGGTAAGGGGCTCAGTAGTGGCACCTTTAGTCAAAAATGGGGTATTAGTTTTACCTACAGTAACCAAACTCGGTACGTATATTCTTCTCTTCGATCCGGACAACTTTCTAATTTACAGTCATTAGCTCCGACCAACAGGAAGTCAGATATTTTGGTTTGAATGTGTACTATTTGGAGCATTTTCCCTCTGCCCCTCTGTGTGTGTGAGTGTGTGTGAGGAGGGGGGCTAGTTTAGTTTAACCCTTTCTCTGCTGTGTGCAAAATCTCTGGCACTTTTGAGGGCCTTAACGTGCTCGGAAACTCTTGAAATTTTGCACACAGGTCAGAACCCGCGGCCATCAGGGCCAGGCTGAAGCTGGTACCCGGGCGTGGCAGGGGGGCTCTACAGCGCCCCCTGGAATGGGATTCGAACACTTGTCCGTATATCAAACACGCTTGCATGAATTAATATGAAACTCGGTACACATATAGATTTAATCGGGCCGAACAACTTTCCCTGGGTCAAGTTTTACGCCAGCCCAACAGGAAGTCGGCTATTACGGGTTGATTGGAGAACGCTTGCTCTCGCATTTGAAACACTTCTCCTAGAGAATTCATCCGATGACCACGAAACTCGGTCAGCATGAAGTCAAGACATGGAAGATGATAAATTGCCAGGGATTTTTGATATCTCGAACGGTTTGGCCGTGGCGAGGAAACACATTTATGATTAAAAAAGGATGCATAAAGTGTGTTATAACTTAGTTATAGTTTTACCTACAGTTACAAAACTCAGCGTGTATATTGATCATATCAAGCCGAACAACTTTCTAATTTACAGTCATTAGCTCCGACCAACAGAAAGTCAGATATTGTGGTTTGAATGTGGATTGTGTCTCTCTCTGTCTCTCTGCCATTGTGTGTGTGTGTGTGTGTGTGTGTGTGTGTGTGTGTGTGTGTGTGTGTGTGTGTGTGTGTGTGTGTGTGTGTGTGTGTGTGTGTGTGTGTGTGTGTGTGTGTGTGTGTGTGTGTGTGATATTTTGGTTGGGTGACAGTTGTAGGTTACAGTTTGACAAGAGTTTATAGTTTAACAAAAGCACAATGTTGTGCTTTATTGCGAGTGTACACAAATATAGAGAAACACTTTGAATGATGTCCTGTGTGAACAAAATGACGGAGTATGTTTTCGATCGGAGTATGTCTCCATTCGATCGAGCCACACACACACACACACACACACACACACACACACACACAGCATTCCAATCTTGACATCGCAGCATGTTCATTATAGCCTTAATAAAATTTAATAATAAAATAGTCAACCTAACATAAAAAAATTACACTGCTCTGTTTAAATAGTCAGTTGTACAGTTCGTACCGTTCACAGTAAGCACCGCTCCACTGTGATGTTTCCAAGCATATATATATATATATATATAATTAAAGCTGCAAGCAGCGATGGAGGGCCCAAGCCGGTAGCACCGCCACCCGGTGCCTTTAGTGCAACTAAAGGCACCAGGGTGGCGGTGCCACCGGCTTGGGCCCGCAATCGCTGCTTGCAGCTTTAATTATATATATATATATATATATTGTATTTATTTTCTTTATCGAATTTGTTCTAGTTAATTGTGTTAACTATGTTCTACACATACGTCTCCCAACGAGAGATTTTGTATATTGTGTTTTGTAAAAAATGTGTTCTATAATAAAAAAAATAAATAAAAAAAATAAAAAACATGTGACATGTTACTACGTTAAAGGCCTACCATGTTTTTGACACGTGGGCTACTATGGTTAAACCGTATTTTTGAACTCCACCACAGTAATGCATGCTTTTCATTGCAGTAGGCTATGATAATTAAGTACCATGTGGTGAGTAAGATTTGTTTAGAAAGTAATGAATGCTTTGACACTTGACAGTAAAGACTTTTACATCGTTAGAAAATAATTTATATATTAGATAAACGTTCATGTAACTTTTTATTCATTTCTATTAATCGTTTTTGTGATGTAGATTAAATGCAGCCTTGGTGAGCATAATAAACCTTTTTCTAAAACATTAATAAATAAATAAAAACTTACTGACCTCAGACTTTTAAAAAGTATCATGATATTCTTTGAAGTTACATCCAAATCTAGTTGTAGGCTATTTGGTGTTTTTGATACGTTACCCTTTTAATACCATGTTTTTGGACATTTATGTACCATGATATATTTTAAGTATCTTATGTAAATATGGGTATGACTCGGAACCATGGTATAAAGATGTATGGTGTTATTATCTGTCTGGAAAAGGCTAGTCACATAGTCTACAGTAAAATGAACAACAGCACATGTGATATTCAGTTTTTTATTCATTCAATCACATTTAGTAGAAAATAAAGTTCATTTAGGGCCGGCAAATTCTTAAACATTATCCAGTTGCATAAACAATGCCTGATTAAGACAACAGTAATACTGCTATGATACTGATCGAGTAGACGGAAAATGAGAAGAATAAGTTTGTCGCACACTACAAAACTTCACACGGGTAATGTCGGACATGAAGGGGAGATGTACATCCACCAAACCAAACGAGAAATCAAGCGATGATTAGTGCAAATATTGGTTCTGTTTATATATTATACTTTACAAAATATCATTCTATGGTTTTGAAGATAAATAGATAAAAATGTTCCTTTATGTCAAAGATTGTCAGAAGACTGGGAGAGAGACGGAGAGAGAGAAATAAAGGAATAGTTGTTAAGTGCAGAAGGTTAAGAATGATGGTTAAGAAAAAGCGGGAGCAAAACAATTCACTTGAGTAAGCAAGAATATGCTGAATATGTGAGTGTAAAATTGTCTGAGAGAGTCTTTATGAAGTCATCAAGGTGCAAATTCATCTACTGATCATATCTCTCCCTCTCTCTCCTCTCAGCATCACAATGACCCTCTGTTTTCACAGAGCTTTGGCTCAAATGGTTGTCATGATGCTTCAGCGTTGCTTGGCTCCGAACTCTGATGACCTGCAGAAATAAACAGAGGAATAGAGAGAGCAGTGAATGATGGCCTACTTACGTTACCTGTTTACTAATCTGGCTTAGTTAAAGGTCAGTTCAGAGCCATCTGTCTGTGGACACACAAACACGGACAGGTGCACACTCGCACGCTCACGATACATTCACATGTAACAGGAAATAGGAAATATTTCCTCTAATCACTGAAGCAGTTTCCAGTCAGACTAGACAATAAAACTGCTTGTCGCTTCCAAGAAGTACATACACACACAAAACAACAGTACCGGGGAAATCCAAAGATTTATTTCGTTTCGGAGGGAGTCTAGGTTTTTTCACAGGGGGTTTGCGATCTGAGGATCTCTCCAGATCACAGCGGGTATCCTGCTCCATTCCTAAGGGTAAATACAGGGGCACACACACAGAGGGAGGGATAGGCACGACGTGAGGATCAGGCTGATGCGGAGCTGATGTATGAAAGCATGCTAGAGCCGTAGGGCTGTCAAAATGGCTGAAAAGTTAAATTCGAATTTTTTCTTAAATATTCGAATTCTGATCTGAAGGCAATACCTAATGTGAGAGGGGGAAAAAAAGTACTGTATTGTCTCCTATGCCCACAAGAGGGCGCAAGTGAGCGCAACAAGCTAATATAAACCAAATCAAGCAACGCATCTTTTATTGAATGAAGGAAGGAAATTATATTTTATTAAAGAACAATTGTTTCAAAAGTTAATGTGCATGCAAGGAAAATTAGGTTACAATAGTGCATAAAAATGTGTAAATGCATCAGTAACCTGAGAAAAAACACGTCAACAGACAGCGTAATGAACCACATGAACACAAAATAGCAAACTGCCATTCAGAAACAATCCACTTCTACTGACTACACATCTACATATTGTTCGTCAAATACACCAGACGGTCAACATGATCTGCAGCGAGTGCTGAGCGCTTTTTGTTGACACGCTCAACTCTGACCGATGTGCCAGGTATGGTCAAGTGTCATGTTTTGTTTCATGTCAGTCATGTTTCATGTCTTTGTCATGTGATTCTCTGTTAGTCATGTGATCCTGCCATGTGTTCCCTTGTCTGATGTGTCATGTTGTCAATAGGCTTGTTCCACTTGAACCGGCGCTGCACAGACCGATCGGTTTATGACATCAAAGACCCGTCTACTCTAATCGCTCTCGCGGTATTTTGATGTCATTCACCGATCGGTCTGTGCCGCGCAGTCGAACAAGCCTATTGTTTCATTGTTCACAGGTGTCCCTTGTCTAGTCATTAGTCATTGTGTATTTAAGCCCTCATGTTTGCCATTTGTCTTTGTCAAGTATTGTTTTGTGTAACTGCTGTGGGTAAGCTCCATGTCAGGTCTATGTTCTTGTTTTGTGGTTCATGCCATACCACGCTTTTGTTTTCTGTTTGATCACGTTATTGTAAATAAACTGCACTTGGGTTCTCAACAACCTTGCCTCCAGTGGATATCCTTTATATGAAGTATGTCGTTGCACGATTTTTGCCACCAACTGAGTGTTTTTGTCAGCAGGATGCCCTTTTCCACCATTTTTCAAATTAACAACGCAGCCGCACCAGTCAGTTACGTCATCATGTCTCGCGTGCCTCTTGACACACCAAAAATTAGAATGCATGGTTTTTGCATTCGAATGTGCAGTTTTTTTTATTCGACAAATATTTGAAATTCTAATTTTTATTTGACAGCCCTATAGAGTAGATGATGTTAAAAACAGACCCCCGTCTCATGCTCAAAAGGGATGCGTAGAGCGTACCTGTGTCACATGAGTTCGCTTTCCTGTTTCGATGTGGTTTCATGGGACCTACAGGGCTGCTTTTGACTTCATCGCCTGAAAAAAAAAAAAACATAATACATTCTCTACATCAGGGGTTTTCAAACTGGGAAGCCACAAAAAAAAATATGAATTTTGAGAGCGAGAAGTATTTTACTAAATCAATTTTTAGAGCTGTAAAAGTCCTTAAAATGTTAATTTAATATTTAAAATTAATCTACTAATTAAAATATGCATTTAATATATTAGTAAAATATTAATATAATTATTTTTTACATTCATCAAATTTGATATTACCATTTAATTCTGCTTTCTAAAAACTGTTTTAAAGTGTTGATCTCAGATACGCTGTTAACTTAATACAAAATTCATATTTTTCATATATAAATATAAAATAGATATTTATAAAATATATTTGTATAATTAATAATAAAGTCTTTATAATATCACATTTAATTATTTCACTTTTTAAATATAAGTCACTCAAGCAAGAAAGAAGTCCCTCACTAGGGATTATTATTTAAGAGGGGTCCTTTGCTTGTGATCCAAAATGTAACTTTAGCTTTTGGAAAGTTAAATGCAACAGTAAACACTGCAAGTACCAGTAAACTACCACTAACATGTTATTTTGACGTAATAAATAGTCTCTGAATAAATTACCTTGAAGTAAAGCAGAATCTACTGAAGCAGAGTGAAACACAGGCTTAGCAGAGGTGGGCGGAGGAGCTGGTGGATGATTCTCATTGGCCACGTCATTTGGCGAGGAGCCACTGGGAGACGTGTGAGGTGAATAATAACAACATGGCTGAAAGGAATGATATAATCGAAAGCTGTTTTAATGATACATAAAGACACACTCCCACTCAACCATCACTGACATTATGAATCACAGATGTTTCACGATATATGATCCAAAAACCTTTTCAGGGATAGGTGGGGTCTGTCCTTCTGGTTCTTTTTGGTCTTCTCCATATCTCCAGTTCTCCTTTTCCTCATCCTTCTCCCTCAATTCTCCAAAATCTTCAGTAGATTTATCTAGGGACAGAAAAAGAATGGCCATGCTCATACTATTGATACAGAGAGTTAAATAGTGTAATATGCTTATTAAAACTAGTTAACATAAATTCACTTTTCAAATCTGTTCTCAACATTAATAATAAGGAATGTTTCTTGAGCACCATTTCAGAATGATTTACGTGATTTTTCCATTTAGAATGATTTCTTAAGGATCATGTGACACTGAAGTAAGGGCTCCTGAAAATTGGCTGTCATTACATTTTAAAATATATTAAAGTAGAAAACAGTAAATGTAAATTTTTAGTAATATTTCACAATATTAGTTTTTACTGTTTTAAATAAATGTACAAAGAACTAATATGCAGACATATTAATAATATATACCAGAGCTCTCCTCCAGATGGCGCTGGCGTGTCTTAGCCAGGCTCGGCTTGGTGCTCTGAGGCGGTGGCTCGGGTCTTTTTCTGATTTCCAGCAGCTGTGGGTCCATTATATTGTCTGCCTTTTTCTGGCTGTCTGAATGTGATTCCTGTCTTCCTGTTTCTGTCTGTCTGTCGACAGATGGCGTGTGCCCTATAGCAACGATATCTGAATGTCGGTCCATCTCAGGGTCTCCGTATCCAATCTCTTCAGATGAGCCGAACACCTCACTGTAATCAGGCGACTGCAGGAAACAGGAAGACAAGAGTGTGAGAGACTGTGGTCAAATTCATAGCGTGTATAAATTAAATACACATCTCTGATAGCATTTCAAATATTATTAATATAATCTGATGTTTCTGGAAATAGTCAAAGGAATAATATACATTTTATTTTAATTAAATTTTTACTTCAAATTCACAATTTCAAGAAGTTAACAGGAATTTAAAAGATGTCATGTGGTGGACTACCTGTCTCTGTGAGAAGCAGGAGGGGCCAATTCCCATCATTCCTGGCAGGGGTATACCCTGCACGGGCCGTCCTGACAGCTGGGGGGTCCTCTGAACACCCGGCCCAGCCAACCTCCCATTGGTGCCTTCAGCGCCTGGGTCTAACCTCCCACGATCCTTTGGGTGTTGAATCAAGGAGTACACATTCTCAGTGGCAATACTGAGGGAGCAAAAGAAAAAAACAACAACCAAGATTAAGAGTTTGACTTATGTAGTCTGATTTATTCATGTTAAACAACGACTTTATAATGTATTATTTCATTTACAAACTACCATTTAAAGGTTTGGATGTCAGTACTTTTATTCAGCAAGGACATATTAAATTAATCAAATGTTACAGTAAAACATTTATAATGTTACCAAAGATTTATAGTTCAAATAAATGCTATTCTTTTGAACTTTCTATTCATCAAAGAATGCTAGAAAAAGAAAATATGGTTTTCACAAAATAATATTTAGCAGCAATAATTACATTTTTACATTTTAAATTACATAATCCTTTATTCATATTTTGTAAGCATAGTTGTGCTTGTGTGTCTTTGTTTGTGATAACAATGAAAATATGAATAACTGATTATGCTGTAGTTTTCTATGCATTTTTTTTTTTTTTTTGCATAGTAAAATGAAACCTGTTGCTATAGTAGCCTTTTTTGCTAAATAATTTGGTCAGATACATACCTTAACCAAGTTTAGTGTTTTGCTTCTATATCAAATATAAACCAAATATTTATATTTTGATGATTTAATCAAACTTAGTAGGGCAATTAAAACCAAATATCCCTTCCGGACATCACTTTTGGCCACTACTGTATTAAGATATGAATGACTCACTTAGTGCGACATTCCTCCCCACAAGCCCCGCTCCTTCCTGTAGGGTCTGGCTCCTGATATGATATGGTAGAGTTTCGGTTCTTCCTGAATCCTGAAAAGATTGACAGCACACTGCGTCTTTTCTTCCTCCTCAGAGCCTGAGCGTGATGGTGGGATGACAGCTGACTGCGAGGCAGAAAGTCAGAGATAAGATAACGTCCACATTTATGCATGCCCACATTACTTCGACCTTTAAAACCTTCATTGTTAGACTTCATTACTACACAGAAGTGTTCAGTGCTGAAGCACCTGTCTGGTAAAACTCTCTTGGTGTAGAAGTCAGGCAGTCCATCATCCAATAGAGATACTCCACCATTCTCCGAGCAGTGCTACAGGACGACAAGAGAAATAATGATGATGATGTCTGCTTGTATGGACTGGGGCTGGAGTAGATCATCTCTCTAAATTTGTGTTAGAGGATGATGCTGTCATAGTGCTGCGTCTCACCATCTGGGATTTGTTCCTCTATATTATGTCAGTGCATTAATTTGATCAACAGACAAAACAAAGACACGGCTTGCAGGCATTTAGACTGATCAGAAGTGATTGAAAAGAAGAGAGCCTTTAATGCTTGATGCTGCAATTCTGGAGACCATGCAGAAAACATCTGGGCCTACGTTTAGTCAGATTTCTGAGAAGAAATCACGTTAACAAGAGAACGTGATTAAAATCACCCCTCCTTCTCTTGTTAACATTTTAATGGTTGTTGGTTAACCCATTTTATTTCATATTTAGTGTATTTTTGAAGAACATCTCCTGTAGAATACATAAACCAGCGTGATTCTGACTTAATTTACTGCAAATCATATTTAATTGCAGTATGTTTTTTTTTCTCTTTAAGAATACAGAACTGATTCGTTCGCTAGTCAGCGGAATAATAGAAGTTACAAGAAGACTGCAGGGGATACAAGCAATTCAACGACAACATGATAAGGAATGCCTCTGGAGGTGCAAATCTAAACGCGTCTGTCTGCAACAGATTTAATTACAGGTAAAATTCTAAATTCAGTTTGATGTGATCGTGTTCTCCCACAATACACCAAGGCCCCGGTATATGACTGGTTGCCAAGTGTATCCATCAAACTGAATTGAAGACAATATTGATCACAAAAATATATGAAGAATATGAGGCTAATATCAAACTAGAGGGAAACGTCACAATAGGAGGCAAAGCCTGAAATGGTCGTGTTAAGTCATTTTATGACATTAACCTTATATTAGCAATAAACATGCTATATAAAGATATATGAAAAGTAGTATTGGCGTGGCAATACTGGTAATGGCACTGGTTCTTACGGTCTCAAAAGGAGCATGTGCAGTCCTGTGCCTTCGTGGTGGCCGCGGTCTGACGTGGGTCACATGACGCAAAGGTGAACCCTGTGTGGGCAGGGTGGACAACCCTTCCCATGATGCAGAGCGTGAAAGAGGAGCAGACGTCTGAGGAGTGGACACTAAAGGTGAGGAGCTAGGGTCGTCACCTAGACCTAGAGGACAGTGAATCACATTCAAATTAATTACATGATATGCTAATTAACGAACTAATCAAATCATTCGCAAATAATCATATACATTTTTGTAGAGAAAAGCACTCAAATGAAGACATTATTGTGGCAGACAAAAAGCAGTGAATGGCAAAAAGTGTCTTTAAAAAGTTAATATATTGTTTGATTTATTTACCAGTGCTATTTTTATCTGTTAACATGTTAACATCATAAATTGACAGGCCTAATAAATGTTATATAAATATTATAAAATGGAGCTAAAATATGATATAAAGAATGAATGGGTTTAAACTAAAAAATGTATGAAGTATACATGACTTGAAAGCACTGAATGAGAGTTAACTAAAAAATGAATGATAGCCTACATAACGCGTGTGTGTGTGTGTGTGTGTGTGTGTGTGTGTGTGTGTGTGTGTGTGTGTGTGTGTGTGTGTGTGTGTGTGTGTGTGTGTGTGTGTGTGTGTGTGTGTGTGTGTGTGTGTGTGTGACTCACTGAGTCTGTTGGACACGGGACGAATGCGTCTGGTCCTGGAGCTGCGTTTCTTAATGGCGATTGTGTCCTGGGTGCAGAACGACAGAAGTGAGTGAGAACATTGCAAACTGAGCGGATGATGAGGCAGCTGAGTTACAAGAGATGACAGATACTGTAAATACCACCAAACACACAGATGAGTCAGTTGTGAGTGATTCACGTAACACACTCACTATGCTGATGCCAAAGTCATCCTCCACAACATCCAGTATGTCGGCGTGTCTGTGTGCGCGCCTGGCCGTCCCCCCGTCTTCCAGCCGCCTCATCTGTGAAACCTGCCGGAGCTGTGATGACGAACAGATGCGTGAGGAAGAGCGGTGCTTGTGCACATGCTTAGAAAAAACAGACGAATGGAGAGAGAAATTGGTTTGTAGTACCAGGGTTTTGTGAGTGGCATAAAGTTCTTGTAGGATCTGGTCCACTATGGAGTTGGTGAGATATGAGACAACAGATAGTTTCACCTCCCTAAGAGTGAGAGAGATGGAGACACAAAAATTCATGTTAGATCATGTTAAAACCATGCTGGGAATTCCAACTGTGAACACAGTGGCTATAGAAAAGTAGGTTTGGTCCTTCCATTAAAGATTTCATGATTCCGATCGATGAGTGCAGTGCAGTGAGCGTTTGACTGAACAAAAATCTGGATACACCCATGAGTGTAACAGTTTTGGATATTTCTGTCATTCCCCATTCAAGTAGACAGCTGTTTTGAAAGCTGCAGCCCGGGGGTGTTATAAAGATGGGCGCTGAGTGAACTGACTTCAAAAGGACTTTGACATAATTCTCAAGGTGTTAAACTGAGAAGCATCTACCACTCAACACCCTCGCTTCTTACTCCAGAGCTCTGTTGATGTCCTGAGCTGCTCTCTCCATCAGAGCGGTGCGGATGGATGAACGAGGGATAGAAACGCGCTCTGAGATGGAGGAGAGGGGAGGAGAGAGACACTCTGCTGCGGCACAGGAAAGCGGACACAGCTCCCGGCACAGAGACACCATGGAGTCCACAATGACCTGCACAGATCCACCATCAATCACCCATCATGCCTTTCAAGGTCAATAGAACAAGAAAGCAGAAATAAATCAGGATGAAGGATGAGCGAGAGAGAGAGAATCATCACCTGTAGTTCTTTATCAGCTGCTTTGGCAAGTTCTCCGGCCAGAGAGTCCAGCCTCTGTCTCACCGGCCCGTCCACTGACAGCACGTGGGCCAGTTCACACAGCGAGGGGTACAGCTAGAGGACGGTGCAGACGTAATTCACATACCAGTCATGATCTCTCACTCACCGCTGTTAAGCTTCTATTACACGTGACATGAGTCATGCAGGTGATGTCTTTCATTTTTAATGTTTGCTCATAAAAGCAATGGTAGTGGAAGTTTCTTAAATTAATAAACAGAGAACATAAAATCAATGACCTGAATATCTGGATTTAACACAGCACATAAATCAAATCTGACTGAATGATACTGTATAGCCATCTACTAATGTGATTGCAGAAATCCACATTACTAAAATGTCCAAGCAATGGAAGTAATATGTAGTATATAATTAATGGAATTTAATCTTCGAGTCAAAAATTTAGACATACTTGACTGAATGTGTTTCTCATGATCTTAAACACCTTTTACTTCAAAGTCTAAACGCTTAGACGCTAAATTAGTTTTGTAGACAAATATAAATGACTGAAGCATGTGACAGTGGGTGTCCAAACATTTGACAGGTAAATACACAAACACTCACAGCTCGAGAGTTCCTGGCCTCCTTGAGGACCTGTCTGGCAGCCTGTAGCTCTTCCCCTTCACCTGTTCCTCTCAACACACACACCTGCTGCTGCACGCGTACGCACAGACGCTCCATCACCTGGGACAGCAGGAGGAGAGAAAGACAGAGACAGAGATGGAAAGAAAAGGAGAACAACAGAGAGAGGATAGAGATAGTGCTGTGTGAGTTTGATCCAACAATACAAAGTTCACATTAGCAAGTAAAAGAGATGCTCTCTCTCTCTCTCTCTCTCTCTCTCTCTCTCTCTCTCTCTCTCTCTCTCTCTGTCACACACACACACACACACACACACACACACACACACACACACGCACGCACGCACGCACGCACGCACGCACGCACACTTTAATGGTAAAAACCTATCCCAGTTTATTGTCAAGAGACCAATATAAGCAATCCATTCACATGCTGACCTGAATGGGAATGCAAATGAAAGAATTCCTCTCTCCATGTATACTCTACCGAATTATTACTATTATTATTTTTTTTAAAGAAATCTCTTATGCTCACTAAGGCTGCATTCATTTGATCAAAAATACAATCCAAATAGTTATACTGTGAAATATTATTAACATTTTAAATAACTGTTTTAATACATTTTAAAAGTAAATTATTCCTGTATGATAAGGCTGAATTTCAGCATTTAAAGCGCTAACTGAGAATTTAAATGAGATAATAACGCAAGTCTGCTTCTACAAAATAAGTAATACATTTTAAAAATGAAACTGAAATAGAACTGGCCCAAACCCTGACCCTCATTATCACCATCATCAACATGATCACATGCTAGAAGTGTGATGTCAGTGAGTCAGATCTGCAGTGGTGAAGAGTAAGAGAGACAATGAGGCATGTGAATATGAGGAAGTGGTCAGTACCTGTTCAGCAGTACTAGTGACCAGGCCCTGATGCAACCGAAGAGCCTGTTTCTGAGAGAAACGCTGAGTCTGGTTATTCCTTAACAGAGCCCGCTGGATCTGAGAGAGACGGACAGAGTGAGGGAGAGAATACTCATTAATGTCAAATAAAAGAACATTGATGCTCAGATAAGCCATGCAGTCATGTGGAAATGATTGTAATTATGCTGCGAATTAATGAAAGATAAATGTATTGTCTGCGGTGTCCCTCTCTCAGCATTGACCTTGTAGAAGTTTTACATCTCTGGGCTCATTAAACGTGCATAAACATTTCGACCACCTTGGGACTGTTAATCTCAAAACAGCTGGACAAAACGGTCACATGATGCAAAAACAGGTTTTTTTTAACAAATTAGTCTCATCTACCATGAAATCCAAGGATGCAACCAAATATTCATGATTTTGGAGAACAAATGTGACCCTGGACCACAAAACTAGGGTAAATTTAATCTATTTAATTAAGAAATGTAATCTTCTGAAAGATGAATAAATATGCTTTCCATTGATGTATGGTTTGTTAGGATAGGACAATATTTGGTTGAGATACAACTATTGAAAATCTGGAATCTGAGGGTGCAAAAAATGTAAACATTGAGAAAATCGCTTCTAAAGTTGTCCATTTATGTTCGTGATTGTGCTGCATTCACTCACAAAAATAAATGTTTTATATCTTAACAGTAGGAAATTTACTAAATATCTTCATGGAACAAGATCTTTACTTAATATCCTAATGATTTTTGGCATAAAAGAAAAATCGATAATTTTGACCCATACAATGTATTTTTGGCTATTGGCACAAATATACCTGTGCGACTTGTGACTGGTCTTGTGGTCCAGGGTCACTCACAAATATAAAAAAACATAAGTCTGAATTTACTAAATATGCATCGTTTGCCTGCAAAATGCCCTAATTGACCAATCAGAATCAAGTATTCCAGAGAGCTGTACAATAAGACCACAATAACTAGTCCTGCCAGGCAGTAGTTCCAAGTCGGGCTACTTTTAAGTCGCTGCCGTGGTTTAATTTTTTTTTCCACAGGTTGATTTCCAGGTTTTGCAACGAGGCTGTAATTTAAGGGTTGAGCAGCAGCACATTTTTTTTGCACTCTGTAGCACATACACAGTGTTATTCACTTCACTTAAAAAACTGACCAATCATTACACATGGTGTTCACATAGAGGTCTCCAATGTATCGAAGCAAAAACAGCCTGTTTATTATTATTATTATTATATGGGTAAATGGTAACTAAATTATGAACTAAATTATGGCTTGAATATTATTATACCTGGAATCAGAAAATTGTATACCGCATCGGTCATACTTTAGTTTGGGGAACTATTAATTACGACTTTTGCTTCAATAAACTCCTAATTTACTGTTTTACTAAAAGTTAGTAAAGTAGTTTTAGTAGTGGTTAAGTTTAGGTATGGGGTAGGTTTAAGGGATGTAGAATGTGATCATGCAGAATAAGGTACCGGTAATAATGTACTATTAACAGCCAATATGCTAGTAATATGCAATCTAATGAGCAACTATTAAGTAAATTGTTACTATAGCTTCTTTAAAATAAAAAAATCAGCACTCTTACCTTGGTTAGTGCCTGTTCTGTCCTGTCAGGGGCGCTACGGTACGCCTGTGTGACATCACTGAGTGGGATGGGCATGTACTGCAGAGTGAAGTTACTGAGGAGAGAGCAAAAATGATTAAAGTTTTCCCCAAACGTGGCAACACAAGAGATGAATAAGCTCCAGCAAGATAGAAAATGTGTCTAAAGAAACAAGTAGTTTTTCTTGCTTTCTTTTGAACTTTTTACAGTGTACTATGCTTCTTTCAACAGATTTCAAAGCATGCTGTACTGAGAACAACATTCTCACGATGATTACAGTCTCCTGAATGCAATTTCAAGTCTGCTAAAAAAGTTTCTACATTAAATAATAGTTGTGTAGATCTCCAGGGATGTGAGGTGTTTCCAGAACAATGCTCTAATTGTGCATCACAGGCAGGTCGGAGAGGTGATGAAAGACTGTGCAATAACAAACACATTCATGTAGGCATGGACTGAAGTTCCCATTTCTTTCCCAGTAACAGCGTGCTGTGAATAAATTTGCAGAAGGATGAGTGAGTCAGTTCTCACATGGGTGAGTGTGCATGATACGAATGTGTGTGAGTGTGAGTGTGAGTGTGTGTGTGTGTGTGTGTGTGTGTGTGTGTGTGTGTGTGTGTGTGTGTGTGTGTCATACTGTTCTAAGGCTCGAGCCACATCTTGGAAACCCGTCGCACTTGTGTTATTCCGATCCCACGTCACACTTCTACAAGTAAGAAAAAAACAATGACAATCTTAAACAGTATTACATAACTACACCATTAAGCATTATTAATTATTAATGAGTACACCCGAATGGAATCTGCATGCATTCTTGTACATTTTCTGCTCAGATTTTGAGGAAAAATCTGCTGAATTCTGTTTCAAATGTGTTTTAATTAAATTAATTAGAAATTAAATTAATTAAATATGTCTGGCTTAAAATGTGTTAAACAGAGAAAAGAATTAGGGTCACTGTCAAAAAAAATATTTTTCCAACTTCCAACCATTTTTCAATCTGTTTTTTTATATATATATATATAAGCTGATGGTAAGTATGTATTAACACATAGACATTATTATATGACTTTTGTTTTTTAGTTTATTTTTTAAATTATTAATTGCCTATTCATCTATTGACGATGCGCAAATTAAAGAACAAAGACGCAGCCGGATCATGGTCACGACCAACGCAATCTACCAGGAGCAGCACAAATTAGCATCTGGTTCAAGACATGCTTTTCTGGCTGGTAAATAATGGCACAAAAAAACAGTAAATCAATTGACTAGCTCAATCCTTAGTAAATCACCTTGTGTGATTCATTTAAATACACTCCTCCCATGAATTTAGCATCTGAAAGGGAAACTCCTACAAATGCGTATGCAATAAGGTCACCGGCAAAAATAACCCTGTCCACACCTGTTCAGTGCTAATTATTCAGTAATTCCTGACAGTATTTTTTTTAACGCCAAAAGAGGGTTTGTGCTGGCGCAAGCAGTCGGTAAATCTGGCCCCTAGTCCTTGACATGTAAACTAAAAATACCGGTAATAGTTTGCCTCTCAGTCAACAGGTTTTTAGTTATTACTATAATGTATATTTTCGCGCAGCTGAGACAGTGTATAATTATTTCCGAATTCATAGTACCGTAACCCTGTTCTCCTTACGACAGACTACCTGAGCGTGGTGTTGATCTGCAGGGCTTTACTGAGCATCCTCGCTCCTGTGTCATCAAGTCCATTCCCACTCAAATCCACCTTCTTCAGGCAGGCGTTGCTGCCGAGAGCATTCACGAGCACCGTGCCCCTCGAACGCAGCCTGGAGTCAGCCAGAGACAAGCTCTGCAGGGCCTGTCAAGAAAGAGCAACCAGAAAGAGATAGAAAGAAGAGAGCGTATGTGTGAGATTGCGATGTCTGTGATCTGTAAAAACAGTGCTTAATAATTGATCAAGCAAGGCGATATCTGCAGTGAGAGGACAACGTGCCCTGAAGGAGAGAGAGAGTGAAGGAAGGATGGATGAATCACAAGTGCTGTAATACAGCAGACCATTAGAAAGCTCTTGTACTCTGCATGTGTGTTTGAAAGCAGAAAGAGTGTAAGGTGCGTACAGGAAACAGAGTTATGTCCATGTGTATATGCTTGTGAAACACTCACACACTCTTCCTCCTGCACGAGATGCACTAGTTTCTGCAAAACCTCGTCCAAACCCCTGCAAACAAAGGAAAGATCAGGTCTTATACATACACACACATAAACTCCATCAACCCCAAGATTAATAACACTTTACACACCTCCCCCCCCCCCCCCCCCAGTCCCTCCTCTATCTCCCTGAGAGCCTCCTACTGTGTGCCCACATTCAGTTTGAGATTGCAGATGGTTTCACAGACTTTTCTAACCTGCTTACCTCATCTGCCTGTCTCAGAGTGGATATCTGTTATATCTGTTAATCTGTGTATGGTACTTAAGCTCTATATCTACTGTGTCAAGCTGTTGATTATCACAGAACATCATTTTGAATAATCCATCAATCTGTGAAAACAAACATTTGACGCTTGCAGTAATGCGTTTAAGACTGAGCCACATTTTTTTTGTGAGGGGTGGAACTACAATACTATAAAGCAATGCACATTGATTTACAGCCATTTGTTATAAGTATACAAAAATATTTTGAATGTTTCAAAAAATATTGGTAACACTTTTTATAATAATGGTCCATCATTAATAGGTAACTATACAAGATGTAATGCAGGACCAATGAGTACATCAGTAAGTAATAGCAAATGTATGCCCTTTTTGGGTAATCAATGATTACTGAATGAGATTACCCTCATCAAGAACTAATAACTAATTGACAAATTATAAAGAATTACCAATTAATTATAATCACAACACTAACGTGTCTGAGAAGTTATCTTTTGTCTTTTTTACTCTGAGCATCGTCATAAAATGTAAAAAACCTCTAAAGCAGTCTGACATTTTTCTTTTAAATTAGCATTTTTGTGTTTTTTAATTTGACTCTTATCAGTGACATTTTTGAAAATAAGGCATTTCTACTGTATAACTGAACAATAACCTTTGAATGCCCTTAAAGGGAAATTACTGAATATAAACATAGGAGCCTGATAAAAATACTAATTTAAAAGAAAAATGTCAGACGGACTTGGCAGATTATTAGTTTCCATAGTTCCTTCATTAGTTCCTCACATGTTCTTAGTTCTGTTGATTGTCTGTGTATTTAAACCCTTAGGTTTTTTTTTTTATAATGATGTTGTAATTACGCTGACTGATGGCTTCAATAGAAACATATACCATCCATTAATAACCTCAGAGCTCATTGCAGGTCTGTCTTGAAAGGTTTATATTGTTAAAAACATATTTTCAATAACCTAGAGAACTCGTTCCTTTTCAAAAGGACAATTGAGACCATCTAGACAGCTCAAATGACATTTTTTACTGTAGGATTCATGTAAGTGCTTTGACAAAAATATGAGTTCCCCATTTCCCACTTGCCTGCAAGGCTTCCACTGTAAGCGCACAGCTGTAAACACATTTTTAGTTTTTTGGTAATCGACAGCATGCCACAGATGTTGCTGATAGAGCTTAAGCTGTATTGAACCTTTAGGCTCTTATCTTCAAACTGCTACAGGCAGCTAGTATCATTTGTACTTTAAGTCACTTTGGATACATGCATCTGCCAGACAAATACATGTATGTATATATATATATATATATATATATATATGTTTGCTCTATGATGTGTCTCTCTCTCAGTCCGGGAATATGTACCTGCCCTTGATGTTAAAGTTCTTGCCCAGCAGCAGGTGTTTGAGGGACGGGTGTCTGGAGAAGGCAGGAATGACACAGAGGAGATCAGCATCCAGCCCTGAAATGAACACGAAAATAAACAGGCAGAGTCAACGGCGACTGAAGCAAATTCAACTGCTGGGAAAGAGATGGGTTGAAGGTCGGTGCGAGCAGACAAAAGCTTCCTTTCATTTATGCAGTTAGATGTCTCACCGTTGTCTGAGATGTCCAGTGTGCTGATGCAGGAGACTCTGGGGAAAAGGTCCTGTATTATTCCCGCTCCAGCAGACCTGAGCTGAGAGGCAGACAAACGGAGAGAATGAAAAAGAGATAGAGAAAGACGGGAACACATGGTTGATAGAGAGAGAGAACGCTCGAAGGCTCAAACATGTATAATTTATACTAGTATGCACTTATATATTTCCAATAACTCAACTGAAAGAGCATGTTGCTATCAACACCAAGGTCAAATTTATTGCCTTTTCATTTTTTAACAGCATTTCAAATCAGTGTTGGAATAGTTTGTTATGTTGAGACTAGGGCTGGTTGTCACCTTTTACTCCAGAGGATATTTTTTAGGAAGATTATTTTTGAAGGTCAATTGCTGTGCAGGACGTTATATTATTGTTTTGCTATTCTAAAAAAGTCCAACCATTTTCGTCAAAAAAAATGAGTGTGATCAGGAATGACTCATCCATTAGAAATAGCTCTGCACATTTGTCAATTTTTTAAGTGCATAATGGATAGGGCAGCAGTTTTGGACTTATTTCTGGTTATTTAGAATTTATTATTTCTTACTTTTACAAAATAATATTACTACCAGAACTTTAGAAAAGTTTCATGAAGAAATATTTAATTTCATTGTCATACAAGCCATATATTGGCAACTGAACAAGTTACAGCAAAAGCTACTAAACACTTACACCATTATTATGCAGGGGGAAAAATGATAAAAATAAATAAATTATTTGACCTTTTTAGATATGACACTATATGGGGTGAGTGTCACAATAGAACCTGCCATTAAACATCTTATAGATCTTTCAGCGAAATGTAAACAGTAAAATAATTTATTCATCAGCTAATATGTAATATGTACAAAAATTAAACCATTGATTTGGTCAACAAACATTTAAATCAATTAATATAAAATCCCTGGCCTAAAGCCAACATAAAATATACTTATATAGTGTGAAAAAACTAGCAGCACATAATGTTAACTATTTTCAAACCCACAGTACTGAGATTTGCAGTAACGTTAAAATAGTTTTTGATTTGATTTCTGAGAACAAATAAAACAATTGCATGAGGGCAAAATAAGGCCGCGCAGAGATAAACACACATTGCATTCTCAAAAGAAACCTTGAAAGACTTTCTGTGTGACTAATTCAGTAGCCGACATATCTGTACACACAGTAAGGTGACCACTGACTGAAGGATCTACAGCCAACAGAGAGAAGGACAGGCATTTATAGAGCTCAAACCAGATTTAGGGACACAACGGGGGGATGGGGTACCTCACAGCTGCTAATGTCCAGGTGTAGGTCAGTGATGTGAGGATTGGATGAAAGCCCAAGGAACAGAGCCCTGTGAACAAACACATGGACGTCGTCATTACTGACAGCATTACATGCCTCATTGAAGAGACTTAGCATTCTATTATGTGCTTCCATGGCTGATCTCCATAATAAATCAAATCAGAAAAGGTCTATATGGACACTGTCAAAGCGTTACGCAAGTCTTAAAGGATTAAGGGGAAAAGAGCTTAGAGATTAGTTCGACTCCTCTGGTGTGGGCCGGTGGTGTTGACAGAAGAGAGCTAAAATCAGGTGCTCAGCTGGGTGTGACAGACTGTCTTGCGCTCGGTTTGTGTTTGTGAGCAGGGAGGTAGTATGACCCTGTTTGAAATGCTTCATTTGAAAACATTCTGGCTTTCCCAAAATAGCAGCTGCGTGAACATCTTGATTCTGACCTCAGTTATGGGTGCAGAGCTCTAAAACTAGAAATGAATCGCCAGAAAGTTTTTCTAGTGGGCTTTTCACACTCAATGTTTAACCCTTTAATGAATACATCCAGACAAAAAAAAATGGAATATGATTTGCTGTTTGTGTTTCCTTTGAGGTAATAATAACAATAGCAGATTTAACTTTAGTTTATTATGAGCCTCTATCAAAGGATTGAGATGTGCATTAATAGGATAAGTCATACATATTATCTATATTCCCATTCAAAAGTTTAGGGTAGCAACTGTTTTCAACACTGATAAGAATAATAAGAAATGTTTCTTGAGCACCAAATATGCATATTAGAATGGTTTTTGAAAGATCATGTGTTTTCCAAAAATGATTACTTACACACTACACGTTTTACTTGTACACTACACAGGAGGGTGTGGTTGATTTAATCTGCTCGGCAAGCCATTCGAATCTATATTACATAAAAAAATATGCCTGCCTTTTAAAAATTCACAGAAGTGAGTGATCTCACTGCAGGCTTCATGCTGACAAGAAAACTGTGTATTCTTGAAAACTGCAGTGATAACTAATGATTTTTGTGCTTAAAGGGATAGTTCACCCAAAAATAAAACATTTCGTACAATGGAAGTCAATGGTCACCAAAACAGTTTACCAACATTCTTCAAAATACCTTATTTTGTGTTCAGCAGAAGAAAGAAAGGCACTTTGAAACAATATGAGGTAAATAATGAGAATATACATTTTTGGGTTAACTATCCCATTATCATACAGCACCTGAATTTTCTAGATAATTAATCGGGTTCAGTTCAGGATAGCAAGATTTACAATATGCAAATCCTGGGTTAATATGACATGGGCTATCTTGTTCCATAAAAGTCACCCAGCTTAAAACATCTTAAACCAGCCTAATGTGGTAGGCTTGTCTCTCAGAATGTGAAAATCTGGTTTGTTGGCTTTAGAGAGGTTTCGGGCTTTAGAGTTGGTCAGGCTGGGAAACCAACTAAATCAGATTAAACTAGCTAAGCCAGTGTTAACTGCAGCATGAAAAGGCAAAACGCTGACCGGGCTCACCTCAGCACGTCGGGAGGCATCTTCATAGACGCCAGACTGATGTGAGTGAGGCTGAACGCTGAACTGAAGAACTGACGGAAGGAAGGAAGTGTCTCTCTCACTTTCCTAAAAGCGTGACAGAAAAGAAGGGGAGACTTTTATCCATAATACATCATACCATGCTTCACAAAACCCTGAGCAATAAGCCAGAAAAAGGCTCAAAAGTATACCCTCTGGCTTATTAGAAAAATCATCGTTTGTATCTCTATTACGCGTTATACATTTTAACAACGTTCAACATTTTAACAAGCTGTCTTAGTGTATGTATGGCATTAAACATTGGACTAAACAAATAATTTGGGTGGGACAGAACTAGACAGGGAAAATGAGAAAAAGAGAGAGAGGCAGTCAGTGAGGGATACGGGGGGGGGGGGGGGGGGGGTCTAAAAACATGACAGTTTATGATAGCATTTCGGTGTTTGACAGTGACATTATCATTTAAGAAAGAGAAAGAGAAAGAGAGAGAGAGAGAGGGAAGAATATGAGGTGTACACGTGTTAACAAGAGCAGAGACTGTTAAGGGAACATTCCCATTTAATATTCATGAGCTCTCTGTCTTATCAGCTCAAACAGATTTACATTGCTGCCTTCACATAGCACTAGCGTAACCAGATTTACTCATACACATGTGCCCACACACCTCATATGGAGATGGCCATGTGTGCAGTGGTTCTGTGTTTGGATGTGCACGTTTCTGAGTGCTCACACTTTGAGGTGGGAGTTTGTGAGAGGATGAAATTAGCACTAGGAAAAAGAGGCTATGTTTGCAATAGCTTACTACCGGTAATACTATTATTATTGCTGCATGCTGAGCACAATGTGCAACGACATGCTACATTTGTCAAAAATAGAATTAAGGCCTGTTCCCACCTGGAACGATAAAAATACATATAATGATATCTGTATTAGCATTCACACCCACGCATACAGTAATACCGGTAATGTTCTGACTATTTTAAGTGTTATGTCTTCTGCCACTTTAAATGCTCAAGCTCTGGATTTTGATTGGTCGTTAATGTTTTTTATCGTTCATCAGCTGGAAAAAATCGTTCTCAAAGAGATTCCAACGAGATTGTGTCATTATGTGACAATGCAACTTGCTGCTGTTTGAAACATATTTCGGCATAATGTGTTAACAAATATTACTACTAAACAATATTGCACAGTATTCGGTATGTAGTAAGCTAGTATTTCAATCCCAACACAGCCAAAAAAAAAAAAAGATTCACCCAATCATCTAAAAAAAAATCATCCCTCTGCAAATTCAAACCCAATTAAGAACAGACACATTTGTAGGAGGTGCAAAGGATGAAGAAACCTTCCAATTTGAACAATAAGTTCAGCTAAAATTAGCCTCATTTTTCAGAGTTTCTCATAATGCCGTTAACGTGCCGAGAGGGGAGATGGAATTGCTGTTCGGGTTCAGAGGGAGTGAGGCAGGAAGATGGATCATTGCATTTCTGTATCTCCTCAGCCTACAGCTTCTCACATGCAGGCACATGCATATTTACTTGCCATGCCATAGGCTTCTATCATAAAGCTAATGATAGAGTATTGGTAGAATAAAAAAAAATTAAAAAAACATTATTTGCTTAATTTATGAGCTGTTTTTCCAAATCAGGTTTTGAAAAGATTTGGCTCACTTTTGGAGACACTTTTTTTACACGAAAACCTGTTTTCATCTGATGCTATTACAGTAGCTATATTACCATCTGTGCAACATGCAGGTCCATCAGCTCTATCTGATCGCTCATGTCCCACTTTAACACATAATGTATTACTACAGGCACTTTTCCCTGCTGAGAAACCCATTTACAACCAGCTTCTGGTGGTAGTTAAATCCAGCTGCTACAAGCTGATCATTTATGGTTACTAACAGGTCCAAGCTAGTCTGGATGGTTGATGAGGGAAAGTATGAGCAGAACTGATGTTGACCTGTTAAACCAGCGTTTCTAAGCTGGTTAGAGCTGGCAGATCACCAGCAACCTTGTTCTGCACTACAAAAATATTTGTCTTGTTTTCCAGTAACATAAAAAAAATGAATCATTAAAACACAATAGTTTCTTGAGAAGCAAATTTGTGCAAAATAAAACACGTTTCTATTTTTTTTTTTGCGTGAGAAATTATTAGTTACCATTAATTCAAAATGGATAAGTCTTCTTTCTCATGCAATATTGCAGCATTTATTATAAATGATTTATCCATCTCTTCTCTTCTCTGATGATGTGTTTACTGGAGTGAGGGCGGGACAACCCATCACTCACATTAGATCACAGCAATAGCAAACCACAACCATCCGGTCAATTCCAAATGGACATAATCAAGTCCCGCCCTACATTTTCTTAGGGAAGAAAAGATTATGCCATCTTAAATAGAAAGAGCTGGGCCTGGTTTCACAGACAGGGCTCATATTAAGCCAGGCTTAGGCCTTAGATCAATTAGGACATTTAAGTATCTTTTATAACCATGCCTTAGAAAATAAACATTATTGGTGTGTATCTTGAGATTAAACAATGGCACTGAAATGCCAGTGCAAGTTGCTTTCAGTCAAAACAGCGCAAACATGCATTTTAGTCTGGGACTAGGCTTAAGTCTGTGAAACCGGGGGCTGGTCTCTAAAAATAAGCCTTAACATCTTCAGAAATAACTTTGCTTCTCAGATAAACACCTTGTTTTGATATTTTTTACTGAAAAACAAGACAAAATACTGATGAAATAATGTCCAAACCGTGGGCACTTTAAAGGGTTAGTTCACACAAAAAAAATTCTGTCATTAATTATTCACCCTCATGTGGTTCCAAACCCGTAATTCCTTATTCCTTAATATCTTCAGAACACAAATTAAGACATTTTTAATGAAATTCGAGAGCTTTCTGACCCCAAAACTTTCAAGGCCCAGAAAGGTAGTAAAGACATTGTTAAAATAATCTGTATGACTACAGAGGTCCAACCTTATTTTTATAAAGGGACAAGAATAATTTTTCTTGCAAAAAAAACTTGCAAGAACTTGTTCTGACCGGTTCCGGTTCTGACCCCGGAAGTGCTGCACTGTGTTTACAACGTGAATAGCGTCAGAGACTGACACGGAAGAGAAGAATTAATTAAATAAAGTTATTTTTGTTTTTTTGCGCACAAAAAGTATTCTCGTCACTTCATAAAATTAAGGTTGAACCTCTGTAGTCTTTTATAACGACGTCTTTACTACCTTTCTTGCCCTTTAAAGGGGTGATTACGTTGCAGTCTATGTGGGATCAGAAACTCTCGTATTTCATCAAAAATATCTTAATTTGTGTTCCGAAGATGATCAAAGGTCCTACAGGTTTGGAACCACTTGAGGTTGAGTAATTAAATTTTTGGGTGAACTAACCCTTTAAGCTGGTTTAGCTTTGTTTCCAGCAGGATTCTACTTTTGGTTAAATTCATGGAAGTAGTAGGAAGTGTTGTCTGAGGGACTGACTGAGATGATGTGCGTGGTTGAGGCAGGGAGGCTCAGCTCACCTGTGAAACGGATTCCAAAGTGACAGATTATCATGCGAGAGCATGTGGGAGGCAGTTTAGCTCACCTGTGAGAAAAGGAGTTTTTGGACAGGTTCAAGTAGGAGAGATCGGCACAGCAGCCCCGCAGCAGAGCTCCAAATAGCTGAGAGGAAATAGAAAGAGAATGTAAAAAACAGAGAAAAAAGAGAGGGAAGGAGAGTGGCAGCAAAAGAATGATGAAAATTTGAATAATTCTGTAATTTAGGACCATTAAATATGACAGAAATATCAATACGCAATCAGAGATAAATTGCTGTCCCGCATCATTGGTGCAATGGCATAAATCATGGTGTGTAAAAAGCAGTTTGGCAATAACAAATTCATAAGGATGAGGCACACTGTCAACTCACAGAGTCTACGGTACAGTCAGTGCCTGACAGGTCCAAATGCACCAGGCAGTTCGGCTGTGCCAGGAACAGGTACAGATTCTACAATGAGGAAGAAGTATTGAGGCTGTTAATAGTGGTGTGTGTATGCGTGCATCGTGTACCTGCCTCTGTATACGTGCCAGTTATTTTCAGCATTCGTGTGTGTGTCCTCACAAAGAAATCAAAACCAGGAAAACATTGTGAGGACCTTAATGCAACATTAAAATTATATATAATACGTATATGCCCATGAGAAATAAAATGAAAAGCTACACACTCCATAAAATAGGGTTAGGAGAACTGTTGCCAAACATATCCCATGCTAGAAACATAATAATTACTGCAATAATAATCCAATCATTGACTTGCGGTTGTGGTAAGGGTCGTGACATTTCCTAAACATGCTCAAACTGGTTGACCATTCACAACACACTGTTCCAGCCGACCAATCAGAGCACATTGTGCCTCTTGGACAGAGAGGCTTCATATAGAGAAAGGAACTAAACAGAGTGTTACTGACTAGCGAGTTTTTTTAAACATTCAAGCATGATATTCTATTCTAACCTATTATAAAGATAACCTATTCTACTACATCCCAAAAACAAAATCAAGACTTTGTAAACCGACATAATATGGCCTCTTTAAGAACACTAGAAGTAAAAGTGAATTAAAAACGATTTCTAACCGTTGCATCTTCTCCAGACAGAATCCCTGGGTTCTTACTCAGGTCCAGATGAAGGAGAGAGTTGGAGTAGTCATCACTGGAGCACAGGGCCTGCGAAAGAGACGTGACACCTGGGGGGAAAAGACAAGGAAAGGCTGAATCATACAGCAAATCTAAAGTTCACAAGAAAAAAATGCTTCTATTTTGCATGTATTAAATAAAACAAATTTTTCATTACATATTCAATTAAATGTTTGTAGCTTTTGGTTTTTCGTCCTTCTGCTTTAATGAGTTTGTTTTAAACATGATAATTATGTTCCCCAGCGTGATTTAAGAATGATAAAACAAGCATCTTGAGCTTTAATGGAAGCAAAAACATCTGTCTGTACAAAGGAGTTCAGAAATATACATATTTGATTAGAGACAATGTTAACATTTTATCAAATCCTAAACCTTTCTGTGTATTTCCAGATTTGAATTAGATTTTGAATCCCAGATTCTCAATGTGGTCTCAGACTTTTAGACTCCACTGTACATGACCACCAAACCACAACGACATGCACAAAATGTTCTGTAAGCAGGGTGTATTTTCATTTAGTTTCTAAAGAAGAAAATGCTAGCGATTGCCTTTTGTACAATGAGACAAAAAGACAGCTCTACTAACTCTGTTAGCTGGCAGTTTGCCAGTGAACTCAGCCAGTACGCTTCCTCACCGGGGAGTAACAAAAACATCCCACTGCGCTCTCTGAAAGCAGGAATTTACTCATCAAAATGTTAACCACTGCAACCTTTCATGATCCAGTAGTTTTCAGTTTTGCCTTTCACTGTAGTTCATATTTTGATATGTAAATTCAGTTTTTACTGCTGATATGATTTCACTTTAAAGTTCACAATAAATCCTAACCGGATGTGGCAGATGCTGAAACGAAACATCTCAATTTGAAATGAGCTGTATCCTCTGATGGCACAGGTTCATCTTACTTCTATATTCAAAGTTAAAACTTCTGCAATGAAGTCGTCACAAAACAGATTATAAATAAAGATTAATGATGGGAGCTATTTCGAGTGGATTTTGATTCATGGCGTGTGCTGGAAGGCTATCCGTCTACCCACTTGGTTTAAAACTGTATTGATTGAAAGAGAAAACCAGAGGTTTAGCAGACCCTGGGAGCAGCCAATGATGCTGGTAATTGAGTCTGGGCTCTTTCCAAGAGAAGACTAGATCTTTGGTCATGAATCTGAAGCTCTGAAGTCAGATGCAACTAATCCATCGATAATCTTACTGATTCAAGAGAGAACAGGAAGTTGATTCTAGATCAGTGGAGTGAGAAAACATTATTTTTACAGCCTGAGATGTAACATAGAGATTGCAGATCTTCTGTAGACCGTGTCCAGACTGCGATTTGACAAATAATTTTTTTTGTGCTAAGTTTGAGATAATTTTTCATATCTGATTTGGGTGTGCATTATTAATGTCAATATTTTAATTGTGTTTTATATTAAATTAATATAATATAACAGACAGACAGACAGATAGACAGACAGACAGACAGACAGACAGACAGACAGACAGACAGACAGACAGACAGACAGACAGACAGACAGACAGACAGACAGACAGACAGATAGATAGATAGATAGATAGATAGATAGATAGATAGATAGATAGATAGATAGATAGATAGATAGATAGATAGATAGATAGATAGATAGATAGATAGATAGATAGATAGATAGATAGATAGATAGATAGATAGATAGATAGATAGATAGATAGATAGAAAAAACCTCACATTAACTCTCTTACATGCTTCTATTTAATATTTATATCAGTGAACTGTAATTGAGCAATAGTTGTTATAGGCTTAACCAGCAGAGGGCGTTACACCTCTAGAGACAGATTACTTCTGAACACACCCTTTGAAGAGAGCGACGTCTTGGAGAGGTTTAGTAGACGCAAGCCTTTACTGAGCCGACACACTTGCTGGATGAGGTTAGAAACTCCTATAGGAAAACAAACATCCACAAACACATTGGATCAGTCACAGACCAATTTACACACAGAGTATTATCATGCACCTTCAGGCAAACACTGACATTGTTGCAGTTACGTTCACACACGCACACTTGTGATGTGATAGGCAATGACATGTGTCAGGCATGATGACAGGCTGAAACTCTGACCCTGACACATATAGAGGACGTACCAGTGTTGGAGAAGCTACTGTTCGTGAAAACCACAAGCTACTGACAAAAATAAGCGAATTAAACTAAAGCTACTTAAAGGGGAAGTAGCCTTTTAAGATATGCAATTCATTTATTTATTTGACATCATTTATAAAATCTTAAATATAATCTTAAAACATATATTATAAAATATATATATATATATATACTGTGAAGTTCACTTTGTAGGGCACTATTGGCCAACTCAAATGTACATCCATTGTCACGCTATTAATACATGTATTTAAGATGGTAGCATTACTTGTAGTTGCTCCACCAAACACTGTACAGTACATACAAAATGACACAAAAACACGCACATTAGAAAAATCGCAGCACACACACAAATCTAAAAGATGCCATTTTCAAATCAGCTACAGATTCAGCACAAGCAAAACAGAGACAAGAAAGAACAAAACACACCCACTCAGAGACAGAAATAGCAGACGTACTTGCTGATACAGAAAGTGTAAAAACAGACAAAAGCAGGTAAATAGACAGAGAGGAGGGGGGAGAGAGGGATAGTAGATCCAGAGAGACTTTGATGCATGTACCTTGGTTGTCCAGTGTATTGTGGGCCAAGTTAATGGAGTGTATGACTGATGCTGGGTTTTCTGACAGGGCAGTGGCCATTTTCTGTGGGAAATCTCTAAATGACAGAAAGAAAGTCAGTAGAAATGGAACTGCAATACAAAGCGCCGCACTCTGGGACAGAGATGAAATACAGAAGCAAAGATGTGGCAGGGGAATAAGACTGGGAACGGCATAAAGGGGAAAAAATGACAGTGACAGAACAAGAAACAAACTTTTAGATGAAAAGAAAGAGACTAAAGTGGTCGGAGTGATGAATAACACAAAGAGAGCAAGAGAGAGATTTATAACTCACGCTTTAAGGCCCGCGTTTTCCAGCGTGAGCTCCTCCAGACTGCTGGATTTACTGACAGAGTGCAGAATCTGTTCTACGACCTCTGAACTCTATGTGTGTGTGTATGTGTGTGTGTGTGTGTGTGTATGTGAGAAAGAGAGAGGGGGAAAAGGAGAAAATCACTTGAATTTAATTCTTCAGGAAGACTCACCATAATGACTTCATGCACATTGTCACAGATGTCAGTTTCAGACTGAATGAATACCATTTTTATATACCATAACCATAGTATTAACATGGTACTTCAAAGAATATGATCGTATTACCATCAAATTAGTGTCCAAAACCGCATATAGAGATAATAACCCTAATAATAATAATAACACGGTACGTTTTATTCGTGAAACAAACAAAAACAGAAAAACAAAAGACTTGGACATAGTAAAGATTGAAATGGTTATAAAGGGATATTTACAATGCGCAAGTCTTTGCAATAAAGTTTGGTAAACCATGAGTTATACGCCATAGCCGCCACAATCACCGCAAGGTCCCTGTGACGAAAAGAGACACAGAAGAGAAAAATCAAAACAGATTGTCTTAGTGAGGTGCTGCATCAACCAGAGGCGTTCTCACTTTGCTCATGCAACCCCTCATAAGATTGCATGCTCTCCTCAAGACTAAAATAGAGATGTTATTATTCAAGAAAAATGATAGATTCAGCAATAAACGCTCCCTGAGAGGAAAGCCAGGAGAGGAAGGGAAGAGGACAGTGTGGGTCGATGGGAAAACTGATGCCAGGTCAGTGAATTACTCAGTGCAATGTGTCTATGATACAGCTTTTAATATTGGCCCTGAGCCTAAAACCTTTTTACCCGGTAGACAGAGCGTTTTCGGGGTTTCTCCTGTTGAGTACGGCTGATGGCTGTGTTCTCGTTTGCAGCTTCGTCATTCCTCTGTTTAGACGCTGTAGCGAGGCTGTAGGCAGTGTGTACTCAGCTGTTCTCTCTTTCTAAATGAGAGTTTCTCTACATCACCCGTTCGTCTCTCTCCCTTTAGATGTTCTAATGGAACAAATGCTTAAAAATCAATGACATAACGTCTTCAAGACAGATGCAGCATCTAGATGGTAGTTTAAGTGTCCCGATGGTGAAATAGCAAGAAACAAAGGAATGGCAGTTGAAGTGCTCTGCAGTATAAAGGCTTATATGTTAAGTTTGTGTCTAAAATATACTTCTTTTTGCAAATATTGGATGATCAACTCTTAAGGCAATGCAAATAAACTCCACTCTTCTTTTAATGGAAATGTGTCATTGACCACATTTACATGCACATCGTTTTCTGATGAAGGACCGCATTTTACTTGTAAGAAAATCCATCTGAAGATGGCAGATGTGTTTTGGGATATGCTTACTGATGTCTATCTAGTCTGAGGTAGACTATCTTGGACCAGCAGTTTGTTGCCAGTTTAATGTGGTCAAGCTGGTTTTTGGAGGCTGGGGATCCAACTAATAACCTTGCACCAGCTAATGTAATGACATGCTTCAAAACACAGCTATCACTTTAAAATGGATTTTTCAACATGGCTGGTTAAACCTTTATTCTATCTACAGTACATATATATATATATATATATATATATATATATATAATCTGCACAGTATTTATCACATCATTAATCCTCAATCATGTTCATGACACCAGTCACCAGCATACAAATGCGCTTTAAATTTCAATATGTAGGTCATGAGACTCGTCCGCTGTCAGCATATAGATTTTTTTTTTGTAAGGAAAAATGTTTTGTCTTCTCAGTCCAAAACGTTTTCTCTAATAGCTTTACTTTTTTACAACAGCTTTTACTTCTAGCAGTCATAACAACTTTCACTTGGACTTGGCAGAAGATATACACAGAACATTACCAAAAAGGTATTTACATGACAGAAAGTTTCGATTTATAAAAGAATATGGCAGCTTTCTTATTCAGATTTCTAGAAACCGGTATATTGGCTTCATCAACTTAAGGCAATTTTGTTCAAATGTTTACATCATGCATTGGTAACACAGCATGCAAATGTGGTCAATGACGGAGCCAAAGCCTTTGCTTAAATTACACCAATCGTCTGAAAGACACTCACTAAAGCACAAGCACAAGCACTCTTGTCAGGCAAAAGCTCTTTTTAAAATGCAAAAATGATCTTTAAGTGGCTGCACTCCCATTAGAGTTTCATCATGTGACTGCTGAAAAAAAATCTTTTTCAGCAGATAACCGGAACTGCCCTTGAGCAAAGTGCTCAACGAACCGTATCATTTCTCAGAGTCGGAGTATAAATATATTAAGTGCATTTCCTTTTTTTATGTGTTAAAGGCGGCATGGTCGTGTAGGTGAAAGCGCAGAGATGACGTCCGTTTTCACAGGTCATATATATTTGCAATTCTGTTTCAACAGGAAGCGAGTTCTGAACCAGCCTTCAGCCTGCTAACACAGACCCAACATCAGCAGAAAATACAGAATCTGATCTGGAATCAGTGAAGGAACCTGACACCGATTGGACGGATGTAAAAAGAAACAGCATGACTCCCACCGGGCAGGAAGTCAGCAGAGACGCCACAGGAAAGAGACTAAATGTATTATTACTGTTTCAATTCAGCACATATTCAAAGCACTGGCTGACATCAGCATTCCTGTGTCAATTATCATTCAAATCCCTGTCAATACGAAGCAATTAACGAAGCATAGAGTTATCATTAGACTAATCCTTCCAAAATGAAGAAGCTTTTAAACCTCCGCTCTGTGGGATGTAGAGATGGCAATGAAAGTAAAGGCTAGCAATTAGAGGTTGCGGATACAGAAGATGAATATTAAGATGAGATGTAAATTTGTGTGCTCTGGCTACCCGCTTTCCAGGTGACTGAAGTCCAACAGGTTAAACTCCCTGTTGTCCTGCGAATGATAGATGGTATCCACATCCTGAAAGAGCAAAAGAGATAGAGGAAGGCAGAGAGACCCAAAAAGAGGAAGAAAACATATTTAGAGTGCAATAACAGCAGTGACACATACAGTACAGAAAATGGCACAGCTGGCGCTGAGGATGTTTTTGTGGTCAGAGTAAGCTCTTACCCACTGCACTTCCTCTTTACAGGTGATACCATTGTAATCGCACAGAGCTGCATAGGTCTCAGAAAAGCCCCCTGAAATGGGAGAAAGGTAAAAAAAAAAGCCTAAAAATGAAAAACTGCCCTACATGTATTTGTACAAATAAAGATGTAATGGTTTTTAGAGCACCGAAGGCAAAGAACTCTAATTTTATCAAACTATTTTTCGCTGTATATTGTTATTGCTAACTAACACTTCTGCTATTTAAATAAAATATAAATATTATATGAAAACAAACTTGCATTAAAATGAGAAATGTCATTTTGGAAACCAACAGAATTGTTTTTTATTAAAACTAAATAGAAACATAAAAAAAACTAATACAACAAATGATAAAAGCAAAGCCAAATTACGCAATCTTAAAGGGGTCATGAACTACATTTTTTTTTTTGTAATGCTGTCTGAGGTCCCCATATAATGTTATTAACATTTTTATATTAAAACAACATTCTAATTTAGAAGTAATAAACTATTTTCTATCCTGTTTTTTGATAGGATTCAAGACTTGGAAGTAAACACCAACAGCTATGATTGGGTTTTGCATATTAAAATCATTTTTAACGTCCCCACCATTACACATGTGGAATATATTTTTTTAGGAATACAGGGAATAGCTTAGATCAAAACGATAACAAAAGCAGTGCTCTTTACGGTACGTGCTTTCTTCCGTATCTGATAATCCAACGCATTAACCCCATAAATGCCGGAGAAAAGGAAAGAACAGCAAATCACAACTATCACAACTTTTCAGTTTGACTGCGTCACTACAGTATAAATATAAAAATGCGATATTATTGTTGTATCTAATGTATTTGTCATTGCATCATCTTTTATTTTCAGTGTCTCTGAAAAGCCTGCATCGAACTTTGTCTTGTTTAAAAACGAATCGGCAGTAAAGAAGCGAACAAACCAACAGTGTCTTACTGACGCGATCTGACTGGAACTTTGTAAAGAAATACATTTCATCCATGCTTTCTTAATGTTAGGATTTTGAATAGTCACATGGATCACATGGATGGCAAAGCAAAGACAGTTTGTTTAAACAATTTGGCACTTTTAAAACGTCTTTCTTGTAATCCTCAGAGGCATCTATGGTTTTGTTGCTGGAGTAATCCTTTGTTTGCATCTCTCATATTTACTACTACATGACATGTGCAAATCGGTGGGAGGGGTGATGTAGGCATTGAAACTGCCTTTAGTGGGCACTAAAAAGAAAGTGATGTAGAAATAGAAGTTGATCTTCTTCTGCAGAGGCGGTCTTTTGTCGCACTATGACATTTTTTATTTTGACGTTTTCATATTTCACTATGACGTTTTTTATTTTGACGTTTTCATATTTCACTATGACGTTTTTTATTTTGACGCACTATGACAGACATGTGACAAAGAGCTTCGTTTCAATAAAATCAATAAATTCAATAAAATAATTAAATAAAAAAGAAGTTTTGAGTTCTGAAACAGATATTTTTATAGTACAATTCTTATATGTCAAAAGAGCACGGACAATTTGACTTCTCTATTCATGACACCTTTAAACACAAATTTAAATATTAAAATAAAAGCACTTTTTTTATCACTAAAATTGTATATAAATAATACTAAAATAACACTGTTCTTGTGCTGGCTATACAGTTATTTGACACATCCCAGGATTATTTAAAGCACCAATAAATTATTAAATAAATACATAAATGTATTTCTGAGGAACAAAAAGTTATTTGCGGAACTCCTCTAAGCGATTTTGTGCCACTAGTGACACTACACTCCCAGTTTTCCATTGTCCTACCAAACAGGTAGTCTTTCTTCTGTTTACAGGGACGCTATGACATATATTAGCAATATTTCAAAAAAGAGCTTGAAGTGTTCTCCTATGCCATCAAGACTGTGAAACCTATAAATCAAACACAAGGACTGTGTTCTGTGTACTGGCTACACACTGAATCTCTCGCTGTCACCGTATGAAGGGCACAGAGTCATTTGCATAGTCTTTCTAATACCCACTATAACTGCTCCGTATAATTATTTTATTTTACTTCTCAGTTTAGAACTTTTGTATTCTTTTTTTCTTAATTTATGTATTTGGCACCATTTTAATTCTGTCCTTCACTGTCTACAGCTGCAGCGGCTGTGGCAAAACAAATATTGTTATATAATTTGTCATGAAAAGCAAAGAGCACCAAAACCAAGTAGATGGCATAAATTAAGTGCAAAATATTCAAAATATTCTTTGAGAAAACAGCAGTGGTGAGAGGGGAAGAAGGAGAGATTAGAGAGATTAAAATCTGGTGTATAATCAAAATATGTATGAGCTTGTGTGTGGATGCATGAACTATATGTACTTATATTTCTCTCACCACATGCTCTTTGCGTCTCCACTGAACTCTCAGAACTTGGAGAAAATTTCCGATTTCCGTCAGTTACATCTCCATCTGCGTGAAAGATGGAGGGGCTGAAAAAGAAGAGGGAGGGGGAGAGAGGGATTCGCAATGCATCAGAATCTCAGTTATTCCGACCCAGCATGTGAACACCTGGCCAAAGAGCTGAAACAGGAAAGAGAGCGAGAGAGTTGAATACTAAGACAGAAAAAGAGTGCTATTATGCATTGCACTAATCTCCTACTGTCTGAATATGAGAAAATCTCTCAATTAACTGCTCAGCAGTGCCTCACACCCCTGCTGCTCTAGCAGATACTGACTCCTATAGGCAGCATTATGGATTCTACAAAAAACTACATTAGCACTAAGATACAGTGCATAGGCAACAGAAATCAGATTTGCATCTCTGCTTGGATGGTCTGAGCAAATACAGATCGGTCAACAGGGTTTAGTCTAAGCTTCAGACATCATGTTCGCTGACCGCTTGATCTGGCAAGCTTTACTCTAATTGGCTGGTTTTATGCCATTTCCGAGAGTAAGGGCACATAGGTTTCTTTCTCTTTTTAATCAGTCCGCCTGTGTTTTAATGGTGAAAATGAAATATTAACTGAATTTTCCAGGTTGGTAGAAGTTTACTAGATATCCAAAAGAAGAACTACTGTATATATTTCACTTGGCAATGTTTAAATAATGTAAAAACTTTTGACAGGAATTTATAAACTTAATTTATATTATTTACCAAAGTTTTCATTAATAAGCATTTATTAAGTTTTTCATTGTTTTTGCGCCACAATGCGGAAGCAATACAATCATTTTTAAATCAATAAACTCCTTTTTAAATCAATATTTTGTGTCAAATCATTGATTTATTTGGTAGGTAGCCATGTAATAAGCGGGATAATGTAGAGCGAGGCGGTTGTTATAGCGAATACAACCCCTTCAGGCTGATTCAAGACAAGTCCTAATCAGCCTGTCGGTGTTGTATTCGCTATAACAACCGCCTCGCTCTACATCATCCCTTACATAATAGACTGCTGTTGTAAAAATTACTAAAATAACTTTAGTTTAGTAAATCCATAAGTGTTTTATATTATAATATATTATATACACTGTACAAATATTAAAAACAAAAACCACTAGTAATAAAACATAGCATACTGTGATTGGTGGCTTTATGTGTGATTGGGCGATTCTTGGAATG
The DNA here is from genome assembly GCF_949152265.1 of Phoxinus phoxinus. NCBI lineage: Eukaryota > Metazoa > Chordata > Actinopteri > Cypriniformes > Leuciscidae > Phoxinus > Phoxinus phoxinus. The sequence continues at coordinate 33,260,207 of NC_136880.1, read as the reverse complement.
TTGACCGTTTCGCTGTTTAGCCCTTTCGCACGTACGCTCACACCGGTGTGATCAGTCTTGGCTGGTCCCTATAGCGTACATCACACCGGTGTGATTAGAACGGTCAGCGCATCACGTGATCAACTGCTAAATTAAAACGTGCTTTGGCGCGTTGGCTGGCGCTGAGCCAGAGACGGACGCACTCAGTGCTTGTCATATATAACAACTATTCAGTGTTTTCAACCACATAATGTTTATTTTAGGTTTCAGACATTTAAAAATCACATAAGTACTAAAAAACAATGAATCTGAGTTTGTAAAATACACACTGTCTATGGAAGCGGCAATAATAATCCTTTATATTATAAAAAGACGACACGTTTTATTCATATCAGAAACACATTGTGTAAGTAGCTTTAGATTTTACCCTATTCTTCTCCCAGTTCACCAGCCACTTACTTTCATGTATTTCGGGAGAAGTGGAGGAATTGACGTGTTGTAAATCCAACAGATCCGATTCTCTGAACTGTGACACAAGCTAACATGGCGCCGCCCATCGCGCATACAGCTCAACTAACGCGATCGTTATAAAGGTGTTTATACAACAAAACACATCCACATGCACATATTTCACAATCGGAATATCAGTGTTTCATACTATTGCTAATAAATGTGTGAATATTTTGAATAAAAAAGGCATCATTCATTCAGCGCTGTGTTGTGGTTGCACTGTGTCACGTGACAAGCAATGACGTGTTACCATGGAAACAATAAAGTGACAGATTCTAAATAACGGTCGCCTTGAAATACTCACGCTGGGGGGTCAGTTAGAATATTTTAAACTTAGGTGTGAAAGGGTTAGTCAAAGTCTGGCTATGTAGGACCACAGCAAACCTGTGGGGTTCTTTGGATACTTACGTGTAGATGGAGTTGTTGAAGATCCGAGAGAGTGCAAAGTTGATGTGGTTAATCAGCTGATCCAGGTGGTCATTAGACTGCAGCCTCAGGGAATATGTGGACTTGTCTGTTTCTATGACAACCTGTGAAGGAAAGAACATGCTTTAGTGAAGCAAAACATTTGAGAGAAGTAGTGGGGGAAAAATATGGCAACAAAAGCTAAAACACTGGAGCCCTGTAAATGCTTTTTCTACCTGATTATCCGGGTGGGTGTTCATTGCCCGAATCTCCAGGAAGTTGAACGTTTGTTCCACCTGAGGGGAAAATGAGCATCTTGCTACTACATAAGTCATTCTAAATCAGATTCAGATTACTGCAGTGCTTTGAGATGGAGCAGACAGGTGGTGCGTAATTGCCTACCGTACCTTGGTTGGTATCTTGGGGGCCATGAGGTACAGCCGCCATGTTGCCAAAACCTGAGAGACAAAAGAGAGGTTGAAAGCACAATTAATAGGGCAAGATTAAGTACAAAGTGGAAGACTGTTCAAAGAAATAATGGTTTAGGTTTCCCTGGAGAACAACCTGTTCAACTGAATCCAAGTCATGAAGTAGTTTAACCATTTTGTCAACTGAATACTTTACTCACAAAGATAACGCTACAGTACAACTGGGCTCTTATTTGTTAAATGTGTGCATTACGCAACACAAATAACCCTAAAGCGTACTTTATCATATTTGATACGCACATTTCTAAGGCCTCTGAATTATCAACATGATCAGAACTTTGCTGAAAAACCTGTTGTACACAATCTAATACACATCTGCTGTCATTGATAGTTTAAACTTTTTTAGCAAGTAAAAGGCCTTTTAATATTATTCTAAAAACATTCCCTCCTTCAGGACGTGGTTCGCGTGTCTTTTTGCTGTGAAATATTTACTGATTTTCAAAGTAAACGCAAGTACAACTTTTATATTGTTAGTAACATTTCGAGATGAACACTTTCTTGACTGAAGAAATTTAGGTTTACATGATGATTTACATGCAACTTTCTTTTTTTTAAACCATGTTAAAATGTGATTAAATCAGGCTTTTGAAAAATCTCTAAATCATCATTGTATTGCATTGCATTATTATACAGTATATTTTACTCCCACAATAAAAACTACAGAGCTTTGATCATAAAATTAAGCGTTTAGCTTAACATATTTTTTGGAGATAAGAGTGACAACTTATATTTATATGAACTTTATATAAGTAGTCTGCTATACTGGTAAAAAGATCTTACTGATTTATATTAAAAGCAGTAATCTATCAGAATTTCATCTTTTTTATATAAATATAAGCAACTGCACCAAACTGGATTTTGGGCATCTAAATAAAAATGGGGTGGGTTTTGAGTATGAGCTCCATATTTTCCTATATCATACTATACCAGCCATAAAAGTCTGATTTATCAAATATGAAAACATATAGGCAAACTTTTGAAAAACAAATTGTCTAAAGATTTAATAAAACATTCCAAATGTGATTTTTCTTACTATCATTTCATATGTCAGGCTTTACAGGGTTAAGAAAATTGTCAAAGCATTTTAATAATTAATTTTACTAACGATTCAGTGTTGTAACAAAATGATGGAGACTGGGCGCTTCTATGGGTGCTGTTGTTTATGGATTTCACATGTGTAATAATGAAGTGAGGCGAACAGCGTTACAGACAGATGAGTAGGCGCGGAGAGGACCGAATAAGGATTTAAGTGATGTCTGAGGATTACAGAAACATAAAAAGAGGGATTGTACTATATTTTAAGAAAGGGAATGAGTGTGTGCGTGTCTCTGAAACAGTACGGTCAGGTCTGGAGGAACCACTTAATCTCATTCATAATTTAAGTTCCTTATTAACACACCTCATTTAGGCTTTTGTGACACTCCTCACCAGTCCCTCCCTTCCCCATCATTTAAACCAGTGATTCTCAACCAGGGGTCCGAGTGCCACTAGGGGCCGCAGCATAACTTAATAATATATTAATATATTATTATTATTAAAATAATTAACATTGAGATAAGTATATTAAAACAAACCAGCTTATGAAAAAACAAAAAACATAAAGTGTTGTAAACTGACATTTTCTTTTTTTCTTGTATCTATTTTCTATTGAGTTGTTGAAATTTCTGGAATCACAAAATTAATTGGTCAATAAATGTACCTATATCATAATATGGTGTGTGTGTGTGTGTTATGGACAGTGGTGGGCCAACGAGTCAAAAAGGCTGAGATTCAGTAATCTAAACATCAACCATTCTCCATCTGCCCTTTTTCTCCTCTGCAACATTCTTCTACTCTTCCCGAGATGTTCTTTGATTGATCTACAATGTATATACTTCATTTCTCTCTTCATTTTATCTCAAAAATTTCCAACTTCCTCTGATTCAGTGCGATCCCCATCCTAGGCCCCCTGTTTTCTTCACCCTCCTTCATTCGTCTATTCTTTTTCTGCCCTGTCGCTTTCGATTCTTCAAGGCCTCCCTCCGATGTATTACTAATGGCACCCCACCAAGAAGAAGAACCAGAGATGGAGATCCCAGATTTCTCCATAATAAAGACTCTGTAAAGGCTTTGATGGCGGGTAATTCGTATAGGGTTTGATGGCGGCTGGGGTTGGATGTTGAAGTTTGGGCGTTTTCAGTAAAGTAAGTTCCTGATGCTTTGTCAGAGTTAAGAGAGACACAGCCATTGATCGAGAGATGACATTTTAGAGAGTGCACCCCACCACAAAACTCAATAACCGGTCAGGAAAACTTAGTTATATAAAAACGCTCCTTGAGAAAGAGAGATGACGCAAGAGAAACAGATAGAGGAAGGAAAAGTCAGTTTGGGAACCAGAAAGCGTCGTCTACTCATCAAAGACTTTACTATCAAAGGAAGCAGACACAAAAGATCGGCACGTAAACAGCCACATTAATTATTAAAGCCCGCTGGGGTGTTTGGACTTGACCGAGTTTGCATGGATGGATGGATGGAAGAGGGGGGACCCCCCAATTAAGGAAAGATTGGAATACATCAAAGACTACCTAACACATTGCATGGGTGGGGACCGTGGCTGATCGCATGGTAATGAATGCAGCAGTTAAGCTACGACTCACATTACTCACCCTGCTGTCGAGCGCAGACGGAATACGGAATCCAGCGTATAATGATATCAACATTAGTATTCATTATTGGATCCGAGCCCTGTTGAGCAAGCATTTTTGAGCAAGACTGGGCCAAGCGAGGTTGGGTTTATCTGTAACAACGTCCTGCGAGTAGGCCAGAGGTCAGCCGCTTTGAGTGAGACGGCCACCCACCGCATCCACTCGTAAAAGAGCAAAAAACACTTTCATCCTGTGACCGCAGACGGGCCAATTGTGAAAGGTAGACAGGGCGACTTCAGTCCTGGCTTTCATGGACCATTCGAGCCTGAGGAGATCAGACTGGTTCAACACTTGCCCTAAAAATCATCCACCACCTCTCAGTACCGACTTCAAAGAATGAGAGATATGAGGATGTGTGTGTGTGTGTGTGTGTGTGTGTGTGTGTGTGTGTGTGTGTGTGTGTGTGTGTGTGTGTGTGTGTGTGTGTGTGTGTGTGTGTGTGTGTGTGTGTGTGTGTGTGTGTGTGTGTGTGTGTGAAGGAGGGAGGAGAGGTTTGTGTGTGCAGAAGGGAGAGGGTTTATATTAATCATACCATGTCAGGGATCTGGCTTGACACTTCAAACACGACCCATAATTCAAAGGGTGTTGGGGACACGTCAGTGCTGTGCCCAGGAGACTGGAAAAGAGTAGCAGATTGCTCCAAACATGCCTCTGTACATCTCCTCTCAGACACATCACACTGCACGCAGGTGTCATTGCCTAAGACGGACCCATTTCGGCTGTCAGACATTGCAGGGGAAAGGAAGAGCGTGGATTTACTCCCGCGGCAGGTCCGCGTCTTAACTCTGCTGAACTTAAGAGGCGAAGAGATGAGAGGAATAAAGAGCGAGCAGAGAGAGGATAGAAGATAGGACGGATCAGGGCTGAAATGCCGTGTGCTCCAGATTCACTGGTGATTAAAAGTCTCAGAATCAAAGCAGCTCTGCAACTAAAGCCTAGAGTGAGAGAACAAGAGAGGAAATAAAAGAGAGATAGAAAGAGAACGACAGAGAGGAGGGGCTAAAAGCTTAGGACTAGAGGAAGTATGCTACTTGGTTATTTGCATTGCGAAAAACAAAAGTGTTCTTGATTATTTTTGTCCTATTTTTCAGTTAAAATATCAAAACACCATTCAGTCATTTGCTGCACTAAGTTAAAAACAAGCGGGGAAAAATCAGCCAGTGAAGAAGACAAAATACACTTCTTTTCAAAAGATAAGTCTATGAAAACAAGCCATAATATCTTATGCATAAGTAAATTTATCTATTTGATTTTTTTAAATTTTATAAATTTCTGGTTTTATCTGGTTTCCCAACAAAATATATAAACATCCTTAATTAAAGTAAGATAAATTTACTTGAGAACCAAAGTAGTAGAAGATAATAAGACTTACTATTTGAAATTATTTATTTTCATAAACAAAATGTATAATAACAGGAATAAATAATAATTTTAATCATTTCAAACTATTTTATTTTCTTACCATTTCCGTTTACTGTTTTTGTGTTAAGCATAAACCTAAATAATTTTTTTCATCATTAGATTCTGTTCCCCATTCTGTTTTTCATACAATTAGGTTGTAATATGTATCAAACTGGTACTGGTAAAGATCCACATAGCTATAAGCCTGAATTTCAAGGCAGTGTTCAGAATTCAAATGAAAATGTTGAGACATAGGGCCTATAAAAACAGTAATACCTTTATCTTCTGAGTGCTCACTTGTCACTTCAAGTACTGTCTTTCAGAATGAGTAGGACATAACAATGCACACTTTCGAATGGAATCCACTCAATGACTTAATTTTACTTCTCACGTACATTTATCTGTTTATAATATAGTTTCAGGTATTTTGGAAAATAAGACAACGTTAATACAATTATATTTTCATAGTAATAGAGTAAGAGGCAGAATACCAATTAGCCAAAACCAGGAATTCTCCTATTTTATTTCTCCACTTAAAACCAGATTTACATACATTTTTGGAAAACTTTTAAATGTACTCCCTAGTATTTATAAAAATGTCTGAATTAATGCGGTACATTAGGCTTTCGCAGACATAAAAAAAAAAGTGCTATAAGAACAAGTTATTTGTTAGAGACATTTACTGACCACTAATATCTCTCTCAGGGGTACAATGGTCATCGCCCTTTCTGTAGTTTGAACCTACAATCTTTTGGTATTAGTTCTTCAGCAACGGCTTACCCTCAGCTTTAAGTCATACTCTTTAAGTCATACCAGCAGCCATCTCACCCTGTAGCCCAAGACCGGTTGCCCACTGAAGCTAAGCAGGGCTGAGCCTGGACCTGGATGGGAGACTCCTGGGAAATCCAGGTTGCTGCTGGTAGAGGTGTTAGTGAGGCCAGCAGTGGTCACCCTGTGGTCTGTGTGGGTGTCCTAACACCCCAGTATAGTGACGGGGACACTATACTGCCAAAAGAGTGCCGTCCTTCGGATGAGACGTTAAACCGAAGTCCTGACTCTCTGTGGTCATTAAAAAATCCCAGGATGTCCTTCGAAAAAGAGTAGGGGTGTAACCCCGGCATCCTGGCCAAAATATGCCCAGTGGCCTCTGTCCATCATGGCCTCCTTTGAGATCTCAGAAAAAACGCTATATAAATGTAACAAATTATTATTATTATTATTTATTATTATTATTATTACTCTACAGATAAACTCAAACCAAAAGGGATACGTATCACACCATATCTACTCTATGATTATGTCTCTTTTGTTGTGGATCGGTTTTGTCTCTTGCATCACATCCGTCCAGACTGCAGTCAAATCCCCCATAGTCACTGCCTCTCAACATCACAGGTTATCCCTGCACCGCAGACTTCTCCTTAAGCACCTCGTATCACATTACCCGTCTTTACCCAGCGTCTACTCTCATAATGCAGCAATTGTGCAACTCTAAGATACTTCTTAGAGGAGAGAAAGCTCATTACCCTGAGCAGTACACCCATAATCCTTGTTAAGTTTTTATATTTAAAGATCTATGAACTGATCAGCACATTAAAGGATTATTTTGGGTTAAATTCAAGTTGAGTTACTATATAGCAATAGCAGCTGTAAACAACATTTTGACAGTTATGCAATTATAATAACAAACAACGGCTGTCCCATAGACTTCCACTGTAAGTGCGTTTCTGTCAATAAGCTGTTGATAAAGTTTCACCCAGAATATTGCTTTAATAAAGATCATGAATCATATGTAATAGGTTAGTTAGTTAACCAATAATAGACACACGTTTTATTTTCAAGATTTTAGGGAAAATATTCTATTAATGTATTAAGGAAAACAAATTTGTAGCATCTTGAGATTGATGCTGTCAGAAAAGAGACACCAAAGGGGACATTCTTCTAAAATATTTTATTGTGACTTAATTCTCAAAATGTTATGCCCTTTTCCTCATAAAAGCCCTAATCTGAAATTAATCTTGAAACTTTACTCTCAATTTTTTTTAAACATGGCATTAAAATGTTCTTCATATTAAGGTGCTGTGACTGTTCAAGTTGTTTTTCCATTTGTAATCATCTTTTTGCAATTAGTCCAGCAGTGTGCGTATAATTAAAATAGAATTAAAATTAGGTCATAAAACTGCACATATAATAATTATATAAGAATTAAAAATGTTAGTAGTTAAGTGTTAAGTAGTTTTAGATGAATTGCATGTCACACTGCAGGACGCTACCGGCAATGTCAACTACCCAGTAACAGTCATACACTTAAAAGCAAAACAAAAATATCCAAATAAAATCACTGCACCTGAACTTAGGCATGCCACTAAAGTCAGTCATGTCAGCTAGAGAGCGTTCTGCATGAGTATACGGGCCAGCAGTCAGCGTGGTGGTGCGGACAGACTCGATCTGAGAAGGTCTTCACGTCACTCACTGTGGCGATCACAGCCTTTAATTGGCCTTTTATTCCACAGGAGAGGAAAAACTGAAGCGACAGACAGAGATAAATAATTGAAGGGGAAGAAAAGGCGACATTTGGGGCTTCAAAACAACCGATCTCCTCTGCCGTTCGCCCGCCTCTCTCTCTCTCTCTCTCTCTCTCTCTCTCTCTCTCTCTCTCCATTGCCCCCTCTTGTGAGCCTCTCCCTAGTGTGTTCCTGTTCACCAAGCCCAGCTTTTATCCCATCCCCTCTTCCAACATCACACTATCTCTCTCTGCTGAGGGGGCAGCAATGTGGGTTCCACAAATTATATACTGAATGTGTGTGCTCACATTAAGCTGTGTGATCTCTAAGTGAACGTGTATGAGAAAAAGTGTGTTTGAGTGATATTTTTTAGAGCTGTGCCCCAAGGCTTGAGCTGATGTCTTGCTGAGCACTCTATACAGCTGTATCGGGGCCAGATTTGTGTGTGTGTGTGTGTGTGTGTGTGTGTGTGTGTGTGTGTGTGTGTGTGTGTGTGTGTGTGTGTGTGTGTGTGTGTGTGTGTGTGTGTGTGTGTGTGTGTGTGTGTGTGTGTGTGTGTGTGTGTGTGTGTGTGTGTGTGTGTGTGTGTGTGTGTGTGTGTGTGTGTGTGTGTGTGTGTGTGTGTGTGTGTGTGTGTGTGTGCAGATGAGGGTTTGTTTGTAGGCTGGTACAGTTGGCAAACCACCACACACACAAAACCCTTGGGGTAAAGGAGCAGCGAGTGACAGACCACAAGTGAGGATCACACAGTGTGTGTGTCTAAGTGTGTTTTAGTGTGCCTGCAAGCTCTTGTCATAGTGTTGGACCTACATTTAAATTTGCTATGCTCTTTGAGCACAATTTTTAACCATCCACAATCATAAGCACATTAAACTACTGAAAATACACACTTGACATCAATCTGACAGAACAGAGGAGCGAGCCTGAGTAAAAGAATGTAATGTGAGGAACAGAACGATGACAGAGAAAGAAAAAACAGAGCCGTCTAAGACACAGCGGAGGGGGGGGGGAGGGGTGTAGAAGATGTTAATATAAATGGACAGAGTCAGAAAGAGGAAGAGAAACAAAGGCAGACTGGCAGGAGGGGTGAGGTTAAAAAGATAGTTCCCCCAAAAATAAAAATTCGGTCATCATTCGTGCCGTGCACTATAAACACTAAGTTCGTAAAACTCAAAATATTTGAAGTAATAAGTTGCATCAATTTTAGAGTAACAAAGTTAACTTGTTTTCTATAAATTACAATGAACTGTCAGTAACATTTCAGTGAAATACACATTTCACTTGGTTTATTTTACTGTTCAGGTTTACAGCGTGGTCTACATTCACTTCTAATAAATGGAAAAGAGCAGCCGGGACATTCTGCTAAACATTTCCCTTTGTGTCCCATAGAAGTAAGAAAGTCAAGGTTCGAAAGGACATTAGGTTGAATAATGTAAATAACTGAACTTTTATTTTTGGGTGAAGTACCCCTTTAAAAAGAAAGGAAGATCTCTCAGGGTTTGTGTCAACATCAATCTGTCGACACTCAGCAGGAAATGAGTTTGATTCCTCACCTCCATCACCTTTTCACTCCGTGTGTGTGTGTGTGTTTGAAACCGATCTGGATGATTAATTTAGCTTTTGTGGCTCCAAACCCTGGCATTTTAAGTCTCCAGCTGCTTTCAATGGTCTTGAAGTGACACACACACACACACACACACACACACACACTGGCATTCGTATGCCACCTCTGCTCTCACCATCCTTCATCTCACACACACTCCCTCCAGAGTCGGTCGGTCCCTCCGACCCACACAAGACTCAATGGCCACAGTAATGCTCACTGCACAGCAGGGGTCTGGTCTCCAACAATTTCTGTTTGTGTGTGTGCGCACCATCACACTTACATTGCTTTTATCATTGATTCCATTGCCCATTCTCCAAATGGACTTGGCAAAAACAACCCAACCAGCAGGCAGTAAACACTGCACACACCATTACAGAGGAGGAAAGGTTAAAGTCTTAGGCTCATTGTTTTTGTTACTGCTGCATAATAGAGATACAAAATAAAGGCACAGAGTGCCCAAAGCTGATGGTTTTCTTTTAAATTTCATAGTTCACCCAAAAATCATGTTGTTTCAAACCTGTATGACTTTCTTTCTTTTTAGGAACACTGTTTCTAAACCAGGACGGAAGCTTTCAAGCATTAATAAGCACCAGAATGGTCTGAATGATTCATTTATGTTCAGTCATTCAGTTCAACTCACTGACTCAATGATCCAGTCACAGCAATTAACAGCAAACTATTGGGGAAGATCATCACTGAATGACTTCCATTTCTTAAAAAGTCTTACATTAAGGCTTCAGAAGATCTAGACTACGGTGAGTTGTAAGAATAATATGTGGTGCTTTGCGTTGGCATTGTTTTATGAGTTCCCATTCATTGTAATTGAGGGTTCATGAGGGTTCATGAGGGTTAATGACAACACAATTTCAATTTGAGTGAACTGTACCTTTAAGGACGTATACGATAGTATTATACAGTAGTGCCTTACCAGAATCCGATCTTCTGATTTGCCACTCTTGTTCTCTACTTTGATAGCTCTCACCAACTTGATTGATGTCTTGTCGATAACTCGTCTGATGCTCTCTGCAAAATAGACAGGCGATGCATTAACAGCCAGAGAAGCACTCTATCTATCTCAGATGTATTTTAACTGCACGCAGGGTTAGAAAATGACTGCATTACACCCATATGCTTTATTTTTACACACTGTCCACTTGTGTAGGTGGTTTTTCTACATGCATGAAATACATATCCAAAGCAACACACAAATAAAAAGCACCTCAAGATGACCTTCAAAGCAAAAGCAGAAAATAATATAGAAACCACACACAGTTTATCTGGCCTCACGCATATATGACACCTGTGATCTATTTTCTGGAATATGCCTTTTACACTATGGGAAATACTCAAAGAAGGAAGAGAAAGGAAGAAGGAATAACAGAGAAAAGAGAGAGAGAGGGAGAGAAGGATCAGAGTGAGAGAAACAGTTAATGCAGTCGCAATCAACTTTAATCTGTGTAAGACCCAATCACGGAATCCTGGGCTTTCTGACTGACACTAAGAACAGCAAAGGGCCGAACTAGAGCACATGTTTCCATTACAGTGAGTCACAGGGGGATAAATAAATGGGTAAATGGGGTATGGATATGTAAATGTGGGCGAAAAAAGAGAAGCAGGAGATGAAAAGGGGGGGAAATGGAGTAAAAGAGAGAGAGAAAGACTGCTGTGTTCAAGCAGCAGAGTACGTCTTCAATCACTGTCCTTCATATTGTATAGGTGATCTATCTTGCCCACTATTCTCTCATTTCAAAACTTTGGCTAACAATTCTTGTCACATCTAATCTCATTTTTTATGTTTAATTAATGTTAACATTTAGATTTTTCATTTTTGTTCAAAGTGCTTTTATTTTAATTTGCATTTTTTATTTTAGCGTATTACATGCCATTCAAAAATGCTAGATTCTGATTGGTCAGTCACATAATTTTGCAGTCAAATATTTATTATAAATTGACTTAACTGTATATTTGTCCTATATGCCAGTTTCATGTCTCTCATATCATGTCTCTTTCTTCTCACATAATCAAATAATTTCAGCTCAAATCAATAGTCTACATCCATTTCTATATTAGCAGGTAGCCACGAAATAAGCTTGACGTTGGGGTCTGGATCACTTTGCTGGAGAGTTATTTTGCGTTATACTGGGGCTGTTGAATGCTTGAATCTGATTGGTTTGCGAACGTTCTAAGGTTTACACTGATATTCAGGGAAACGCATGGCTAAAGTAGTTCCAGGCACCGGCTGACTGTACATTATCCCGTACATTTATTTTTTATTCTATCGCTTTATTTTATTTGTTAATGCTACTTATTTACTCTATTTGCTCTATTGTAATTTTACTTTTTATCACATTAAGACTTTAGGTTAAAAATCAAATAGCGTGGTCACTTATTAACATTAACATTTTACCCGAGTTTACCTGAATTTTTACCTGAATTTACCCTACAGCATGCATAACGGAAATTGTATATTTTAGGTGCTGTGACTGGTCAGCATTTTTAATGACCTTTTAGCTTCTCTAAAAGGAAAAATAAAAAAAGGAAAAAGTAGTGATAAAAATACAGGTGGTACAATGGAATGATATGATGACTCACAATTCACTAAATTTGCCTCGTCAGTGGCCAGTAATAGACTGAACAGTGTCACCCACACAAACACAATCACCATCACAAACATGACACAATAATGCAATAAACATGAAGTAAATAACTTACAATGCAACGTAAACAGTCCAATGTACACAATTGATAACAAAAAATAAGAAACTATTTTTAAAAACTATAAACTTTACAATATTTTACCCAGGGCAATCGACAAATGAGAACATCGCTCAGAGTTCGTGGCAATGGGGACTTAAGGTCCCTTGTGTTATAGACACAAGGGATCCCCAAAACGTGGTTGTATATTCTGTGATTTAAAGTGTCAATCCTTGTATTGTTATAATATGTATTGCCTTGTTAAATGGCAATACGTGTATAATGTATGGCAATACAATGCATATAAAAAGGTAATTACTCTTTATTTCAACAAAAAATTAAATAACACATTTTAAGTAAAAGTATGTGTTGTCTCATACATAAAATATCTTAATTTTTTATGATTATGGTAAAATGATTTTGTAAGGTAAAGCATGCAGTTAAGTTAACATTTCTAAAAAATAAAAAAAATGCAAGTGCACTAAATGGGAATTGAAGAGCATGGCTGGGAGCAGGACAGTAAATACTGGGTTAGTAATAGGGATTAATTACCAAAGGAAGATAATAATGTGTGAAGGTAATTAACAGTGAGAGCGCTCCAAATGTCAAACTGCTAGTGTGTGCTCAGTGTGTCAATGTGTGTGTGTGTGTGTGTGTGTGTGTGTGTGTGTGTGTGTGTGTGTGTGTGTGTGTGTGTGTGTGTGTGTGTGTGTGTGTGTGTGTGTGTGTGTGTGTGTGTGTGTGTGTGTGTGTGTGTGTGTGTGTGTGTGTGTCAGTAAGTGTGAGGAGGACGCATCACCGTGCGCAAAGATGACGGCCTCTATTATTGTGGTCAATCAGCCCTAAAGACACACATCATGAATGTGACTGAAGAGTATCAGCCTCTCTGTGAACTTGCGTCAGCAGCGATACGCAAATGTGTAAAGTAACTCATATCAGACTCAGAGACACATCAAAGGGAGAACAGCGCGCGCACATACACACACAACTACCTATACACGCGAGCAAACACTGCAGGCAAAAACGCAACACACACATACAAAAAAACCCAACTGATCGATTTGCACAAATTTATCCTTTTGAAGATAGACACAAGTGACCGTCATTACAGCGACAAGCACACATGCTCACACGCGCAATGCATGATTCTACCGTTAATCACATTCAATCTGTATTAGAAATCATTACATCTCAACAAATGTGCCACCTTATAAAACATTCCCCGCTCTGAGGATTTCAAACCACTAAAAAACAAAGCACCGGCCGCGAGCGGGGACGCGCTTAACAAATCCCATGGTGCGCGTGTCGAATGTCGGATAGGAAGAGGAAAAAAGAGCTATTGGGTTTAATCACCTGTCATTTCCCGACTCACGGTGAGAAAAGCAGTCGCGACGGTGTCTTTGGATGCCATGACGTCCAGCGCCCCTTTCCTCTTCCTTTTCCTTATCAAGCAGGAGCAGCTATAATGCTCTCTCTCCCTCAGCCAATGCCTATAAACATATCATACTGAAGAGAGCCAGCGAGGAGAGGAGGAGGGGGGCATGATAGAGGAGTTCACTCACAAGTGTGCATATATCTAGCCTATGTAAAGCAATGAATTAATAATGCAAACGAAAGGTTTTTTTGTGCCTGAATGAATGATAACATGACTGAAGTCCTTTCATCTTTTTGACTAATTTACGGACATGCTAGATATATAGATAGATAGATAGATAGATAGATAGATAGATAGATAGATAGATAGATAGATAGATAGATAGATAGATAGATAGATAGATAGATAGATAGATAGATAGATAGATAGATAGATAGATAGATGGATATCCCATGCCCTGTGAATAAGTCACCTAAATGTATCGAATGTGTGCTTGTAGTGTACTTTTTTTAAGATAATATATTTTCCAGATAATATAATCATAATGAAATAAAACATCACTTAGTTGTACTTAAAGAGAGCACACTTCCATGACTGCAATGAACACACTTGCATACTTTTTTTTAAAGTGCACTTTGTAATAATGTCAAAATAAAAGTTTTACTTTAAAGGACACATTAAAGCCACACCGCGGAACTTTTGCGGGCGCTAGACCTGTAACTTTCACGTCTAGCGCCCCTAGAGGCCACAAGCGCCGCAGCACTGTCGCAAAAGTCTAGAAGACATCCACTTAATAAATGGACGGCCGTAAAGCGATACGTTCTCCAGGTCACATGACCTGTCCAACGACGGTCCGTCTTCTCCAAACTTACATAGGCAGTATTTCAAGAGGGCAGCCCCGCTCGGAGCATTAATAGTGTCAAACGCTGTATATTGGCCTGAGGAATCATTTAAAATAACTCGTATGCGTCAACTCTTTAGGTCACAAAGTCCGCGGAGTGGCTTTAAATTCCTGTTTTCCATCTCATGCTTTAAAGTACTCTTATTCTCGTACTCGATGAAGCTGCTGTTTGGTATTACATTTAAAGTAATACTAAACAGCAACTTCATCATTACAAATGTGTAATTTCAAACAAATACATTTAAATCATTACTTGCATTTTTGCATTCCCGCTTAAGCATACTTTGATATGCTCTAAATCTTTTAAAGTGTATTATTTCCGTAATAAGTAGGCTACTCTTTAAAAGTATGCTAAATTGTACTTTTTCACAAGGTGAAAAAGTTATCTTGTAGCAGATATACTGAATGTATTTAAAATGTAGTCTTTCTCTGTCCAAAAATATTGATGACTCATCCCGCACTATAAAAAAATGTGTCCTATCAAATGCCATCTAGAATGAGTAAGTCCCTCCCCTAAGACCCCCTGTAAGGCTAATTAAAACAATAACAAACAAAAAAAAAACAATGTCAAGCTATTTAATATATCCTGCCCAAACTTCCCATTATACATTACAATACATTACCACGAGAAAGACACCTGTGTGTGTATTATACAATAACAGCTTCAAGAGAGTCATTCACCTTGTTAGCTGTGAGAGTGATCGACCTTAGCATCAGCTTGCTGGGCAGAGTTTGCTATAGTTTTTAGTTTATATGGTGACTCAGAGTTTAAAAACTGGTATTTAAAGAGACTAGTGTCGGTGTCCTTGGCAGTGAGAGAAATAGTGTATTTCATAATAGAGTATTTTAAAATCCCCGTCACTCATAAAAGGATAATACAGGCAGCAAATAATGTCTGTGATTGGACAAAACTATAAGCGGGCTCCCTGAGGACCATGGCACACACTCTCTCTCCATGATGTTCTCTATTAGTGCCTATTCTTCCCTCTACAGTACACACTATTTATTTGCTTCTCTGTTGTTCTGGCATTGCTGGCTCTGTTGAAACCGTGTCTGCCCTACACTTACCCCTAGGCTGATTCTGTGTTTGGAAGGGTGGGTAGCAGGGGGAAGGGCAGGAGGCGACTGGGTTTAGTGTTGTCCCTGGTACCAACCCTCCGGGCCTCATATCTACTCAATGAGATGATGCAAGTATTTGCATTTGCTTGGTTTAAGGGAGAAAAAGAGACCATGTGCATCTATTTGTTGGGACAGTGGAAGAGTGCACCCTGAAGGGAACATGACAGGAGGGATGGACTAATGCATAAAGAAGGAAAGGAAGTAAGCACAGTGATAGGAATAGGACGGAGTAAGTGAATGTGGTTGAAGGTTCAGAGTCCATTTACACAACACTGTTTTCAACTAAAAACGAAAAACTTTGTATGCAATTTGGCCGTACGTTTAGGCATACATGACAACAGCGTTTTGGGGGCCTGAAAACGCTAAGTTTTTTAAAACAATACTGTTATTGTCTCTGTGTAAACTACAAAAATGTGAATTTGTGAAAACGGTGACGTCATGTGCATGCATATTAAATGGATAGGGAAAATGAAAATTAGCACATGATTTACTCACCCTGAAACCATCCTAGGTGTATATGACATTCTTCTTTTAGACGAATACAATCGGAGTTATATTAAAAAATGTCCTGTCTCCTCCAAGCTTTATAATGGGAGTGAATTGCTGGTGAAAATTTGCCGATGCCATGCGTTTGTGTAAGGAAAATACCCATATTTAAAACTTTATAAACTATAATCACTGATTTCCGACAGTTGGCCGTACGCATCGATTTACGGTTGAAGACTAACCCGAACCGACACACGTCGTAATGACGTGAAAACAAAACACTGGTTGCGAATTAGAAATTTTGAAGAGAAATGTCAGAGGATTTCTATATAATAGAAGAGTAGCTTCAAGAGGTACTCCAACATCGTAAGTCATACATACACATGTCACGGGTTACTCTTGTGGCGCAAGTCGACTTGTGTAGTATGCCTATGGTTGTCTAGCGGAAGCTAGTTATTTTAGATAATAAAGTTTTAAATGGGTATTTTTCTTACAAAAACCAATGGCTTCGCTTTTTTTTAAGGGGTCCTATTATGCTTTTCCACTTTTTCAACTTGCTGTTTGAGCATAAAAAAAGATTTGCAAGGTTACAAAGCTCAAAGGGAGATATTTTATTTAACATATTTAACTTTTCAAGAACAACAACAAACATACCATGGGCCCTATTTTAACGATCTGAAACGCAAGTATCAAACGCGAAACGCAAGTAACTTTGTGGGCGGATCCCGGGCGCTGTTGCTATTATATCAGCGGGATAAATGACTCTTGCGCCGACGCAAATCTAAAATGGGTTGGTCTGAAGTAGCTTCATTACTCATAGGTGTGATTTGGGCGTAACGTGAAATAAACCAATCAGAGCGTCTTCTCACATTCCCTTTAAGAGCAGGCGCACTTGTTCCATGGCGGATTGCTATTATAACGGCGGATTTGTCAGGCGCACGCCAGGAGCGGTTCACAGCCGAGGAGATCGACGTTCTCGTTAGGGCCGTAAAAGACAGAGAAGTGACATTGTATGGGGATGGGAGAAACCCACCTAAATTAGCTTCGGTTAAACAGGCGTATAATAATAAGGGGTAAATGTGTAAGCTAGATTTATGCCTATTTTTGTTCACATCTTCATGGACACAACAATGATTTCGCTCGTGTGTAAATATTTTTCCTTGTAATAATGTATGATTTGCAAAAATTAAAACTGCTGTGTCTGTTTAGATTAGAGAATCAAAGTGTATGCGTGTACCCTAGTTCACACGCTACATAATGGCCAAGCACGCGCCCTTAAATAGCATATATGACTAACACGCCACTGTCTTTAGACTAGGTTTTTCCTGGTCAGTGGCAGAATTGTTTTCTAAAACTGCAAAATAGCACCAGGGAACTTTTGCGCCGGAACACGCCTCCTCTTTTTCGCTGAACCGCCCCCGGGAGCGCAAGTTCATTCCCTAATTTACCGACGTGCGTCTGTGGAGGGAAAAGTCCGCTGTGCGCGGGTGCAAAATAGGAATGATACATGCGTCGGCATACAAAGTCAATTGCGCTGGGTGCAAGATAGGGCCCAAAATGTTTGTTGTAAATTTGGACTAGAGCTATATTTTTCTGGATCTTATTAAGTCACAATGGTACTCATAATAATCCCCGCCCACTCAACACAAAAAAAAGAGGACGAGGCCTGGTTGAGCTGCGCAAGAGAAGACTGTTGTTGCTGTGTCAAAGACACACTGTTTTTTCCACAACATTTCCTAAACTCATTAGTTTGACCTTCTTAGAACATTAAAACCCCAATATGTATCTATGGGCTGCACATCCTTAAAAGAACTCGCAGTTCTACCAGAAAGACTCGGGAGAGTAAATACGGTGACAATTATCCATTTATTAACAACCCAGCAAGCAATAAAGTTCATTGGCGTAGGCCCCGTCCGTAGCTCGCAATCTGAGGGTCCGGACTCTGCATATCCTGCCTGAAGATCAAGGCAGGGGCGCAGCCGACCCCCTGTGAGGTATGGAAGGGACCATCCTGGTGGTGGTGGGGAGGATGGAGGGAAGGATTCCACTTGGAGGTGGAGGGGAGGATGGTGGTGAATTGGCGCGTCAGCATCTGCGAACTCAGACAAGAGTGAGTGACCAATCTTTTATACCACGCGTATTGGAATGTGATTGGATAGATAAAGGTACAGCGACGTAACAATTAAGTCTTCCCGGCAGAACTTATGCTAAAGCATTCATTTATGGAGGGACTTTTGACATTTCACGAACACGTGCCAGGCGCTGTCAATCACAACACACTGGGCCAGCTAACCAATCACAGCACATTTCGTATTTCGGAAGGAGGGGTTTCAACGAAATTGACATGTGTGAGCCAGACTGTGGAGAAAGGTGCTGTAATAATGTAATAAAAATATTTTAAAAAATCCATTATGAACACATATTCTAGTACACTCCAAAAACAAAATCAAGACATAATAGGAACTATTTAACAGTTTTTGTGGATCCGTGTGAACAGGGATTGTTTTGACAACGTTGACGTCTGACTCTGTCTGCGAAAAACGCAAAGGAAAAACAGGTTGGGGTCACTTCAAACCGTGGACTACCCGCGGCAACAGAGTAAAAGTAGACCAGTTACGCAGGAAAACCGCAGACTTGGCAACATTGTTTAGCTACATCCCTAAACAGACACACCTGAACAAGCTGATCTTCAGGATTACTAGAAAGCTACAGGCAGGCATTACTAGAAAACTAAACTCTGCAGGACAGTGGATCTCAAACCAGAGTTGTGGCCTGTGTTTAAAAAAAGTAGTGATGCATGTTGCAATAGTTTATAAAATAGTAGCTATATAAAATCAAATATATTAAATAATCATGACATGATTCATACAAAACAAAACTTTTTTTCACTCAAAACACACTGTTTTGATATCCTCAGTCATTCTCTTGACTAAACTTGGGTTGTCCCCATTACAGATGCTGATTAAAAAAAGAGTGAATTTAAAACTTATCTAGTGCTGCCACCAAGTGTCTACAAGCAAAAAAAGCATTCTTCCTCTGAATCCTGAAGAATGATTACATTTGTTCATCAATGTTTAAGAACTGAAACTTACAAACTGCCAAACTTAAATGGAGAAGAAAGGGGCATTTTACTCTCGTTTTTCACTGGATCGCAAAGTCTCACATAGGAACCTTTCCCAGCCAGTCCGAACCCAGGATAAACTGGCTCTCTAAAAACAGTTTGGTGCTTATAAATGAGACTCATGTTGTCGGAAACATCGTAAAATGCCAAGATTCCAGCCCTGTAGTCCAAATACACTCCTATTTTGTAGCCACGAGTTTTAATCTTCGAAAATATTTTCTTATTGTCCTGCCAAAATTCAATCCAGGACAAGTAACAACGTATTCCCCATGAGTGCGAGTTTCTCCCAAACAGAGTATGCTGCTTGCCTTTCCTACGGATCCCTTGGTAGGACACAGCAATGCAGACCCAGGTGCCCCCGCCAAACTCCACCTCCCAATATTTAGGGGACCCTCTGAGACGTTCATTGCACAGGATCTGTGCTCTGGAGTTAAACCTCTGAGTCTGTTCAGGATAGTCCTGGATCAGGTGTGAGGCCATCACCTCTCTGTCATCTTTTCTCAAGACGAGACTTTCATGTGCAGTGTCGGTATTAAAAGTGAGCTTTGATGCATCTGAGGTGAACAGATGAAAAGATGCAATATTAGTACCACCATCATACAGTAAGCATAACGTATGCAATTGTCAAATTATTGAGTTCAGTTCTATATGAGAACTTACACTGTAGAAACTCCTCTCGAGTCTTTGGTGGTGGGGATGTTACGATTCTAGTGTTTTTCACTGCAAAGAAACATAGTTAGATGAATTAAAGACATTATAACTGTAAAATATATATTTAAATAAAAACTTCCACTAACCTTTTTTAGAAATTGTGAGTAAACTCAACTTGCTGGTCATGTTTAGCTTTTCTGTCAGTTCATTAACTGCCATGGAGTCACGCTCAAAAGAGTTGTATGGATGCACGTGGAAGATGAATGTTTTTTTATACTCGATCAGTGAGGGCAGAGACACAGCTCTCTGTAGAGAGTACACAATAGTTTAAATGCACTTGAAAAGTGATTGTACCTGAACATTTTGCAAGGCAATCCGACAAGAATCCATTTCTACATCCGTTTCACAGCCATCTCCAGTCAATGTATACCTCAAGAAATCGAACATTATTGTCTGTATGAGAGAGCAGCTGCAGGTGTTGTAGATCAGCATCTAAGGTCTTCATGTGACTGATCTCCTGGTGTAGAGTCTTTATGAATCCCTCCGCTTGCTTCACTGCAGTCTGTGTCTGACCTTGGATCAGCTCTGACACTTTGGTTTGATTGTCCTTCAAAAACTGGATCAGCTCAGAGAACTCTTTCTCATTCTTCTGCAGTGCCTTATTTGCTGAAGCCTAATAGTGAAGAGGGATGTCTTAAAATTAGCTACACAAGCAATACCATACCATTACATAAAAATGAAGATGTTAAAGGTTCAAAGTAAAGTTAAAAACCCAGAAAATGTCAACTGCTTGTCTCAGCTCTTGCACATCTTTCTCCTTTGCTTCAATTATGCCAATGTTCTGCTTCTGCAACTCCCCCAACTTAACCTTTAAAAGAAACATAATTGCAATTAAAATTCAGTAGAACAAATTCTAGTGTTTTTAATCCTTTTTTATCACTTTTATTGGCACTGATAGTACAGAAAAAGAACATGGGCCAGATTCAAATTCATTCCACCCACATAAGCAACGTGTTGAGCATGTGTGTTAACCACTGGTAATAGGCTGGTATTTGGCCATTTTGGCATTATCAGTCAAGTGCATAAAAGATTATACAGAAATGGGACTTTGATATCCCTTACGAAAAATAAGTATACTTCAAGGTAATTTTATGAAGTATGCTTAAGTAATGTTCAAGTATATTGTTAAGTATTCTTTATGTAGTAAGAATCTACTTGTAGTAAACTTGTAAGTGTACTATTTCAATACTGCTTGGGACTAAATTGGCCCACTTTTAGTATATAAAAGTATACGTTTAAGTGTACTGTAACAGTAGTAAACTTTAAATAGCCTACACAACTAGGTTTCTTATTAATGCATCTGTACTACAAGTGAACTTCTAAGTATACTAGTAGTTTACTATTTTAATACAAGTAGTACATTTGAAAATGAAAGTAGGCTATGCTACACACTGAAGTGTACTCTCAGTAAACTACTAGTTTAGTACGTCATTTATACTGCAAGTATAACGTTACTTGTAAGTTTTCTTTAAGTGAACATAACATTATAGGCTACTTATAGTTTACTATTTGTACATTATTTTTGCACTTGCAGTATACTATGGTTAAATTTGGATATATATTTTTTATACCTGAAAATACCTTTAACTGTAATTTTGCAAACATTAGCTTCATGCATACTTTTTTTTTTCAACACTTGAATGTCAGTAAGTTCATAAAGAAAGGCAACATTTTAAACAAAAACTTTGAGAAAGTCACATGTTTGTCAAAGACTAGCCTACGCCTTGATCAGATGCAGAACGATGATCAAAACATCGTTCTAACAGAACGTAGATCGAGTCCAACGCTCACGCCCAAAGCTTCACAGTTGTTTTCTCTTTATGGGTTACGCTTCATTTCATTTGGTAACAATTACACGCTGTTTAATGTTTGATGATCATGTTATATTACATTAGACTAGAGTGAGCAATCGTCTTTCACTTGTTTCAGCTTCTTCTTCTTCTGTTTTGATACGGAGATTCTGTACTACAAGATGAGTCATAGCCCGTTTATATACTGTCTATGGTCATAACGCCCCCTACCGTATAACAGTGAAAACATGGAGAGCTGGAAAATTCAGTCAATGGTGGGGAAAGATGAAAGTAGAAAGTAAATTCCTATGTACACTTTCAGTGGACTAGACTACACAAAAACACCCATCACAAACATATATTACAGCGCCCACATCGCTCTCTAGTTACAATTTAAAAACCAACACCAGCCTATCACTAGCCTACTAAACACCAAGTCCTGGCTCAAACTTTTAAGAATGACATTCTGCATTTTTAATAACCTGTTTATTGACCACCTCCACTTCCAGTGCGATGACATTATGACCTCTGTGTTTATCAGTAATGCACAGGTGACAGATGCAGCGTTGGTCTGTGTGGCAGTACACCTCCAGCATCCTGCCATGATCAGGGCAGATGTTCTCCTGCAACGTTGCATTCGGCTCCACCAGTCTGTGCCTCTTTCCGTGCAAAGTGTTATGCAAATCAAGATGAATATCACAGTATGATTCCACACACTCCAGACAGGTCTGTTCAGCTTTGCGCTTCCTTCCGACGCACGCATTACACTCCACATCTGTGGATCCACTTGAATGAAGAGCCGGAGCTGTGTCCTCCATGATTGTGGATGTGCTGGCACTGGCAGTGGCAGTACTTGACTGAGTTTCGTTTCTGTGGAAGTATGATTATGGCACTGGCAATGCAGAATTAAAATATTAAGGACAAGGGTGTGGTTTCAGCCCCGGAGCAATGGCAGTGACTCAGAGGACTGCTATTGACAAAACCACTGAAAAAAGCCATGCTATGTTCTTTCACGATAAATAAATCTAATCAAACAGAGAATGCAACAACTCTACTGTACTAATGTATTCAGAGTGACATAATCCATTCCTTCAGAAATCAATATAATCCCAATATGGTGCTCAAAAATAATTTCTTAACATTATTATAAACATTAAGTTCAAAACAACAAAAATGTTCCCCATGCTCAGGGCATGAAAGCTACAAGACTATTGATATGAACTTCAGTTTTATAATTAGTGTTGTTTTAGGAATATGAAAATGTATATGTAAAGTTGAGTTTGCTTTGGCTGAACCCTTAGGGCAAACATTATTGGATTACAGTACTTCAAACAACAATTCTGTGTTGCAAAATGACAGACATATTACTGTCCGTATGTATGACAACTCATGAGCTGTGTGCAAAAATCAAATACTAGATGTATACTGCAGTAAACGATATAATTCACACTGCATTCAAACTGTATTAAATGCAACTATAAGGTTATGTCGTGGGCATCTACGGCTGGTCGTGTGGGACATGTGCCAACTGTTGCTAGGGCGGTTTTGTCCCTTCTCTTCGAAACAGTTTGCGGGAAAGAATATAGCTAATACAAAGGGAGCATCTCAAATTGGCGAGCAAAGTTGTCATTTCGCTGTAGTGAAATGAGTGCCGATCCAGTGCTGGAATTTGTTATTTGTTATTGTTGCGCTGTCATAATTGGTGGGAAGTAACGGAAGGCGTGAAGTTCTTGCGCACAGACGCATGCTTTCATTATATTGAATAGTGAAATTACAAAACAAATGCTAGTAAATTGGTGCTTCTCAAACGGAAGGTTGCCACGTCAACAAGTGTCGTCAAAGGCCAACTCAATTTGAAGGATCCTTGGAAGGCGGCCTTATTTTTGTGTCTTTATTATCCATCAAGTCTATCCTTCATGTCCATCAATTCTTTCAGACCCACAATTCTTTCCACACAATTCACAAAAAAGAACTGACGAAAAAGAGTTGACGCTGAGCTTGTATGAGTTCATTATTAAATGTAAGACAAAAATTATGTTTTCGGAGAAGAAGGCATAGGCTTACTACATGTTGTCTTTTGTTTTGGTGTGAATTAATCACACTAAACTGCCACTGGGAGACCACAGACGGTTGCCAATCATTGCATTGCATTAAAGCCAGTTAATATAAAGATTTTTAATACAAATTATTTTTCCAAAAATACGTTTTAATGGTATGTTCATGTTGTGATCGAGGGGACGGGACGAGAACATCTGTGACGTAGCCATGCGCACTTAGGCCTACTAGACCGTGTCATTAGCATTTGCTGAGGAGGAATCCAGTCTACAAGCCCTGAAGGACTGGACTAGGACACAGCCTCACCCGGATGCAGCCTTCCAATTGAGAAGCATCCTATCTGTCCCCCACTTTTTATACACAGTACATCTTTTTGGCGTGCACTTGTAGCAATTTTGGTTCATCCAAATAAAAAAGTATATCCTCTGTACGAAAATGGAGCTACACTTAATTTGCTCCATTCATAATAAGGTTGTAAAATCAAATATGCCACTTGAATGCGTCAGCAAAATATAACTGCAGCTTGAAATCGCTGAGTAATGAGATGAAAATGCATCTAATTTCTCGTAATGTTATTGTTTACAGCAGGCGATGTTGTTTACAGCAGGTGATGATCTGTGAATTAAATGGAAATATGCCATGAAATGCAGAAAAACAATAAACAAAATGAAGAGATATTTATTTTTTAAATGATATTGAATTAGTGTTTACCAGCAGTATTTCGCCTGATCAGCACCTGTGTGTTCTGGGGTGTGAGGGATTAATGGCCAGCAGGGGGCCCGCGGGGCCTCATGCATTTGTATGGTGGTTAACAATGCTGCTGAGTATGTCTACTCTTCACTATCTTTGGAAAGCCTTGTCTGTGTGTCACTGCAATCCTAAGCAGTCTTCGTTGTCATTGTTTGTCCTGGTTTTGAACTGTCAGCGTTTTTTCTTGGATCATGGAATTAGATTTTTTTTTTTTTAATATACTCTTATATACTCTGACTTTGACTCCAGGCACATGTCTCTCTGGATTGTAACAAACTCCTTCATCATAGCCTATAGTGGTTTTACCACATACCAGCATGTTGCTGTGCAAGTTCTGTCAGAGTAAATGTCACAAATGAGTCACAAATGCTGTTTTGTTTAGTGTTTTGTCCAAAGAGAAAAAAATTACTGAAATTATAAGAGCTAACTTCAAATTAACAAACATCACCAATAATATTTGAGTAAAAATTTAAAACTGTAAATTAGTGTTAGTAATTCCAAGTCAAATAATTTATCTCATATATTTATTATGCACTATACTTCTGTCATATGTCTGCTGCCTTTATTTCTATCGATTATCTTTTATCACGTTATTTTATCTTTAGTTTCATTTGCTATGGCTTATCATTTCTCACATCCCTAAACAGATTTGCTCATATACTGTAGTCTGTTGTAAGTCAGTGTTTATCAACATGGCTTATAGAGCAATAATGGATTAAGTAATGACTGACACCTGTTCCCTCGCATATTTATTGTAAAGTTACTTTACGAATCACTTCCTTGTGTTTAAATTTGCCAGCTGAGTTGAACTGATAAGATAAGCCCATAAGGAAAGTCTTAGTTTCTCACCACACACACATAGGCATACAACAGTGAAATAAGTAAAATAAACAAGACAGCTAAATAAAATGTAATTCCCACCTATATTCTAGTTTTTTTTTTCTGTTTCCAAAATTTGCACTTCAGAACTTCTCAGTTCATAGTTCTATTCATAACCCATGTGATGTTGTGGAATAAAAGTGAAACTATGTGCAAAATTGTTCAAGTTCTTCTGCACCGCCGTGGTAGGTAGGTTGGTTGTTTTGTTATGCTTAAATCTGCATTATTATTGTAACTGTAATTCAATTTGCATTTCCAAATTGTGTTCCAAAAGCCCAATAGTAGTAGCCTTTATTGTCACTTATAACAATATTGTCACAAACAATAGCCCAACATGTTAAAAGTATGGACTGTGCTGTGTTTAAAGGGTTGATGAAAATTCTGTCATCATTTACTTTTCCTTGTGCCAGTTAAAAAATGACTTCCCGTCTTCTGTGAAACAATATTTTTGAAATTTATTTGCAAAAATGTCTCCCACTGACTTTCATTACATGCAAAAAAAAAAACAGTATACATTCTTCAAATTATATTCATTTGTGTTCCACAGTAAAGAAGAAAAAAGCAAACAAAGAAATACAGGTTTGAAATGACATGTATAATTGAATGATGACAGAATTTTTATTTTGAGAGTATTGAAGAGTTTGGACAACCCTGCTTTAAGCAAACCACAAAAATATCTAATGTATTGCAACATTTATCTGAAGGTTTGTTTACCAGACGTCTGTACTGTCGTGGGAATACAGCAGCAATATGTTTCGGACATCTGTGTTTGTGAGCTGCTCTTGTTCTTGTTGTGTGTGCCCTGGGTGTTTCTTTGTTGACATTCAACCAAAAAGGCACAGTGACAAACAATACATAATGTATCATGGCACTACAATGTGGAATGCGATGAGGATCATGAGCGAGGGCTTCTCTCCTTCCGCTGATGGCATGCTGGGTCCCGGAGTCTATGTCACAAGAAGCTTTGAAAAAGCCTCCCGTTACCCTCGGCATTCAAATGGGGAGATGCTTGCTGTTCTCAGACTCAGCGTGAGAGTGGGCACGGTGAAGAAGATCGACTACCAGGGTCATCCTTTACAGAAGAGATGGCATGAACATGGATATGACACAGCGTGGGTTCCTCCGAACTGTGGCATGGTGAACAGTGGCCTAGAGGAGAACTGTGTGCATGATCCAAGACAAATCACAGTGCTGGAAGTCCTTCAAAACCCCCGATTCTGGTAGATTCTGTGAACAATGAACACTTCAGTAATAAATGAATCCACTCAAAAACACACATTCTGATTTATGATTTTGTTTGTTTTTGGTTTTATATCAAACAGAACATTTTTACTTTTTGTTTTATTTTTACACAACTTGTAGATGTACACCTGCATTGTTTTTGTTATTTACATAACGCATAAGAAATTATTGGCAGTTTTAACAATAATGAGTTTTACAAAATACTTTATTTTAAACAATATTCATAATGTGCATTGGACATTCATATTTTGTGAATAAAGTGGTAAATTGTGGGGGGGGGGGGTTTGCACAAACAAACGAACATCTGGAGTCACATGGATTACTTTAATGATGTCTTTACTACCTTTCTGGGGCTTGAAAGTGGTAGTTGCGTATAGGCTGTCAATGGAGCGATAGAAAGCTCTCAGATTTCACTAAAAAGATTGTGTTCCAAAGATGAAAGAATACCTTACGGGTTTGTAATGAGATCATTTCTGGGTGAACTAACCCTTTAACTGTACTAAATAGGTGTTAGTCATTGATACAAGCATCAGTTTCATCTGATCAACACCAGAGGTCACCATCACTTGCTTTATGACATGGACTTTATAACCTGTGCCAAAATAACTCCAATCATGACTTAACAACATTTTGAATACTTTAACAATAAAAAATGTACTGGTCTCCCCTGCATAGTTGTCAACTTTGGAAGTTTTTTGGATGTGTGTAATTGGATGTCTATCACAGACAGCAACATGTCGGCTCCTTTAGTTTGCATTTAGAATAGAATAGAATAGCCTTTATTGTCATTGCACTGTGGAGGTACAATGAATAATTGGAGGTTAAGGACTCAATCTTTAAGAGGTAACTTATGCCTTGAAGGTTTTAGTATCAGTGTTAACTGGAATTTATACATGTCTTACTGATTCCTTCAACATAGCATGTTGAGCAACCACTGTTTTGACTTCTTTTGTTAAAAGTCTGAATCTAAAAAACCTCTGGAGTTAGTGTAGTATTCTTTAGTGATTACATACACAGTACACACAGAGAGAGTTCAGGCAAGCAACTGAACTGCATTTATAAGAAATATGGTCCAAGTAAGAGTAGGCGACCCCGTTTCTCCCCTTTGGCTCCACCCAATATACGAATTAAAAGTGAAACCAAAGGTCTATAAAGTTTTACTCTTTTTCTAGAGGCTGTTTGTCACCAAAAGACTCCTGAGCATGTAAGTTAAATAATTAAAGAAATGTTATTCAGCTAAATGAAATGAAGCTTTTAAAGCATGTAGAAAACTAAGTTTGATGTAGAAAGAAAGTTCCACCGTATAATTTGTGTAGTGTTCACATGGTCCATTCATCATAACTTTCATATTTTCAAACTGCACATTTTTGATATCATTCAAATAATGTCTTTGGATATTCACTAATTATCAAATATATGAAAACTTTTCAAAGTGCTTTAGTGCCATGGGGGACAATGGTTCTGGAATACATGGGTATCCTGGACGGAGAAAATACATCATGTACCACGGCACTACGATGGCAAACGCACAGAAGATCCGAAGTGAAGGATTCAGACCGTCTTCTGATGGCATGCTCGGTTATGGAGTTTACTTAAGCCGGAGTCAAGAGAAAGCTTCTCGTTACCCTGCGAATGCTGGAGGAGAACAGCTGGCCATTCTTAAACTAAGCGTTCGAGTGAGGAAAGTGAAGAAGATTGATTGTCAGGGTCATTCCTTACAGAAAACCTGGCATCAACATGGTTATGACACTGCGTGGGTCCCGCCAAACTGTGGAATGGTACCCAGTGGATTAGAAGAGGACTGTATTTATGATCCAAGCCGAATCACAGTTCTACAGATTATTCCAAACTAACTACTACAACTTTTGTCAGCTTTATTTTGGCACCCTGACTGGCACCAAAATAAGTCAATTCACTCAAAAAAAATTAACTAGGAAGGTTGTGCACTTTACATAATATATTTATATTTAGTTTACTAATTGTAATTGTGTTTGTTGACTT
Organism: Phoxinus phoxinus; assembly: GCF_949152265.1. NCBI lineage: Eukaryota > Metazoa > Chordata > Actinopteri > Cypriniformes > Leuciscidae > Phoxinus > Phoxinus phoxinus. The sequence continues at coordinate 33,231,509 of NC_136880.1, read as the reverse complement.
GAAATGTTTTTTTTTTCTATTAAGGTCCACGTAATTATGTCTCAACTTAACAGTACAAAATCCTAACGTGTTGTCTAAACACAAACCATTTATGTTAAGTGAAAAATTCGTACATCCAGAGGGTGGCAGCATAGTGCGACGCCAAATGCCATTTTGCCCTAACTTAATTTGATTGTGTTCAATCTGCTTAAATGTAAAATTTAAGTTTACTTAATCCGTTTGTGTTGGATTACATGAATGATTTGTGTTGCATTAACTGAAACTGGGCGGTGCTTGTTAGTTCCCAGCATGCTTTGCATATGGTTGAATTAAGAGAGAATACATGTTAAAATTAAGTGTTATTTGATGGGGTTTTTTAGAAAATGAGAAAAGGGGAAGACTTGATAGTGTGTAATTGTGTTTAACCCTATAACAGTCTACTAGTCTACTCTAATAAGTGTTAGTTAAAAAGTAGTTGCAAAGTTACTAATGTCTAAAGTGGACAACCGAAATAAAATGCAAGTGAGGCTGGAGTCATAAATGCTGGGTGTTGTCAAGAAGACTTCAAAATTCATAATACGTACCCTAGATAAGGATCATTATAGAAATAGTTCATTTTCAACAAGTGAAGAGTCACTAACTCGTCCATTCAGTACAAGCCTTTACGTTTGGGAAACCCCCAATGCTGTGATAGCTTCTATGATATAATATCTGTGTGACTCATATGTGCAGTTTCTCTATTTTAAGTCTTAAAATAGACTTAAAGCATATGAGGAATAAACAGCTAGGCCTATTTATATTTTATGATGGAATGATTGATTGATTGATTCATTCAAACAAACAAGGTTTTTACAGATAGACAGTTTGGCAAAACATAAAAAAAATAACTCTTTGAATGAACATTAAAAAAAACATGGAACAGATTCCTACGATTAACATTATGCAATTCTGTTATTCCAATTTAATGTACTTACGTTGGGTCAACTTAATTTATTAAGGTTGATTCAACTTATTTACTATGGTTGGGCACAGCTTAATTTAATAGTGTCAGCCCAACTACTTTTAAGGTTTCCTGACATGATTCAGGTGTCATTTTATTTTCATTCATCCATTAATATTTAATTTATCTTAGTGACACATAATTAAATTGATAGACTATAGCGAGCTATTTGCTAGCAATAGCACATATTAGCATCTTAAATGCTATGATTTACAAGCTCTTTCAAACAAGGCAGTTAAATATAATTAAATCAGTCCACAGCCAAGCAAAATGCTCCACTCTTCTCCACAATGGTAACCAACTGTAATTTGAATGGTTCTAATAATTCCAATGTAGTTGAACATTAAAAAACTGAATCTAAAAGACATCTGGAGTTAGTGTAGCATTGTTTGTTTAGGGATTATATACACACAGAGAGTTCAGGCAAAAAACTGAACTTTATTTATAATAAATATGGTCCAAGTAAGGCGACCCCGTTTCTCCCCTTTGGCTCCACCCAATACAGGTGCTGGACATATAATTAAAATATCATGAAAAAGTTGATTTAATTCAGTAATTCCTTTCAAAACGTGAAAATTGTATATTAGATTCATTACACAGACTGATATATTTCAAATGTTTATTCCTTTTCATTTTGATGATTACAACGGACAACTAATGAAAATCCCAAATTCAGTATCTCAGAAAATTAGAATAGCTATTACTTAAGACCAATACAAAAAAAGGATTTTTAGAAATGTTGGCCAACTAAAAAGTATGAACAAGAAAAGTATGAACATGAAAAGTATGAGCATGTACAGCACTCAAAACTTAGTTGGGGCTCCTTTTGCCTGAATTACTGCAGCGTGGCATGGAGTCGGTCAGTCTGTGGCACTGCTCAGGTGTTATGAGAGCCCAGGTTGCTCTGATAGTGGCCTTCAGCTCTTCTGCATTGTTGAGTCTGGCGCATCGCATTTTCCTCTTCACAATAGGCCCTATGCACAGCTTCACTACTTCCTGAACTTAAGCAGGGTCCTTTGTTTCCTGTCTGCCAGGATTGGCCAAACTGATTAATCCAGGTGTGTCTGATTATTGTTGTTGGTCAGACACACCTGGATTAATCAGTTTGGCCAATCCTGGCAGACAGGAAACAAAGGACCCTGCTTAAGTTCAGGAAGTAGTGAAGCTGTGCATAGGGCCTATACCCCATAGATTTTCTATAAGGTTAAGGTCAGGTGAGTTTGCTGGCCAATTAAGAACAGGGATACCATGGTCCTTAAACCAGGTTATGGTAGCTTTGGCACTGTGTGCAGGTGCCAAGTCCTGTTGGAAAATTAAATCTGCATCTCCATAAAGTTGGTCAGCAGCAGGAAGCATGCTCTAAAACTTCCTGGTTGACGGCTGCGTTGACCTTGGACCTCAGAAAACACAGTGGACCAACACCAGCAGATGACATGACATGGCACCCCAAACCATCACTGACCGTGGAAACTTTACACTAGACTTCAAGCAACGTGGATTCTGTGCCTCTCCTCTCTTCCTCCAGACTCTGGGACCTTGATTTCCAAATGAGATTCAAAATTTACTTTCATCAGAGAACATACCTTTGGACCACTCACCCGCAGTCAAGTCCTTTTTGTCTTTAGCCCAGACGAGACTCTGCTGATGCGATGTCTTGTTCAAGAGTGGCTTGACACAAGGAATGCGACAGCTGAAACCCATGTCTTGGATACGTCTGTGCGTGGTGGTTCTTGAAGCGCTGACTCCAGCTGCAGTCCACTCTTTGTGAATCTCCCCCACATTTTTGAACAAGTTTTGTTTTACTATCCTCTCCAGGGTGCGGTTATCCCTATTGCTTGTACACTTTTTTTCTACCACATCTTTTCCTTCCTTTCGCCTCTCTGTTAATGTGCTTGGACACAGAGCTCTGTGAACAGCCAGCCTCTTTAGCAATGACCTTTTGTGTCTTGCCCTCCTTGTGCAAGGTGTCAATGGTCATCTTTTAAACAACTGTCAGGTCAGCAGTCTTCCCCATGATTGTGTAGCTTACAGAACTAGACTGGGAGACCATTTAAAGGCCTTTGCAGGTGTTCTGAGTTAATTAGCTGATTAGAGTGTGGCACCAGGTGTCTTCAATATTGAACCTTTTCACAATATTCTAATTTTCTGAGATACTGAATTTGGGGTTTTCATTAGTTGTCAGTTATAATAAAAAGAAATAAACACTTGAAATATATCAGTCTGTGTGTAATGAATGTATACATTATACAAATTTAACTTTTTGAATGGAATTACTGAAATAAATCAACTTTTTCATGATATTCTAATTATATGACCAGCACCTGTATTCAAATTAAAAGTGAAACCAAAGATCTATAAAGTTTTACTCTTTTTCTAGAGGCTGTTTGTCACCAAAAGACTCCTGAGCATGTAAGTTAAATAATTAAACAAATGTTATTCAGCTAAATGAAATGAAGCTTTTAAAGCATGTAGAAAACTAAGTTTGATGTAGAAAGAAAGTTCCACCGTATAATTTGTGTAGTGTTCACATGGTCCATTCATCATAACTTTCATATTTTCAAACTGCACATTTTTGATATCATTCAAATAATGTCTTTGGATATTCACTAATTATCAAATATATGAAAACTTTTCAAAGTGCTTTAGTGCCATGGGGGACAATGGTTCTGGAATACAGAGGTATCCTGGACGGAGAACATACATCATGTACCACGGCACTACGATGGCAAACGCACAGAAGATCCAAAGTGAAGGATTCAGACCGTCTTCTGATGGCATGCTCGGTTATGGAGTTTACTTAAGCCGGAGTCAAGAGAAAGCTTCTCGTTACCCTGCGAATGCTGGAGGAGAACAGCTGGCCATTCTTAAACTAAGCGTTCGAGTGGGAAAAGTGAAGAAGATTGATTGTCAGGGTCATTCCTTACAGAAAACCTGGCATCAACATGGTTATGACACTGCGTGGGTCCCGCCAGACTGTGGAATGGTACCCAGTGGATTAGAAGAGGACTGTATTTATGATCCAAGCCGAATCACGGTTCTAGAGATTATTCCAAACTAACTACTACAACTTTTGTCAGCTTTAATTTGGCACCAAAAAAAATCAATATAATGTAAACAGTAAATGTTTTTTCACTGAGTTTTGCCAAACTGTTTATCTGTAAAAACCTTGTTTGTTTGAATGAATGAATCAATCAATCAATCATTCCATCATAAAATATAAATAGGCCCAGCTGTTAACTCCTCATATGCTTTAAGTCTATTTTAAGACTTAAAATAGAGAACTGCATAAGTCACATATGAGTCACACGGGTATTATATCACAGAAGCTATCACAGCATTGGGGGGTTTTCCAAACGTCAAGGCTCGTACTGAATGGATGAGTTAGTGACTCTGAGCTATTTCTATAATGATCCTTATCTAGGGTACGTATTATGTTTTTGAAGTCTTCTTGTCAACACATTTATGACTCCAGCCTCACTTACACTTTATTTCGGTTGTCCACTTTAGACATTCTACTAACTGTAAGTAACTTTACAACTACTTGTCAACTAACACTCATTAGAGTAGACTGTTATAGGGTTAGGTGTTATGGTTAGTAGAATAAGTTGCAGAGTTACTTATAGTCAGTACTGTAAAGTGTCTACTGTGGGACCATCAAAATAAAGGGTTAGCAGATATTGATCCCTGAATATTTTCTAAAACAAATCTATAAGCAGCAAGACAGATACTCTTAATCCAGAATAGAATGATCACCATGCATAAAGCTTCAATTTATATTGAATTACATGTATCATATCAACTATAATTTAAATGATAGTTGGTTGCTCAACACAAATTTCATCACTAATATACAGTATTTAAATGATCAAAAATATTATTGACATTACACCATACTATGCATAATATTCTGTGAGATTTGGGGAGTCTCAAAGAGCTTGTAATCCAATCAAAGGCAAAACAAACATTTAAAAGCTATAAAAAAATGTAGAAGCTTTTTCATGCTGCTACCTGTCAATGGAATATTAGGCTTTGCGTGGGACATCCTGTACTAGACTAGATTTTGAATAAGTGAAAGTGAAAGTGACATGCAAAGGAGTAACCATCCATCCATCCATCCATCTTCTTCCGCTTATCCGGGGCCGGGTCGCGGGGGCAGCAGTCTAAGCAGAGATGCCCAGACTTCCCTTTCCCTAGCCACTTCCTCTAGCTCTTCCGGGGGGACACCGAGACATAGTCTCTCCAGCGTGTCCTAGGTCTTCCCCGGGGTCTCCTCCCGGTGGGACGTGCCTGGAACACCTTTCCGGGAAGGCGTCCAGGAGGCATCCGGAACAGATGGCCGAGCCACCTCAGCTGACCCCTCTCGATGTGGAGGAGCAGCGGCTCTACTCTGAGCTCCTCCCGAGTGACCGAGCTCCTCACCCTATCTCTAAGGGATCGCCCAGCCACCCTGCGGAGAAAGCTCATTTCGGCCGCCTGTATCCGGGATCTTGTCCTTTCGGTCATGACCCAAAGCTCATGACCAGTAACCAGACACTGGAATTTGTCCTCTGCATGTAACATTCAAGTTAGTGCACACACATCAGGATAAGTGAGTAGTGAACACACACACACACACCACACTGCTGTGGTGCCCGGCCTGGTGATTTCCTGCTGGTATTGAGAATCGAAACCTGCAACCTTACCAGTCTGACTCTCTAACCATAGTCATTGACCCTAGAAATTCATTTTATTACTAAAGCTACAACAGTTGAGGAAGGTTCAAGTAAATAGTAGCATTAGCTTTTTAATGCAACAACATAACTGAAAAAAACAAAGCAACATCATGTCACACACAAACAAAACCAGACAATGAACAAATTGCAGGGCTTACATAGGGTGAATGAACAATACAAAACAGGTGTGCTCTAATTAATCATATAGCCTAATGATTAATTAGACTACTAAACAGGAAACAGGGGGAAAAAAGAAGCTAACTAAAAGTCCTTGATAAAGAAACTGCACTAAGAGAGAACCCAGTAGCACCTCACTGCAGTACACGAGATCCAGGGGGAGGAGTTGGATCCAGATCTAAAGGGTGGAGATTGGTAGGTTTAGGGGTGGGTTTAGGGATCAGGGGGTGGAGATTGGTAGGTTTAGGGGTGGGTTTAGGGATCAGGGGGTGGAGATTGGTAGGTTTAGGGGTGGGTTTGAATGGGTTCTTGGACTGACTTGCAGAGCAAATCTAAATTTGCCAGAAGTTAGTCTGGGTTTTCCCAGGCTATGAAAAGACTCGGACCATGCTGAGCAAAAGTCGGAGACTTGCAGAGCAAATCTCAAATTTGCCGGAAGTTCGTCAGGGTTTTCCCAGGCTAATTCTCCTGCATTCTTGATGATAATTTTTAAGGACTGTTGGAGAATCGATCACTTAATATTTAAACCTTGAAATTCATTGGTCCTTAACATTTGATCTGATTTTAAATCCGCAGTCTAATCTTTTAACCTAGGCTATTCATTATTCGTGCTAATTCATTCAAATAAACTTTTGAGTTAAAATAACTTCTTCTGAATCCCACTATTTGTGTTTTAATAACACCACGTCTCCTACTTTTAAATAATAATAGACTAATCAATGATAATAATAAATAGCTCACATAAAAAATAAAACAAATTCTGTCAACATTTACTCACCCTGATGCAGTTTCAAACCTCAAGTATGACCACAAGAGAGCGGCAGCAACATCTTAGATTGTTTATTCCTATTGTGTCCATAAGATGGCAGCACCACCATCTTGTAAGCAAATCAACAAAGATTTGGAGTTTATCTTCTGAATAATTATTATGTCTTACCATAATTTTTGCCCAATGTTTGTGTGGAGGTCTCTTAATATTATTATGATTATAATCCTAACTAATAAACCATTTTTTTCCCCAAGCAGAGTATAGGCTATACATCCAATGAGCATGTGCAAGTTGCTTGTACTGTTAATTGCATAAGAAATGTACAGTAGCCTACATATATGCAATTTAGTACTCATTTTGTGTCACCAAAAAAAGAAAGAACGATGTTATAAAACATGTCTCTGACTGCCTTTCAGACATCTCTTCCTGGATGAAGGAGTGTCATCTACAGCTCGACCTTGCAAAGACTGAGCTCCGTGTCATTCCTGGAAAGCCGTCAGTTGACCACACTGTGATATTGGGGTCTACAACACTAACTGCATCCAAGACAGCAAGGAACTGGGGATTGTTTGAAGACCAACTGAGCTTTTCCACCCATATTTCTCTTTGTGTGTTGCACACACATTTGTTTTCAGCTAAATCCTTTTTTGTGTTGGTGTTGTCATATACATTTTAAACTGTATATTAAACTAACCATGTTTCTAACATCTAACCTTATTTAACCTCTAACATTTGAACAGGACGTACAAAACCAATGGAAAACTTGTGACTTTGAGTGTGTGCGTGTGTGTATATAAATAACGACTATGGGAAATGAAACTAGACAGATGTCTAAACTCGAAACCAAAAAGGTTACCTGGTAACAAGAGGGCTCGTCTATGAAGAACCAATCAAATTAAGTAATGTTTCATGTCATTTTGCCATACCTCCTTATTCTATAAAACTGTCGTATTTGTGTTTTACTGGTGGGATTCTCAATGGAATTTGTCTGAGATCCTCCGGCCTTGATTCTTCTTGGGAGAGTTTCTCTGAGAACTGCTCGAAGACTCTCCCGGCCGTTTATAAAGGCATTTGAAGAGACATTTGCTGAAAGTCTGTCTGATATTTCTGCTGCGCAGCAGGTCAGTTTAGGGAAGCAAGTAAGTTAGAGTAAGAGACTCGGCCAGTTGTCGACGGGAGACGCGAAGAGCTAGAGTATAAAGGTTATTAAGTGTCGATTGGAAGACGCTATGATTGTCGATTTGTAGACGCTAGATATTTATTAAGTGTCGATTTGTAGACGCTAGAATGTTAGGTTTAGGGAAAAAAATCCTTTACAGTTTGGGAAGAAATCCTTCACAGTGTACAGGAATCCTTTTGCTTTAGATTGTCACTCAATAATAAAACAATAAGTATTCTACTATTAACCCCTTCAGCGGCATCCCCTTTCTTTAAATAGACATGAAAATGCACATTCCGAACTTAAATGGTTGTAATTTAAGAATGCAAAAAAAAAAAAAAAAAAATCAAAGCCAAAAATCTGAACAAGTTGTGTTTCACATTTTAGGTTGATATCTCAAAAAATAAGCTTTCAGTGAGATTTTGTTTGGGCGCAGTACCAAACTTTTTCACTAGTTGACATTACTGCCCATATAAGGGCGCCTCCATTTCCATAAGTTTGAGTGATCTGAACCATTATTTTTATAATTTTCATACAATTTATGAAGTAGACATCCTATTCAGAAGTGATGAATTGAAATGAATTCAACCTCTAAGAAACACAAATAGTGAATCTATTATTTTTTTCTTTATATTTAAAACATTTCAGAATATTTTTTCTAAAATAATTGAATGGATGCTATATTTTGAACTCTTGGCATGAAAACAAAACTGTTCTTTCATTATTTTTTATGTTCATCACTATTTCAAAATAAAGGTCTGAACACGCCTTATAGGAGTATGAAAATATTCATGTTGTACCAAATATGTAAACTAGAGATTGTAAGCTTTCAAATGATATATAATTTATCAAGATTAGTTTAGGTTTAGTATAGGATATTATCTTTTAAATATGTAATGGCTGTGGGCCATGCCAATTTAAGGGGGGAATAGCTCACCCAAAAATTAAAAATTACAATTTCCTGATCCTCGTGTCGTTCCAAACCTGTATGAAATGCACAGCAGCAGCAGAAGCATCAAAACATCTTGGACTGTTTACTCCTATTGTGTCCATTAGATGGCAGCACCATCTTGTTCGCAAAATCAACAAGGAATTTTTCTTGACTTTTCCTCTAGTCTAGATAATTACGATTTGTCTTGACATAATTGTTGCCAAATGTTTGGGTGGAGGACTATCATTTTTATTATTCAACTTAAAAGCGATCAATGTATGAACATCACCTGGCTGCATCATGTCTGTTACTAACCCAGAGACCCTTGCTCCTAGATGGATTTTTTTGTCAGCTTACTGTTTGGGCGATCGAACACTAATTAAGATCGTTAACGAAGATTTCATTTACCACTTCAAACCTGAACACATAGCACTCAACACAATCTGCCAGTTCAGTTCAGCTCAACACACACACACACACACACACACACACACACACACACACACACACACACACACACACACACACACACACACACACACACACACACACACACACACACACACACAATGTAATGTATACCAAGTACACACACACACACACACACACACACACACACACACGCACGCACACACACACACACACAGAGAGAGACACAGAGAGAGACACACACAGAGACACACACAGAGACACACACACTTTGTTCGAGCTGTAATTCGGACAAATGCACAAGTCGGTCGCACAGTAATCACAACCATGCAAAATATGACTCATACTCAGTAGGTACTGTCCTTGCATGTGATGTTGCTTTTATATAACTTAAAGTGAATGTAAAATTGAGTAACAAAACTAGTTCCAAAGCCCTATCGAATGTTGCTGTTTCTTTTCTGAATGAATCATGACTGTGTCCGAAAACACCCCCTATACCCTTAAATTGGGCATTTGAGGGGACAGCTATTTGTAGTGGTGTCCAATACCACTGTTAAGAGTACAACTGAACTACACTTATCTAATCCCCATAATGCACTGTGAGAGTCACATGCCAAATTAAATGTTTAATTATGGTTTATACATAGTTTCCATGACAGAGTTTCAAGATCAATCTTATCATTACTACTGGAGCGGCATAATTAAGCTTCAAATGATTATTTAAAAAAGTAAACACAAAGTGGCAGCCCTTCCGGCGCTCTCAGTGTCCAAATTCACACTCACTCGTTTTCATTCATTCCTTCAAGAGGACTATATTAGTGGAGTAATATATAGGGAGTACTCAATGTGGGGAGCGATTTATTTCAAACACTGCTATTGTTGTTGAACGAATCGGTTGAGTAAATGATTCAATGACTCACTCAAAATACAGACAGGCTGTATCCGAAATAGGCTAGCATACTTTCCATATAGTAGGTGAAAAACTGTATGCCAAAAGAAGTATGTCCAAATTCAATGTAGGCCTACTCGTAAAAGAGTAAGCAAAGTACAACCTACTTCTTCAAGCGAGATTCTGGTATGGCATCCCATGAGGCCACGGGAGAGAATTTGTGAATGGCAGTGAAGCAACACAACTGACGCTGGTAGGTCACATGATAATGACATTGCGAATGTATGTTCAGATTACATTAATACTACACACATTCATACTATATAGAATGTGCTATTTTAGCGGTTGTGAAGTGATTACTTATTCAAAATAAGTACCTCAAGAAGAGAATTTGTGATTTCGGACGAAGCCACTGTTTCGTTCCTGAATGCATCAGCGTTTACAAAGTAATCAGTTTAGTAAACATCCAATGACTCGCTTGAATTGTATACTGCCACTTGTTTCATTCCTGAATGAATCTGTTTTGACTGAACGAACCGTTTGACTAAATAATTCAACCATTCAAAAAGCATAAATTTTAGCATATCTTTCTGCGGCAGAAGAAGCCGCTTTCTCACTGATTTCAACGAATCGGTTGATTAAATGATTCAGTGGCTCGCTCGCCCATAATATACAACACTGAATGACATTCAGAAGGTGGTCGCACATATTGCTTAATTGCTATAGACTAACATAAAATGGCATTTTTATAAAGACTTAATGTATAAAATGTTCTTTATAAAATGTCATTGAATGTCCCCAAAAGGAGGTTTTTCTCAGATTTATTGCAACAATTTTGTCCCCAAACTAAAGGACACTCACAAAAAAAAAAAAACGGTCCCCTAAACCTAACATAAAATTTAGGGACTGAACAAAAAACTTTTAGGACTGTTGACTGTTCATATCATGATAAATATGGCATGTACCACCAGCCAGCTTTTTATTGTCCCTTTCACCCACTGCCTCATTGGGCAAGATATTTAGTGCTTTAATTATCAAGGTTGGTGGGCATTTTCACCTTGCTGTTCTCGAGGAAGCATAGAAAATGCAAATCTGAGAAACACTTTAGGTTCACATACCTCTATTCCAGATGTCTTGTGGTTGAGCTGCACGCTAATGATCTAAAGGTTTATTCTGAGTTGTGCAGGATTGCAAGGCAATTCACAAAATGAATCATTAATGAGGAAATTTTGCAGTGAATTAATGTATTAATAGCAAGCTATTTTTGTTCTTATTCGTGTACTTCTGTGGTCCATGTGTTCTGTGATAAATGCTTTCCTGACTATGAAAAACTACTTTTAGAAATAACCCATCTGTGGTATCACTCTGCTTCATGAAACATGGCCAGAATATTTGTTTGCATAGGATATCTGAGAACATTTTTAGTAGTTTCAGCTAAAAACTCTTAATACTTTTTCTGTATGTGCATCTGTGATAGGTTCTCACACCCTGCCTATTTAGATATACAGTACATTGCATAATATCCTGCACATCAATTCATTATGTAACTCAAGGCCAGAGCGTGCATTTATAATCTCACTTTCCTCAAATCATTTTGAATCCCTCTTGTGCTCTAAGTGAATTTTGAAGCAATCACACTCTCTCTTTGTCTCTCTCATTCTAGTCTGCCATTTCCTACATCAAGCTTTGCGAATGTAATTAAACCAAATTTAATCTAACAGGATATGCGCTGGAGCTCATGAATAATTAACCAGCCTGGAATCAAAAAGGTGGCCGTGGCTTGTTTATTTGCCAGCACACACGCTAGTTTAAACACAATCACACACACATATTGCAGGATTGAAGTGTAGGATAAGCAGGGTTGACTTGCAGGTGCGGTGGTTTGAAACGACCTTTATTTTCTCCACTTTCATCAGATCAATAAGGGATGTCAGGCCCACTAATAAATCTCGCACTTTTTAGGTAAGCCAGACTTCAAATGGAGCAATTTTCCAGAACCTTGCGGTTAACTTTTGTCTGTCTTAAAGTGCAACCTGAACTCTCAGTTTCCATTATTGACCTCGGGTTGTAAGTCTGTCACGTAGCATGGGAGTAAGTGGACTAGACATTGTGTTTACTCCCTGCCAACTCTGTCCCTGTTTGAAGGGCCTCAATGGACATCTCCAAAGCCAGCACTTAATTTACTCAGCAGAGGCAAACACAGACTACTGTAGGCAAGAGTCAAAAGTCAAGAGTTCCTTTGCACACATCACCTCAAAACATACTGTCTTTATTCAAATTTACAAAAAAGAAAAGGAAAAAATACAACAGAATAAATACAATTTTAATACAAGCCATCGTGAGATCTCAGTACCAACAGGGACCGCTTGGGGCCACAACAATGCAGTCCAATAGGAAGGCAGAAACCAGGATGAATGCAGTAACTCCACACCCAGTTGACAGTTGACCTAATCTACCTGAAAAATATGGAATGAAATGAGACGCGTTCAATTCTTTAAACTTACACCATGGTCGCAACAGTTTGAGGCTGTCTACACTGGACGAAACAAAAGTTACGAATCCATTTGGACTGCGATCGGAAGTAGCACAAGCACGTGGAATGCGTCAGAAATTTAACGGGCCGTCAGTTTACGGTTGGTGTCCATCTGTAAACTCCCGCCACATCCAGTGTAGACAGTATCAGTGATTATAAAAGGCTCTTTTTGCTTGTAATGTCGCACCGCTTGCTTCCAGACACTGCGTTAGGGTAGTCCTGATCAAATAATCTCCATTCTGTAATTATACCAGTCATAAAGTAACATTTACATGACAGAGCATATTTGGGTTGTTTAACAAGGTGTGGGTTTGTACTGCATAAAGCCCCCTGGTATTAGTGCGCATGATTGTGCGGTGATACAGTGGTTCTGGTTCAGTCCAGTCACAGTGAGTCCTCCTGGCCAAAAACAGTGTGATTAACCGGGATATCATTGCAGAGTGTGTGCTCAACTTGGATCTTTCGCATTAAATAAAAAATAAAAAAAAGTTCCGTTTGGGAAGAGCGACACATCCGAATCCGACATCGTATTGTAAATGGTTGGGTTTAATCTGCTTCAGTCAATTCAGTGTCTTCCAGTTATATCCAGTGGATTTCGATGTGGCATTATATATATATATATATAAAATTCTCCAGTTTTCATTTTATTATCCTATTATTTTTTGTTGCTTGAAGACTACAGTACTGTTGTTACTTTTCACAATGGCATTCAGTGATATTTACATTTAAATGCATTTACATAGAACATTTTTTTCATGTTTTTTTTCTCCAATAAAAAAAACAACAACACCATTTGTAATCTATTTGAACATCATGTATAAAAGTGCATTCTAGCTGAAGCAGACCTGTCAGCTCTCGTAATTCACCTTCACTTTTTAAATGTGGGATTTTGTTGACAAGTAATGGTTTGTGCAGTTTTTTGTTTTGCACAATTTCAACATCACTACATTTCAATTGTGTCTTTTTTTTTTCTTGAGCAACTTTGTATACAATCTGTTCTTGGCAAAAATGTAAGTAATTTTGAACCCTGACAATGAGACATCCGCAAAGCAGAATTTCCATGCAGGGTTTAAAATTGCTGCGTGTTTGTTTTTGTGTGTATGTGTAAACACCGAGAATCTTTGTGCAGACACTTATCCAGGACTTTACTGTAATATTCAGTGCTTTCTTTTGAATAATTCAGTTTTCTTTCTTTTGTGAATGTATAAACAATTTCTGTACAAACATTTATTTTCCAACTCCCCCGTGTGTGGCCGTAACTTTTCATCCGTCCGTGCGTTTCTCATTCCCCCCGTGGTGCCACTGTCTTGCTCACTGACACAAAAATCCGAGTTCAAATCTCTTACTTTCTCTGTTGTAATTAAATGTGATCTGGTATACAGTGAACTTTGCTTTTCTCTCACTGCCAAACACACTTCAGGAATGTTAAATGCTGGCTAAAGAAACACGGCTTTGACTGTGCTCACACATCAGCTTTTCAGCACTTATTGCTTCAAATTGCATCAATCACTCTCTCCACTGCCTCTACTCTCTCAGTTCATTTTTCCTTGTCTTCCCTTATTACCTTTCCTCTTAGTCTCTCCCTCCTTACCCTTCACTTTTCATTATTCCAGCTCTTGTTGCCTTTTAATCACTGTCCCACCCAACCCCTCTCCTTCTCGCTCTCTTTCTCTCAGACATTCCCCTGCTCCTCGTCTCCAGACTGCTCCTCATTTTCTTTCCATTCCCTGTCCTTGTGCTTTTTGTGGGCCTCTACATCTCTTTCCTTATCTTCCTCATTCTCCTTCTCCCTTTCCCTAAAAAGCTGGGCTAATTTCTGGAATTGTGGGCCCCAATCTTCCAGACCTGCTCCCCACACCTCCTTCTCGGCGTCTTTGCTGCCTTCGCTGTCCAGGGAACTGAGGGACCCGGCGCGCGAGCCTGTGCCCTCCAGCCCGTAGACCTGCACCGAGTCGTACGGAGGCTGCGAGGGGTCAAAGGTCACCTGTGCCAGACGCAGACGCAGGAACTCGCCGACCCTCAGGGCGAGAGAGTGAGCACCTCCGATGGGCGCCCCTCTTCCTGACGCCTCAGGTGCTGAGGGCCACGCTCCGCCATAACCCAGGATGCCCCCAAATGCTCCCCGGCCTTGGCCAGGGTACGGAAGCAGCTGGGGTGTCATATCCCTCCTACCCAGCGGGTACCCGGTTATGCCCATCCGTTCGTGCCAGTCTCCTATGAACCCGCCACCCTCCGGATACATCCCGGTGCTCAGTGGAATGCTGGCCTCTCTCTCGGGCCTGCCCACCACAAATCCGCTGCCCATCTCCAGCCCGCCCCGTCCCAGAGTCCCCGAGTAGTCCCTCTGCTGCTCCCCCTGTAGGATGGTGGCATAATTGCCACTGACCGATTGCATTTCTGCGCTTCCGTTAGCAGCGTCAACCACCCCAGGGTGGTTGGACTCGGCAGGCCCTGCGCCACTCCGACTTAGGGAAAAACTGCCCCGCGAGGAGTGCCGTCCAGCACGGGGGAGCGTGGAGGAGTCGCACATCCACCCTCCGGTGGTGCCCGGCCCAGCAACCGAACCGGAACGGGTCAATACCAGCTCTCGTTCGCGGGGGCCTGTGTCTGGCTGGACCTGTATGGGACGGGGAGGAGCAGGAGGGTTAGAGCGGGAGGTAAGAATGAGTTTATTCTTCTGTTATTCAACAGAGGGACGTGTGAGGAGAGAGGGAAGAGAAAGCAGAGAGATAATTCAGACACAATGAGCGGGTGAAAAAAAGAGAAACAGTGATAACAGTGAAGTGAGACAGTAAGTTATTAGCGAGTAGAGGAAGGAAGTGACAAAGTTAGACAGATGGAGAAAGAGAAACGGTTGACAATAGCTGAAACAGGTTAATTGAGCTCTAAAAAGAGCTAACACTGCACTGTGAGATGAGGATGAGGAGAAAGAGAGACAGCGAGAGACAACTTGTGAAAACACATCTTTCATCATCAATTTGTTTGGCACCTACAACAAAGAACAAGCGAAAACTAATCTTCTAGCTAACTAGGGATGTGCAAAACAACATTTTCACACATGGGATGCGTCCTCACTTTTAATAAAAGTAAGACTTTTTCAGTGGGAAAATATGTCTACATTTTGCGTTTCATTGGATAATTGTGTTTATGTGTAAAATCAGACATTAAAATGTATTCAGTGGTTTGGCTCTTAAGATGTGCAACGGTATCAAAAATAATGCACGCTGCTTTCAATATTTTTGAATTCACGCCTTTCAGCGCTAACTGAATCTGTGGCTAACAACTGTCTCAGAGCAACACACATTATGAAATAAATATTAATATTAATTTCACAGTTGTTTTCAAGTCTCCGGTTCAGTGAATGTTCATTAGACATATTACATTAATACTGATTCGATGCTGCCGGAGTGTGACTGAGAAGTGTGTCTATGAATTAAAATTAGCCATACAGTTTATTTTTTTCTTAGGCGTTGTGTTTGCTAAAGCTGTTTAACTTACCCAGCCTTAAGCAGAGAGTGGTTTTCTTATTGTCTTGTCAGTATTACTGTTTGTTTAAAAGTCCATCAATTATTAAACAATAATGTATTATTTAAAGACCTCTGGAGAATGAAATTAATAAATTCAATGTACTACATTTGGGTTTTACCCCAAATATTGGTTATTAAAGCAGCTTTGTGATTCATTTGAACATGGTGATTCTGGACTTCTTACTTAAATAATTAAGACAGAAGTATGTTGCTTTACCCAGTCCAAATCCTGGCTTTGACTCTGACTCTGCTGGGCATCACTGCTTGCGTCATCCTTTGAGTCATTTTTCCTTGGCGTTCCTCCCACAGATGTGGTACCTCCGTCGTGAGATACTGTGCCTTCTTTAGAGCCGTGACCGGCCTCTGATGCTGGCACGTAAATGGCCCCGGGCTCCAGAGGGCCAACCATAGCCGCCTGGTTTTGAATGACTAGAGAGTGGTCTGGTTGATTCCCAGGAAAGCGGTAAGCCAGCTCGGATAAGCCGGGCTCATAGGGGCCCTGTGAGCGACGCAGCACTGGGAGAGTGTGGCTGCTGTAGCAAATCCGCCCATATAGAGGGGCTCCTTGACTGGTGTACTGCCCTGGGTCAATCGGCCCAGCCTGAGCCCAGCTGCTATACGCACGAGCCTTCTCCTGACAGTGTTGTGAATAACGTCTGAGGGAACACAGAATATTTTATGAATGGAAGTTTTATGCAGCCTGCCAAATAAAAAATAAAATACTTAGATAATTAAAAAAAAAAAAAAAAAAGAACTGGCAGCACATTAAAAGTAGTCCATATGACTTGAGCAGGATATTCCAAGTCTTCTGAAGCCACACAGTAGCTTTGTATAAGGAACATACCGCATTATAAAGGTTGTTATTCACATAAAATCTTCCACCACATAGCTTTCAAATCTCATTCATGCTTACACACACGCACATCTGCTAATTTTATGTTTTTGTCGAGTTTGTGTGCAACCTCAAGAGAAGTGATGTGATAATTGCGATAAAGCCATAGGTGTTTGAGATGGTATGATCTGTCGTCTTCTGCTTTTGTTTGCTGCGTGCCGTTGTTGTCGTTGTCTTTTATTATGCCCATGGGGACATTTTGTCTAAATGAGTTTTAACATGCGTTCACACAAAAAACAAACAATGTGCAGTACATAAATATGAAAATCACACAATCTAAAAATCGCTGACTCAAAATGACAAAACAATCCCCCCACATTCATCATCACACAAACTCTAGAAAAAAACTCTTTCATTTAAGCATTTTACCTTTGACTTCAGTTTAAAATTGTATCTGTAGTTCTTTAAAATATAACCATTGTGAAAATGTAATGTTAAAATTAGCAATTCCTTGTAACATTTCAATATTAAAATAAACAATGATCAACTCAAACCTCTTATAACCTAAAGAAGCATTTAAATAAAAAGGGCCATGATGAATAAAATTAGTGCATGTTTTGAAAGAAAATGTAAATTTTGAATAGTTCACCAAAATAATAATAATAGTTCACCAAAACAAAATAATAGTTCACCCAAAAATGAAAATTCAGTCATTATTTGCTCATTCTCACGTTGTTCCAAACCAGTATGTTTTTCTTACTTCTGCTGAACACAAAATAACATATTTTGAAGAATGTCGGTAACAAAACAGTTGTTCCATAAACTGTTTTGTTACCCATATTCTTCAAAATATCTTCTTTTGTGTACATCAGAAAAACAAAATTCAAAAAAGTTCTAAACAACTTGAGGGTGAGTACATTTTTGGGTGAACTATCCCTTTAATACACTTTCAAACGTTATAGTATGGAACAGAACAGTCAGGACATTCCACTAATAATGTCCTTTAATGTTCCATGGGAAGAAAAACAAAACATACAGACTTGAAAGTGAGTGAATGATGCCAGAATTTTCGTTTTGGGGTGAACAATCCCAATTGCATTCAGGAAGTGTTTTATAAATTTGGAGGAGGAGTGAGTTGATGTAACATATGTCGCCACACTCACATGTTTCTGCTGTCCAGGGTACGGTACCCCCTGCGTGCATTATGTGGGGCGCTCTGCAGCGCTGTGATGTCGAATGCAGCCGTGTCGGCCTCACCTCCTCCTTCATCATCATACGTGATGATGTTCTCTCTTACATCATCCTCCTCTAAAGGCGAAAGCGAGTCCCTTTTCTGCCTACGCAGAGACAGAGACAAAGCACTGACAGCTAGAGAGAGAGAGGAAAGAGAGGGAAAGAAAACAGTGAGAGGTGAAGAGAAAAAGAGTGAGTGTTTTGTGATTCCATTTATAAAAATGGAGGACATGTGTGTATGTGCTGGGTGACAAATTTTTGCAATAAAATTGCAGGGTGCTACAGAAAGACTAACACTTACACAGGATGATGCCCCATAATTACTTTTATTACACAGCTCTGGGAAATACTCGATTCTGATTGGTAAATCACTGCATCCAGTGGTCTGATATTTCCTAATATCCACAGTCGTCCATGACAATGCGGTTTATCATAGCACTTATAATATATATATTAGTATTTTTTTTACATGCTTTTGTCATTTATATTGTTTTTTGCTTTTATAAATATTTGTATTCAGCTTTAATTTATTTTTATTCCAATTTTCGTATTAGCAATTTTAGTATTTCAACTAAAAACTCCTCTGCGTCTTGGTACTGATGACCCTGTTTATTTTGTGATAATGACCATCTGACTGTACATGATCCCTACTATATGGAAGCGAATACTAAACTTACCCAAAAGAGTGGCAACACAGGCTAAAATGGCCAGCAGGGCGGCAGTGCTGAGTCCAGGAGAGGGCAAGGAGGAGTGCTGAGGCAAACAAACTGTCTCCCTGTCCCACTCTGCCTCACTTTGCTTCTCTTTCTCTCCGGCCCGGGCTCCTCCTCTCAGACAGGGACATACGGACACCGTGACTGTCCCAGTGCTGGTCAAACCAGAGACCCCATCCCTCAGGACCAGCGGGACGTAGAGTGTGAGGGAGGAAGATGTAGAGCGAGACAGTGTCTGCAAAGGTGACGCCAACACCAAGCTAGCAGTGGGGCCTAGAAAATGAGAATAATAGCAAAGAAATGGAGATACACAGGAAAAGGGGGGGCTTTTAGATCAAATTGAGCTCGATGGAACTTTAATTTAATTGAACTCAATCGAGTGCAGTTTAATTCCATTGCTGCTCGTATAACATTTGTACAGACCAGTGAGTCCAAATGCAGCATAAATGCCAGAGCACATTTCGTCTGTGTGTGCCGGGAGAAGATAGATGTGGCAGAGAAGCAAAAGCAAACAATGGGGAAAACAAAGGAGCAGGGCACAAAGCAGCCACACAATGTGGTTGCAGACACAGACTGCAACGGATCAAGAGAGACGCCGATGCACACGGCTGGATAGAAGAAACAAATTGTGGAAGAAACTGCAGACCTCCACTCTCCCTGACGCTGAAGTTGAGGGCAGCGTTGGAGTCCGGAGGGATGTTGAAATGGACGGTGCTGTCATTTCCTCCCTCGTCTCTATCAATCGCCCGCAACACCTGCACCACCTGAGAAAATGAGATAGGAGAAAGATGGAGAGAGAGAAACAATATAAGAGGCAGAGCCAAAAGGGAGAAAGCAGAGAAAGGAGAAGAGAGCGAAAGATTAATGGAGAGAGAGGAGAGATTATAAAAATAAAAAACAACAACCTGATGCACATTTTAATCTCAGATATCAGCATTAACCTCGCCAGCACCTTTGCAAATGGGTGACTTGAGACTGATTAGCCCACACTATGCAGTCAACCCATAATTAACTCTGACCGAGTAGCGAGCCTTGGGGAACACCCAAACATAGACACAGCTTTAGCATGTGCTCTAAAAATGAGGCGCCGACTCCAGAGATCCACTTAAACAAGAAATATTCACTCAATGGGCCTCTTTTTGCAGTGCTCCCCACAAACATTAAGGAAAAAGTTCAAACAAAAATGAGCCGTGTGATGCAGATCAGAGCTGTGGGTTAGGCGGTTGTGCTGAGGCATGAAAAAGGGAGAATTTTTCTGTGATTTCAGTACTGCAATGAGATAATGTCAAGTCATGTTAGTAGTCTGTCACCAAACTTTCCTCCTCATAATGTGACTTGTGGTAGGACGTTATGCAATCTTCCAGTTAAATAAGCAAGCAGACATTTAGAAAAGGCTTTTATCCAAAGTAAATTACACGGTTCCCTAACAAGATAAATAGTTTAGCTTTGCCATCACAGGAATAAATTACATTTCACAATATATTAAAAAAGAAAAAAGTTATTTTAAATTGTATAATATTTCACAAGTTAACTGTTTTTTTACTATATTGTACTAATAAAATAAATGCAGCATTGGAGAGGCTTCTTTCAAAAACTTTTCAAAAATCTGTATAGTGAAGGTACCGTAGTGTACTGGTCATCAAACATGGACGAGGAAAGACTGATTGTTAGTTTAGATTATAAAAATAATTATTAAATAGATTTTATTGTCCCTAAAGGAAAATTATTATTATTAATAATAATAAAGACAAAAGTTTTACGAGAAAAACATTTAAAAAACATTGTCTGATGAAGCATCATGGAAAACATTAAAATACCAGCTGTGTTCTTAGTTTTATTATATTGCGAGTGCACAACAGTACCTACTGACTGTACATCACATTTAAAAAAAATTACTCCAGGATATCAAACTTGCATGTAAGCACAATCAATGTTGTTCTAGGACGAACAAGGTTGATAATAACGTTGAACAAGGAACTACTTGTCCTACTTGGTGAAATCACAGCTTTCACAATTACCGCAAGCTGCGAAGACAGCAGAATTATGAAGACAGGAGAAAGGACACAAGCTATGACAGTTTAACAGATGCACAACATCCAATTAAGAATTGAAGAAAAAACATGAGTCAGGCAAAAGGGAAAAAAAGGGACAATATCATGGAAAGACAGGCACTCGAAATGAAGGAGAGGCAAAATGGATGAAAGCCAACAGACCAAAAGATGAGCAGATTATAATGTATATCTATAGAGAGGAGATGAGAAAGCTTGAAGCATCCGCTAAATGGGAACAGCAGTGATTCAGCTGCAGGGTAACAGCAGAACTAATCAATCAGCGTGCAGGCTGTATAAATGGACACACTCACAGATGTGCACAAAAAACGAGAGCGTACCAAAAAAAAAAAAACTTTCATGCACCACCAAATCTATATGAACACAAAGAGTGCGAGTCAGTGAGTCTAAAGGCCTGGCGTCTTGAGAAAAGGTAATTAATCACCCATAATACATTTGTGACAATTACCTAATTACAGAGTATAACAAAAGGACTCTCATTAGAGAACTTTCTGTGCTTTTACATTTCGGGTAGAGTAACGAATTATCAAGTCAATGGAGACAAGTACGACCTTCCTTGCACCCATTATGACATGTGGCTTGTTCTCTCACCTGTCCAGTGGAGGCGGAGTCACACATGGCTGTGCTGTACTGTCTGTCTAGCTCTGGAGCATTGTCATTTAAATCCAGCGTTTCTATGGCAACCACCACTCTGGACACCTGGCTGGGGTTATCTGAGGTAATTGAGAGAGCAGAGAAAGCAAGTCACCAAAAATACACACGCA
This sequence comes from Phoxinus phoxinus, assembly GCF_949152265.1. Taxonomy (NCBI): domain Eukaryota; kingdom Metazoa; phylum Chordata; class Actinopteri; order Cypriniformes; family Leuciscidae; genus Phoxinus; species Phoxinus phoxinus. Next base: position 33,209,793 of record NC_136880.1, on the reverse strand, counting down.
TGACACAGCTTGAGTGGCTTCTTGAGGTGTGCTCGCCATGAGCCTTCAGCTACTGAAGGTAAATTGTTCTCTTTTAAAGTTTATCACACATTTCCATGTGCGCATCCACTCACAATTTGAGAAATCGTATGCTGAATGCCGACAATTTTCAGACACTTGTGTTCTTTTTCAAACAGTAGTGAGCTGCCTACGGAGGCAGTATTTTAAGGCATTGTATTGCAAAAGGTAGCAGCATCACATGTATCCTTTGCAGACAATGCAATTTCATAATGCATTGCGGCAAACACTGGAAGAAAAAACACATTAAAGTCCCCATGAAATCAAAACTGAAGTTTTTTGGCTTTTAGTATGAACATGTTATTCTTACTGTTATCTATAAGCTCCATACCTATGACAAAATTCACATTTAGAAGATATAGCCTAAGCATTCAAAACTTCAGTCTCTCACTTTCGCCAATATGGATCACTGATTTTGATGACATAACTCTGCACTTCAGCTTCTAATCAGATTTTTTTGTCCAATCAACTACAGCGAAACTACAGCGCCCCGCCCTCAAATAGACACTGAAGCTGCAGCTAAAATTGGTCACTTGTTCACACATTTACTATTTTCTACATGGTGGATGGCACATAGGGCACTATATAGGGGATAGGGAATGATTCAGACATTGTAAATATACATTAGTTTCACACGAACCGCAGCAGAGCGCACAGAGTTTGCTCGAGTCCGACAGCACAGAGCAGTGCATACCAGAAAAAGTATCGGATTTATCGGAGAAACAGTAAGAGATTAGGAGGAAACTGCGGCTTTACCGAGCTCAACAGCTCAGTAATTATTGGTTACTATTGGCTATTTAAAAAAAGGGGAGGAGCTGTTCGATATGTCCCACCCTGTCTTCCTGTTTCTGTGGAAATTACGTCAACACATTGAATAATGCTGTGCGTTTCAAGGCACTTCAGTGGGCCTTTAAAAATGTATCCAAGATAGAAGAAATGTTAAGAATAAATAAATGTATATTTAATTTGATACAGAAATTAATCTATAATTTTTTTTTTTTTTATTGGACCCACTGTGTGACTTTTTTATCTAAATGAAAAAATACAGCATTTTAGTCTGGCTTTCTTGTATTGTCCTATAACTCTGAACCCTCAATTTTTATGACTTTAGTAATTGCTTATTTGCAGTACATTAATAATCATTCATACCATTTTCATTTTATTATTATTGATTTTCTATGTTATACCATTAACCTTTTTAATGGTATTGTTGTAATGTATATCTGGGTCTATTGCTTGGTCTTGTCTGTAAAGCACTTTAAACGGCATCGGTTTGTTTGGAAAGGTACTATATAAATAAAATAGGATTTCAGCAGTTACTTTTCATATTCTAGATTAATGGCTTGTCATGACGAACAAATAGCTTTCAGTAGCTTTTAATTTAGAATAGATCGGCATATTGGTACAGTATAGGTTGAACAAACTTAATGGATTGGTGTGAGCCTAAAGAGAAATTGAAGCATTCTGTCTTTCTTGCTATAATTCAGTCCCACACACTTGCCTGTGGTTTGGACTGCTTTCACACAAATGTCTTGGACTGCATCCACACACACACACACACACACACACACACACACACACACACACACACACACACACACACACACACACACACACACACACACACACACACACACACACACACACACACACACACACACACACACACACACACACACACACACACACACACACACACACACACACACAGCTGTGACATGATGTTGTGGATTAGTGCCCACTGCTTCACATTACTGGGAAGAGGCTTTGCCTACAATAGCCATCAGGCCTCCCTGAAGCTGCTTAGACCTACTTTCCATACTGTAACACAGCGGCATAGATCATCTACTAACATGCTATCTCAAATTCTCATGCTATCTCATGCAGTGCAAATTCAATGTACGTTTAAACTATGTTTAATCCATGCATGCATTAAGATCATAAATAAAGGATAAAAACACAAATCCATTAAATGGCTATACTGACCAATTTCCAGGTCACTGTATCTTGGGAAGTTATGAACTATAAAAAAACACTGCTAACATTTTCCAGCAGTGTGACTGTACTGTAGCTCAGCTGTTTTCAAAATAGTGCAGCTTTTCCAGTAACAATCTACTTTTGAAACATGTAGCGGTTCATCATGATAAATCACTGTCAAATTATTTTGCGCACACAGCTTACAGCCAAGCAAACTGAAGCACTTATCTAATGTGCTCTCCTGAACTGTATCCTCTCTCAAATGTAGTCATTTTTGTGTATTCATTTTCATTAAACTTGAAAGGTATTTAAAAAAATACTTGAATATAACTAAATATTTCTCTATAAAAAGAGGCAGTGATTTCTGCACAAACACATGAATCAGTGAAGCGTTTCAACAAGCCAATTCAAAAAGAAAGAAACCACTGATCCATGCCTCTGCGCAGCAGTGTTAACTAGAATGTTTTCATTTATTGAAATGAAGCGGAAATAAAATAAAGCATAAATATTGGATGGAAAAACTTGAACTTAAAAAACTAGAAAATTATAAATGATCTCTTGGGCCTTGGCAACTAAATGAAATAAAACTGAAATAAAAGTAAATAGAAGTAAAAATGACAAAATATTAAAATAAAGGCTAATTCAAAATATTCCTAAATGTTAAAAACAATAAAAATGAAAAAAGCACTTACAATTACTAAAAAACATACACAAAATCTAAGCTAATTAAAAATATGAATGCATAATATAATCACAAGTACATAAAATAATACTAAAATAATGCTACTGTGCAGAAGTCACTGCATTTTTTTGTTTTAGAAATATTTAGCAATATTCTAGTTATATTGAGCTATATTCTCTTTTTTGTATTAAACTATGTTCAAGTGTAATGCTGTCAACCTAAACAAGATTCTTTTATTTACAGATTCAAAAACTTCTGAGCTCTGATTAAATTATATAAATGTATATTTATGAATTTATCCAATTATATTCATTATATAACTAGATAACTAACTAGCTTCACTATAGTAAGCTACTTTTATTTGTAGCTAAATACCTCTCTGTGTGGCAATGATGGTGATATTATGCCACTGCTCGTGCTCTCGGTCCAGCTCAGTCATTGTAGTGATGAGCCCAGTGTCTGGAGTGATCCGGAACAGAGCTTCTGGGTCAGACTGAGGATCGATAGAGAACCTGAGGGAGATAGAAGACAAATTGAGAAGGAGAAATGTGTGGCATGATGAGCAGGTGAGCAGATGCATAAAGTCCCGGCTAATCAGAAAATCTGTCATTCAGGAGCTGTTTTAAGCCCGGCGGCGGGAAACAAAAGAGCCGTAATTAGCAAAGTAAGAATCCTCAGATCCCTAACTAGGCACTGTTGAAGTAACTGTAGTTCACTGGGATGGATCTTGATCATTGGCCCTTTCCAGTCGAGGGAAGCAAACGTGCCTTGTAGCATGAATACCTTGATTTCTGTGATAATGTTTTGAAGTGTTTTTACATAGAAAACCGAATAGCATACAACAATAATTAATGACATAATGGCTCCGTTCCAAACACTAATGAGCTGCCTACCCGGACGTCTGCTTTAGGTATTCCAGGCATGTTCCTGTTCCTGGCTGTTCCAAACAACAGGCAGCGAAATTATGATGCCTTTTTAGATTCCTCATTAGAGCCCAATTTTAAGGTTGTATGTATCTTTTGTTGGAAATACACTGCAATGAGCTTAGCGAATATTTTCATCCCAGATGGTGCATAGTGCCATTTTATTCAGAACTAATAAAGTATTGATAAATACTTTCACCTGCACGTTCAGTGTATTGATCAAATGTAGCTTGTACACCAGTGGCTCACAACCAGGGGTCCGGGGCCAAGGGGGGCTCAAGGTGACTTAAAATAAGGTAAGATAACTAAAGGTCAAGATACTTCTTAAACAGCTGTTTTTTTTTCATCTCTTAAGAACCAAGATTCCCACAGTCTTTAAAACCCTTGATATATGAGGTGGCTTCATTTAGATGGATTTGTACTTGGAAAAGTCATGTAAATTAATAAAATCTTAAAAACTCTGTGGGCATTTTTATAATGAACATACATTTTTTAATTATGCCAAACCTTAAATGTTTAGGAAAGAAAAAAAATCTTTAAAATCCTAAACCAACAATTAGCAAAGTCATTGGGCCTTTGAATATTTGCGTGGACAACGAGGGACCTAGTAACCAAAAAAGCTGAGAAGCACTGCTGAGAAGCACAAAATAATTTGCTATAGAAACTATTTTCTCTCAGAATTTGCTAGTAAATTTCACAAATAATTACAAGGAAACGACAAGTAACACTGAATTAAATGTGAAATTTTGAGGTAGAATAACTGAAATAGAATTTCTTGTCAAATGTACTCCAATAATAAATGAACACTATCGTACAATCTTTATTTACAGTGTACCTGATGTTGTTTGTGAGCCCCGTATCTGGGTCCACGGCACTGATCCGCCCCACTGTGCACGCCGCTGGGCAGTTCTCAGACACATCCATCCGGTAGCGTGCCCGTGAGAAGCGAGGGGGCTCATCGGCATCTAGCACGGCCACTCTGATCGAGGCACGGTCTTTGAAAGGCCCACGGCGCAGGAATCGAGGGTCAACGATGGGATTCAGAACCTCCACTGAGAAAGAGTAGGAGCTACGGCTCTCATAGTCCACCGCCTGTAGATCAAACAAAAACATCAATATGACCATAAACCTTATGAAAAGACTGCATTACTCATACTGCCCACATGAGCTCAACATAGCACACACTATTGGGCATCTGCACAAACCAGTAGGGGGAAGAAACAGCAGTGTGGTTATTGTTACAAAACTATTAAAATTGTTGTTTTTGTTAACTGAAATATAATTTTAATATTAGAAGAAAAACATAAAATTAAAAACAGAGAATTAGACATGCTGATGTACTGTAACTACTACCTTAATTGATTAAATAAAATATCTAAATGAAACCTAAAAATAAAAAAATAAAATGAATTAATAAATAGTATTATAAATAACACATATTTACTAGAACTGTATTTGGGAAAACATTTTTTTTTGTTATATATATTTTAAGAATTATTGTTTTATGCCAACAACAAAGCAATGACTAACAATAATTATTATATTATATCAAATATATGAATATAATAATGTATAAACTCTCTCTCTCTCTCTCTCTCTATACATTATATATATATATATATATATATATATATATATATATATATATATATATATATAGAGAGAGAGAGAGAGAGAGAGAGAGAGAGAGAGAGAGAGAGAGAGAGAGAGAGAGAGAGAGAGAGAGAGAGAGAGAGAGAGAGAGAGAGAGAGAGAGAGAGAGATGAAATCCCAAAATTCTGTCATTAATTATCCTCATGTCCTTCCAAACATGTCCTTTAAAGACTTTCGTTTATCTTCGGAACACAAATAAAGATCTTAATGAAATCTGAGATTTCCATCATTGACAGTCTACGCAACTACCACTTTGACGGACACAATCGCTTTATATGATGAACAGATTTAATTTAGGCTTTTATGTTTATATATGAATACAAATTGTTGCGTGGACTGTCAATGTAGGAACAGAAATTATGTTCAGATGTCATAAAAAATATCTTCATTTGTGTTCCGAAGATGAATGAAAGTCTTATGGGTTTGGAACGACATGAGGGTGAGTAAATGATGACAGAATTTTTCCTTTTGGGTGAACTAACCCAATAAAATGTGTGAGAACTGAACTTTAATGGCATGATAGACTGAAAGAAAGAAACCCATCTGCTATGATAATACCTATTCAAATTGATATACTTTTGGTGATGTTGTTGCTTGTTTTCGTACATGTTTCTATGAGAGCAATTGCATGACCTGAAAAAGGCTTTTAAATTACATTGGCTACCAGGCGCTGATGTGATAGTAAATAATAAACAAGCCAGTTTGCTGGGTGGCTGTAAAAAAAAATACAATGCTGTTGAAAATGTGGTGCCGATGGATCTTTGACATCAAATTGAAACTTGGAATGAGCAGTAAATAAAAGTAGATCGATCTGACTACTATCAATAAAGCTGTCTACACCGCAAGATAGTGTTGTCGAGTTGCTTCTTACAATAATCCAGGTCCAGGGCATGTCAACACCAACGTCACACCGACAATGACTTTGCTTTTGAACTACAAGCCACTGTATGGTATTCCAAAAACAGCATTATTTGACATTCAA